>NC_091979.1:158702904-159007972 GCF_044704955.1 Pristiophorus japonicus | reverse complement strand
CCTCCCCCTCTCTCTCTCTCCCTCCCTCCCCCACTCTCTCTCTCTCCCCTCCCTCCCCCACCTCTCTCTCTCTCCCTCCTCCCTCCCTCCCCTCTCTCCTCTCTCTCTCTCTCTCTCTCCCTCCCTCCCCCTCCTACCTCTGGTGCTGGGGACGGGCCCTGCCCGAAATCTCGGGTCCGGCCCGTTCAGCCTTCGGTCCTGACGGCAAACCGCTTCCTAAAGGCCTGCCTGAAGAACTTTCACACAGGTAGGAACATGGTTTATTTAATCTTTTCTTTACTTATAAAATGTTTATTCAGGTTGGATTTATTTGTATAATATTTGTATAAGTATAACTAAGGATTTATTGTAGAATTTTATGACTTCCCTTCCCCCCACCCCCTCCCCCCTCGTTCCCTACGCCTAATTTGTAACCTGCACCTGATTTTTTTAATGTGTAGAACAGGTTTTTTCAGTTCTACAAAAATCTTCACTTGCTCCATTCTAAGTTAGTTTGGAGTACGTTTTCACTGGAAACTTTGAAATCAGGCATCAGTGGCTGGACACGCCCCCTTTTGAAGAAAAAATTCAGTTCCAAAGTAGAACTGTTCTACCTGACTAGAACTGCAGAAAAAAAAATGTGGAGAATTGCGATTTCTAAGATAGTCCGTTCTCCACCAGTTGCTCCTAAAAATCAGGTGCAAATCATGTGGAAACTTGGGCCCTGTGTCTCCTAGTTTTAGTTTCCCCTCTGAGTGGAAATGACTTCTTTGCATCCACCTTGTTGAGTCCCCTCATTTATCTTGTATATTTCAATAAGATCACCTCTCATTCTTCTGAACTCCAATAAGTATAAAGGTCCAAACTACTCAACCTATCTTCATAAGTCAACCCCCTCATCTCGGGAATCAACCTAGTAATCCTTCTCTGAACAGCCTCCTTCCTTAAATACGGAGACCAAAACTGTACACAGTGCTTTAGGTGTGGCCTCACCAATACTCTGTACTGTTGCAGCAGGACTTCTCTGCTTTAATACTCTATCCCCCTTGCAATAAAGGCCAACATTCCATTTGCCTTCCTGATTACTTGCTGTATCTGCATACTAACTTTTTGTGTTTCATGCACAAGGACCCCCAGGTCCCCCTCTACTGCAGCACTGCAATTTTTCTCCATTTAAATTATAATTTGCTTTTCTATTATTTCTGCCAAAGTGGATAACCTCACATTTTCACACATTATACTCCATCTGCCAAATTTTTGCCTGTCTATTTCCCTCTGCAGATTGTTTGTGTCCTCCTCATAATTTGCTTTCCCACCCATCTTTGTATCATCAGCAAACTTGGCTACATTACACTCTGTCCCTTCATCCATATCATTAATGTAGATTGTAAATAGTTGGGGTCCCTGCAGCACCCCACTAGTTACTATATGCCAACTGGAAAATGACCCATTTATCCCGACTGTCTGTTAGTTCACCAATCCTCTATCCATGCTAATATATTACCCCCAACCCCATGAACTTTTATCTTGTGCAGTAACCTCTTATGTGGCACCTTATCGAATACCTTCTCGAAATCCAAATACACCACATCCACTGGTTCCACCTTATCCATCCTGCTCGTTACATCCTCAAAGAACTCCAGCAAATTTGTCAAACCTGATTTCCCTTTCATAAAACCATGCTGACTCTGCTTGTTTGAATTATGCTTTTCCAAATGTCCTGCTACTGCTTCCTTAATAGTGGACTCCAGCATTTTCCCAATGACATGTTAGGTTAACTGGTCCATAGTTTCCTGCTTTCTGTCTGCCTCTATTTTTAAATAGAGGTGTTACATTTGCGGTTTTCCAATCCGCTGGGACCTCCCCAGAATCCAGGGAATTTTGGTACATGACAACCAATACATCCACTATCTCTGCAGCCACTTCTTTTAAGACTCCAGGATTTAAGCCATCAGGTCCAGGGGACTTGTCTGCCGTTAGTCCCATTATTTTACCATGTACTACTTCTTTAGTGATAGTGATTGTATTAAGTTCCTCCCTCTCTTTAGCCCCGTGATTATTCACTGTTGGGATGTTTTTACTGTCTTCTACCGTGAAGACAGGTGCAAAATATTTGTTCAACGTCTGCCATTTCCCTGTTCCCCATTATTAATTCCCCAGTCTCATCCTCTAGGGGACCAACATTTACTTTAGCCACTCTTTCCCTTTTTATAACTCTTACTGTCTGTTTTTATATTTCGTGCTAGTTTACTTTCATAATCTATCTTCCCCCTCTTTTTTTAGTTGTTCTTTGCTGGCTTTTAAGTTTCCCAATCTTCTGGCCTCCCACTAGATTTGGCCACCTTGTATGCCCTTGTTTTCAATTTGCTACCATCCCTTATTTCCTCAGTTAGCCACGGATGGTTATCCCTTCTCTTACAGTCTTTCCTTCACATTGGGATATATTTTTGTTGCGAGTTATGAGATATCTCCTTAAATGTCTGATACTGCTCATCAACCGTCCCATACTTTAATCTATTTTCCCAGTCCATGTTAGCCAACTCTGCTGTCATACCTTTGTAGTTTCCTTTATTTAAGCTTTAGTTTTGGAAGAACTTGTAGAACTTGAATGCGGTAGCTTAATTCCACCATAAAACGGATAATGCTTGGCTCACTCAGCAGTTCAGGCAGCATATGGAAAGAAACGGTTAACGTTTCAGATTGATGTCCTTTCATCAGAACTGGAAGAAGTTGAGATTTAACAGTTCATAAGTAAGTACAGAGCCAAAGAAAAGGATGGGAGGGGGCCCCGGGGGGAGGTGGGGGGGAGGAAAGAGCAAAGGGGCAGGCCTATGATGGGGTGGCGGGTAAGAGTGATGGTGCTAGACAAAACGGAACATCATCATCATAGGCAGTCCCTCGGAATCGAGGAAGACTTGCTTCCACTTTTAACATGAGTTCTTAGGTGGCTGAACAGTCCAATACGAGAACCACAGTTCTGTCACAGGTGGGGCAGATAGTCATTGAGGGAAGGGGTCGGAGGGACTGGTTTGCCGCACGCTCTTTCCGCTGCCTGCACTTGGTTTCTGCATGCTCTCGGCAACAAGACTTGAGGTGCTCAGCACCCTCCCGGATGCGCTTCCTCCACTTAGGGCAGTCTTTGGCCAGGGTCTCCCAGGTGTCAGTGGGGATGTTGCACTTTATCAGGGAGGCTTTGAGAGTGTCCTTGTAACATTTCCGCTGCTCACCTTTGGCTCGTTTGCCGTGAAGGAGTTCCGAGTAAAGCGCTTGCTTTGGGAGTCTCGTGTCTGGTATGCGAACTATGTGGCCGGCCCAGCGGAGCTGATCAAATGTGGTCAGTGCTTTGATGCTGGGGACATTGGCCTGGTCGAGGACGCTACTGTTGGTGCGCCTGTCCTCCCAGGGGATTTGTCGGATCTTGCGGAAACATCGTTGGTGATATTTCTCCAGTGACTTGAGGTGTCTACAAAAGGGAACAATAAGGAAACAAAAGACGAGTCTAGAGGAGGTGAAAGTGGTTGCATCAAAACCATTACCAGCATCTGTTGTCAAAAGAGAGTGTTGAGTGTGGATCTCAGGAAATGGCGAAGGCAGAGGATCGAGGAGCACTGCAGATCATGGAGATATCTGTAATCATGGGTGTATCTGCAATATAAAAGTAGAATTTAAGTTGGAATCCATGGGGGGAGAAAATTGCGGTTGGAGGTTTCATTTGAATGAACGCCTCTGACCTGAAAAAAATCTACGGAAGTACCCCGTGGTCCTAGAGGAACGTACGATCCCGGTCGGAGGCCCAGATTTGCTCGGTGCATGGGAAGATATCTTTCAGGTAAAGCTGGAGTCATGTGGGCCTGGGCTACCAATCACTATACAGTATTCTCATTGATAAAAATGGGAGCTCTATTTGTATGAACTCCCATTTCTCTGAGAAAAAACTCAAAAACTGAAAAATAGCGCAAATAAATAAAACACCTCGCATATTTAAAAATAATTTAAGTTAAATGTAATTAAATGCTTTAGAAAATAAAAATATTTTTTGGATTTTTTTTTTGTTTTAAGTTTTAAAAATAAACTTGCCTTAATGGACAGGGTTTTTAATATAAAAATTAGTGTTTAAATCTAATTTTTATGTTTTAAAACTCTTGCGCTGGTAAAAGTAAGCTACGCGTCTGCTTTTACCAGGCGCAAAAGTTTGAAGGACATTTGGACATTTATTTTGTTTTGCCGTGCCCTTCTGTTGCCTAGGCCCCAAGCTCTGGAACTCCCTGCCTAAACCTCTCCTCTCTACCTTTCTTTCCTCCTTCAAGATGCTCCTTAAAACATATATCTTTACCAAGCTTTTGGCCACCTGTGCTAATTTCTACTTGTGTGGCTTGTCAAGTTTTTAATCTCCTAATACTACTGTGAAGCGCCTTGGGAGGTTTCACTACGTTTAAAGGTGCTATTTAAATATACATTGTTGTATGTTTGTTCTTAAAGTTAATGGGGGAAGGGAGAGAGGATAGGAAATGGGAAATATTTCTATTTGAAGGCTAGCTGTCTAATGGTGCCCTTGTACACCTCTCTTTTATTTTAGTTGTGCTGCCTAGGAGAAGACTTTGTGCATGCAGTTAATCCTTTCCCAGTGGTTAAACTTTAAATGTGTAGAGAATGCAGTGGCTACTTTCTAAACGTAGAAATGAAGTACAAGTATGTTTAAAATTGCCCAAGAATTTCAGGGGGCCACCCGAGGGCATTTTAAATCTGTCAAAATCCAAGCAGTGTGAGAATGTCTCCTCGTTTCCCTCAGGTGTTGGGTTGGGTCTGGATTACCGATTTTGTGCTACAACTTTTCTGTTGCACAAACAGATAATTTTGCAAGCATGCTAAAATTGCAGCATAAACAAACACTAAAATTAAGCCATTGAATGATTTCAACCATGTAACACATTGGTCAGAAAGGACGAGAGCAGAAATTCTTTAGTAGATTCTTTGACATTTTGAAGTCAACGAACTGGTGTGTCAGGCTGGAATGACATGTTTTCCATCTTTTTATGCAATCCTCATCTAACATTTCCAAATCAAGTATGGCAATGGTCAGATGAGGGCAAACTTCCTGTGCACTCCTATTGCAAAAGTGATGCTATTTTCAGTATCTAATCATTCTAATTTATTAATGTCAGTAATTGGTTCAGTACTAGCATTGTCAGAAATTATAATGACTTCTGCATGAAATTGTCAATTCAATGGTAGTTAGTGCAGCATTATGGGCTCTCCTGTGTTGTGGACTCTTATCTACTCTGATCTGAATTGGGGGTGGTCAAATTCCTTTGAAGAGACTTCTGTCAGTTGATCCAGATTGAATTCAGCCTTGGACTAGAAGTGCAGAGTGCTTTGTCAACTCGCTCTGATATCCAATTTATATGACTAATAAATATTTAACGTGGTAATTCATGGTTTTATGATGCACCACTGTCTATTAATACACTATTCTTGACAAAACAGTAGTGGAAAGAAGATATGCTGTTTTTAGATGCCTAATTTTGATTGAAAGGGTCCTTAATAGTGAGCTAAACCTGAGTGTTTGTAGTTGGCATTTCTGTGATTTTAGGAAATGTTAGAGAAACCAAAAAAAGTAAGGCCAGGAGAAAGTAATGTATTATAGAGGTGAATATGCTATTCTACTGTGGCTTGGGTCCCTCGTCTTCCTTCATAATAGTTGGATTTATGTGACTACAAAACTAAAGTGACCTGTTGGGTTGACTGCTGCTTCTCATGAGTCACTAGCCCAGCTTATCACCAAATACACTCTCTTCCACCATAATAGTGGTACTCCTGTGTATTTGAAAAATAGGAAGGTGTGTCATTTGAAATTGCAGACTTTTTACTGCTGTCTATGGAGTCTAGTCTCTGCAACACTGATATAACACCCAATGTTTTAAAAAGGTTGAAACTGCATCAGAATCCTGCTGGAGACCATACTAATGAAATGAAGCATTTATGATGTTCGTGCATTACTTACCTTTTTTTTGATAAACTAGTTAGCGGGATAGCATCATGTATATTTCATGTTATAAGTCTATTGATACTGTATCTGAGAAACCCACTAATGTTTATTGCAATTGTCATATGCTCACTCAAAATATAATTTGTCTTCAACATCAATGACTTTTGTATGCATCACTGCCTGATACAAGTGCATTATTTTTCATAAATACTATATTGCAATAACGTGTACCATTGAAGTTTTGAGATGAAGAAAAATAGAAGTTGAAGTATATTTAATATTTGAAATCTGAGACCAGTCCTGACAGTATTAATGTTCATCAATGCAGAATTAACAGTCTAGTACAGTGTTGTCCAAGACTCTAGCCATTAGCCACATGTGGCAAATTGGGAAAGCAGATGTGGCTAATTGTATTTTTGATTAGTAAGTAAAGAGTAATAGACACCATCGTCGGGCAGTACTCATATTTGCATAGTGTATGCATGTGCACTTGTAATCTTTTTGTGCATTTCTTGGCAAAATGGTAATAAGAAGGTCGAGTGCATTTTGATTGTTGTGTATGTTTTTCCTCCTTGGTTACTGCTTATCAGTTATCTGCTAAAATAGTGTGTAACACGGGTGAATAGGCATTATGGAAACACCAACAACATTGTACGGAAGAGAGCTATTAGTGTATTCAGCTCAACTGATCGGAATAACCACTGCAGGCCAGCAGAAGAAAGGAATCCCAACCAGCAGCTCCAACAAGGCACGACAAGGGAAAGCCGCATCATGTTCTCGAGCTTGTCGTGGGTCTGGCGTTTTTTGTTAGGCTAGTCAACATTCTCAGCAATGATTTTGATGAAGTCAGAGTACCCCTAGCAACTACTGGACAAAAATCTAGAAACTTCAATAAGATGTGTTGTCAAATAAATTCATGCCAGAATTCCAAACATTGGTGAAAGAAAGACTGCAGAGTTTTGCACTGAATGATGATAGATGTTTAAGTAAATATACATGTGAAGAACTTTATATTGTCTGTAAGGTGTTTTTTACTAACATTTGTACATTTGGCAAAAACAGTGTTACCACAGCCACAACTGTGGCTAGACATATTTGGTCCAGGAGAGAGCAATAGTTTTATTTGTAAAATGATGCACATAATTTTTAGAGCTTTTCTTGCTCATGAGCTCTTTACAGGCACATTTATTTTGCAAATGACTCGGAACCTCGTAATTTGAGTAGTAGGTAAGACTGGCCATGAGGTTAACCTTGATATTGCCTAGTTACTCACAGCATAAATCCTATTAATGAAAGCACTGCCAGTGCAAGCATTAATCTGAGCACTTCATTCTCTTTAGGAAGTTACAGCCAGCAGTCGTCATTATGTTGATCGGCTCTTTGATCCTGACCCACAGAAGGTGTTGCAAGGTGTTATGTAAGTACTGTATGAGGATATGGAATTCATCTCTTCTGTGTAAAATTCATGAACAAAATTTGCAAACTACAACGGTTTATGTCTCACTTGTGCATAAACTAATCAGTCACACAGACTGCAGTTAATGAATTGATGAATTTAATGATTATATACAAGTCTGTTCCCATCTTTTATATTCTGGAAATTAATGAACGCATGGTAGTCTCAACTGTGGCAATTAAAGGTACTTTGATATTTACTATATATAACTGGATATATAGAAATGGGTCAGAAGGAACATTCAAAATCTTTAATTGAAAACAATAATTGCATGGTAGTTTCTTGACATGTGCTGCTGTGTGATTTGAATGTACTGAAAAATGAACCACAATTAAATAATCTTCTCAAGATCAGTCATAATAAATAACAATGGGCCCAAGTTTCCGATTTTCTGGAATAAAGAGAGCGCCGAAAACTTATCTTGTGATTCTCCGGTCTCCTCATGACGTCTTCGTGCTCGGCGTGGCGCAGCACAAGGGGTCGGGGCCGGAGCGAGGTCCCGGCGCTGAAAACAGTGCCGGCACCTCTGCACATGCGCGCTAGAGTGTGCGCGCATGTGCAGGAGCTCCTCGCCCCAAGGCTGCGTGGGAGGGGCCCGAAGCATGCCAGCCCTAGCCCTGGCCGAATGGGCTCTCTGGGCGAAGACTTGGGCCTCCCTCCATCCTGTTCAGCCGTCCCCCCTCCATTCTTCACCATCGCCGGCCGCCCGGCATATTGCTGGGGGCGGGCCACGCCCGAAGTCTTCAGCGGCCCGGCTTCCACTCGTCGGCAGGGCCCGTTCAGCCTCCCCCTCCTTCTCCCCCCTCCGCCACCCACTCCTTATCTCCCCCCTCCGCCACCCACTCCTTATCTCCCCCTCCCCCCCCCCCTCCTTATCTCTCCCTCCCCCCCCCTCCTTATCTCCCCCTGCCCCCCTCTCCTTATCTTCTCCCTGCCCCCCTCTCCTTATCTTCTCCCTGCCCCCCTCTCCTTATCTCCCCCTGCCCCCCTCTCCTTATCTCCCCCTGCCCCCCTCTCCTTATCTCCCCCTGCCCCCCTCTCCTTATCTCCCCCTGCCCCCCTCTCCTTATCTCCCCCTGCCCCCCTCTCCTTATCTCCCCCTGCCCCCCTCTCCTTATCTCCCCCTGCCCCCCTCTCCTTATCTCCCCCTGCCCCCCTCTCCTTATCTCCCCCTGCCCCCCTCTCCTTATCTCCCCCTGCCCCCCTCTCCTTATCTCCCCCTGCCCCCCTCTCCTTATCTCCCCCTGCCCCCCTCTCCTTATCTCCCCCTGCCCCCCTCTCCTTATCTCCCCCTGCCCCCCTCTCCTTATCTCCCCCTGCCCCCCTCTCCTTATCTCCCCCTGCCCCCCTCTCCTTATCTCCCCCTGCCCCCCTCTCCTTATCTCCCCCTGCCCCCCTCTCCTTATCTCCCCCTGCCCCCCTCTCCTTATCTCCCCCTGCCCCCCTCTCCTTATCTCCCCCTGCCCCCCTCTCCTTATCTCCCCCTGCCCCCCTCTCCTTATCTCCCCCTGCCCCCCTCTCCTTATCTCCCCCTGCCCCCCTCTCCTTATCTCCCCCTGCCCCCCTCTCCTTATCTCCCCCTGCCCCCCTCTCCTTATCTCCCCCTGCCCCCCTCTCCTTATCTCCCCCTGCCCCCCTCTCCTTATCTCCCCCTGCCCCCCTCTCCTTATCTCCCCCTGCCCCCCTCTCCTTATCTCCCCCTGCCCCCCTCTCCTTATCTCCCCCTGCCCCCCTCTCCTTATCTCCCCCTGCCCCCCTCTCCTTATCTCCCCCTGCCCCCCTCTCCTTATCTCCCCCTGCCCCCCTCTCCTTATCTCCCCCTGCCCCCCTCTCCTTATCTCCCCCTGCCCCCCTCTCCTTATCTCCCCCTGCCCCCCTCTCCTTATCTCCCCCTGCCCCCCTCTCCTTATCTCCCCCTGCCCCCCTCTCCTTATCTCCCCCTGCCCCCCTCTCCTTATCTCCCCCTGCCCCCCTCTCCTTATCTCCCCCTGCCCCCCTCTCCTTATCTCCCCCTGCCCCCCTCTCCTTATCTCCCCCTGCCCCCCTCTCCTTATCTCCCCCTGCCCCCCTCTCCTTATCTCCCCCTGCCCCCCTCTCCTTATCTCCCCCTGCCCCCCTCTCCTTATCTCCCCCTGCCCCCCTCTCCTTATCTCCCCCTGCCCCCCTCTCCTTATCTCCCCCTGCCCCCCTCTCCTTATCTCCCCCTGCCCCCCTCTCCTTATCTCCCCCTGCCCCCCTCTCCTTATCTCCCCCTGCCCCCCTCTCCTTATCTCCCCCTGCCCCCCTCTCCTTATCTCCCCCTGCCCCCCTCTCCTTATCTCCCCCTGCCCCCCTCTCCTTATCTCCCCCTGCCCCCCTCTCCTTATCTCCCCCTGCCCCCCTCTCCTTATCTCCCCCTGCCCCCCTCTCCTTATCTCCCCCTGCCCCCCTCTCCTTATCTCCCCCTGCCCCCCTCTCCTTATCTCCCCCTGCCCCCCTCTCCTTATCTCCCCCTGCCCCCCTCTCCTTATCTCCCCCTGCCCCCCTCTCCTTATCTCCCCCTGCCCCCCTCTCCTTATCTCCCCCTGCCCCCCTCTCCTTATCTCCCCCTGCCCCCCTCTCCTTATCTCCCCCTGCCCCCCTCTCCTTATCTCCCCCTGCCCCCCTCTCCTTATCTCCCCCTGCCCCCCTCTCCTTATCTCCCCCTGCCCCCCTCTCCTTATCTCCCCCTGCCCCCCTCTCCTTATCTCCCCCTGCCCCCCTCTCCTTATCTCCCCCTGCCCCCCTCTCCTTATCTCCCCCTGCCCCCCTCTCCTTATCTCCCCCTGCCCCCCTCTCCTTATCTCCCCCTGCCCCCCTCTCCTTATCTCCCCCCCCTCCCCCCTCTCCTTATCTCCCCCCCTCCCCCCTCTCCTTATCTCCCCCCCCTCCCCCCTCTCCTTATCTCCCCCCCCTCCCCCCTCTCCTTATCTCCCCCCCTCCCCCCTCTCCTTATCTCCCCCCCCCTCCCCCCTCTCCTTATCTCCCCCCCCTCCCCCCTCTCCTTATCTCCCCCCCCTCCCCCCTCTCCTTATCTCCCCCCCCCTCCCCCCTCTCCTTATCTCCCCCCCCTCCCCCCTCTCCTTATCTCCCCCCCCCTCCCCCCTCTCCTTATCTCCCCCCCCTCCCCCCTCTCCTTATCTCCCCCCCCTCCCCCCTCTCCTTATCTCCCCCCCCTCCCCCCTCTCCTTATCTCCCCCCCCTCCCCCCTCTCCTTATCTCCCCCCCCTCCCCCCTCTCCTTATCTCCCCCCCCTCCCCCCTCTCCTTATCTCCCCCCCCTCCCCCCTCTCCTTATCTCCCCCCCCTCCCCCCTCTCCTTATCTCCCCCCCCCTCCCCCCTCTCCTTATCTCCCCCCCCCTCCCCCCTCTCCTTATCTCCCCCCCCCTCCCCCCTCTCCTTATCTCCCCCCCCCTCCCCCCTCTCCTTATCTCCCCCCCCCCTCCCCCCTCTCCTTATCTCCCCCCCCCTCCCCCCTCTCCTTATCTCCCCCCCCCTCCCCCCTCTCCTTATCTCCCCCCCCCTCCCCCCTCTCCTTATCTCCCCCCCCCTCCCCCCTCTCCTTATCTCCCCCCCCCTCCCCCCTCTCCTTATCTCCCCCCCCCTCCCCCCTCTCCTTATCTCCCCCCCCTCCCCCCTCTCCTTGTATCTCCCCCCCCCTCCCCCCTCTCCTTATCTCCCCCCCCCTCCCCCCTCTCCTTATCTCCCCCCCCTCCCCCCTCTCCTTATCTCCCCCCCCCTCCCCCCTCTCCTTGTATCTCCCCCCCCCCCCCCTCTCCTTGTATCTCCCCCCCCTCCCCCCTCTCCTTGTATCTCCCCCCTCTCCCCCCTCTCCTTGTATCTCCCCCCTCTCCTTGTATCTCCCCCCCTCCCCCCTCTCCTTGTATCTCCCCCCCTCCCCCCTCTCCTTTTATCTCCCCCCCTCCCCCCTCTCCTTGTATCTCCCCCCCTCCCCCCTCTCCTTGTATCTCCCCCCTCCCCCCTCTCCTTGTATCTCCCCCCCTCCCCCCTCTCCTTGTATCTCCCCCCCTCCCCCCTCTCCTTGTATCTCCCCCCCTCCCCCCTCTCCTTGTATCTCCCCCCCTCCCCCCTCTCCTTGTATCTCCCCCCCTCCCCCCTCTCCTTGTATCTCCCCCCCTCCCCCCTCTCCTTGTATCTCCCCCCCTCCCCCCTCTCCTTGTATCTCCCCCCCTCCCCCCTCTCCTTGTATCTCCCCCCCTCCCCCCTCTCCTTGTATCTCCCCCCCTCCCCCCTCTCCTTGTATCTCCCCCTCTCCCCCCCTCCTCTCCTTGTAT
Organism: Pristiophorus japonicus; assembly: GCF_044704955.1. Taxonomy (NCBI): domain Eukaryota; kingdom Metazoa; phylum Chordata; class Chondrichthyes; family Pristiophoridae; genus Pristiophorus; species Pristiophorus japonicus. The sequence goes on along the minus strand of NC_091979.1, from coordinate 158,996,238 downwards.
CTCCCCCCTCCCCCCTCTCCTCTCCTTGTATCTCCCCCCCCCTCCCCCCTCTCCTCTCCTTGTATCTCCCCCCCCCCCTCCCCCCTCTCCTCTCCTTGTATCTCCCCCCCCCCCTCCCCCCTCTCCTCTCCTTGTATCTCCCCCCCCCCTCCCCCCTCTCCTCTCCTTGTATCTCCCCCCCCCCCTCCCCCCTCTCCTCTCCTTGTATCTCCCCCCCCCCTCCCCCCTCTCCTCTCCTTGTATCTCACCCCCCCTCCCCCTCTCCTCTCCTTGTATCTCACCCCCCCTCCCCCCTCTCCTCTCCTTGTATCTCACCCCCCCTCCCCCCTCTCCTCTCCTTGTATCTCACCCCCCTCCCCCCTCTCCTCTCCTTGTATCTCCCCCCCCCCTCCCCTCTCTCCTCTCCTTATATATATCTGCCTCTGCCTCTGTCTCTCTCCCCACCCCTCGCTGTCAGAAACAGAGAGACATGGACAGAGGCAGAGAAAGAGAGACATGGCGGGGTCCCAGCACGCTGTTGGAGGGCTTGTGGTGCTGCAGTCGGTGAGTAGAAACTTAATTTTTTCTTTATTTTTTTTGATTGATTTTTTTAATCATTTATTATTGATGATGGCTCTTTATTTGTAAAAGTGAAGTGTTTAATGTTTGTAAAACGCCCCCCCACCCCCCCCCACACACACAATCTCTCATCCCCTACGCCTGATTTGTAAGTGTAGGCAAGGTTTTTCTGAGCATACAAGAATCTGCACTTACTCCATTCTAAGTTAGTTTGGAGTAAGTTTTCGTTGCCTAAACTTGCAAAACAGTTGTAAGTGGCTGGACATGACCCTTTTGGGGGGAAAAAAAATCTGTTCTAAAATGGAACTATTCTAACTCACTGGAACTGGAGCAAACTAATTGCCGAGAATTGCAATTTCTAAGATGCTCCATTCTAAACTAGTTGCTCCAAAAAAAAATAGGAGCAACTCAGGCCGAAACTTGAGCCTAATGAAAGTGGTATCTTCACTAGCCTTGCAAATGGTGGATGCAAATCTCACTTCAAAAGTAGAGGCATAGTGCTTAGTTCCAGCTATTTGGACTGAAACTTAATTTTATTTGGCTTGCCTTATCAACCCAGAGAGGAATAAGTTACTTTTTAGAAACATAAAATGAGTTGGGATTTTAAATAGTTAACTCAACAAGATTGTTTGATAGTCTTATCCTGGAATGTCCCTTTAAAAAATGGCCAAGAATAACCTAACCAAGCATTGTAGAGAAGGACCTCCTAGAAGCAGCTGTCACCTGGAAACAGGTGCAGCAGCTAGCCAAAAATACATTCAAATGGAAGACTGATTCTGGCTCTGTGCCTAGGGATCTAAAGGACCCACAGTCAGACTGTTGGTTTAAAATTGGCTCTATTGAAAGTGTGGTGATTAGAGAGAGAATATCCCGGAGCATGAGTTCTGGAAATGAAACCGTTTACTTTCAAATTAAGTATTGGTGTATCAAACCACTTTGTTTTTAGTGACCATTTTGTGTCTGTTTAACTTTTTTGTACAGTGACATGAAGAATGCTGTAATTGGAAATAACAAACAAAAAGCTAATCTGATTGTCCTGGGAGCAGTACCAAGGTATTGTAATAGTTTAATCCTTTTCTATATTGGCGACAGGAGTAGGTCATTTAGCCCCTCGAGCCTGTTCCACCATTCAGTGAGATCGTGGCTGATCTATGACCTAATATGGGCCTTTGCCGCATATTTTTTAATGCCCTGAAAATTGCAGTTGGAGGCTTCCTGCAGGCGGACGCTTCCGACCAAAATGTTTTTTCCGAAAGTACCTGGTGGTCCTAGAGGAACATGTACTTATGGTCCGAGGCCTCGATGCGCAGCCCAGTGTATGGGCTCGCATCCCAGGAACGTAAGCGCAACCTGGGATCACGTGGGCTCTGTTTGTATGATCTCCCATTACTATCAATGAGAATAATCCCCAAAACACACACACAACACAAATATAAAAAAAACTTCACATTTAAAATTAATTGAAACTGAATTTAATTAAATGTCTCAAAAAAAATTATTTTTTAAATTTGACAATAAATGTTTTAATAGGGTTAAAAATAAACTTACTTTAATGGACAGGGTTTTTACTATAAAAATTAGTGATAAAATTTAATTTTTTAATGTTTTAAAACTCTTGCGCTGGTTAAAAATAGGCTATACGCCTGCTTTTACCAGGCGTAAGAATTTGAAGGATATTCGTTGGGCAAATAGCCCAAATCTCTGCGCGCGAATGTCCTTCTCCCTGGGATGTGTGCGATCTGTCCCTTAGTCCTAGATTCCCCAACCAGTGGAAATAGTTTCTAGGTACCCTCATACAATCATCTCAACCCCAGGACATTGCTGCAGGAGTTCCTCAGGACAGTGTCCTAAGCCTAACCATCTTCAGCTGCTTCATCAATGAACTTCCATCATAAAGTCAGAAGTGGGGATGTTCGCTGATGATTGCAGTATTCAGTTCCATTTGCCACTCCTCAGATAATTAATCATCCGTGCCCATGTGCAGCAAGACCTGGACAGCATTCAGGCTTGGGCTGATGTGGCGCAAATATTACTTGCCACTTAAGTGCCAGGGAATGACTCCAACAAGAGAGAGTCTAGCCACCTTCCCATGCCATTCAATGACATTACCATTGCCGAATTCTCCACCATCAACATCAGCACCATTGACCATAAACTAACTGGACCAGCCACACACATACTGTGGCTACAAGAGCAGGTCAGAGACTGGGTGAGTGACTACCTACCTGACTCCCTTCAGTCTTTCCACCATCTACAAGGCACAAGTCAGGAATGTAATGGAATATTCTCCACTTGCCTGGATGAGTGAGCTCCAACAACACTCAAGCTTGACACCATCCAGGACAAAGCAGCCTGCTTGATTGGCACTCCATCCACCACCTTAAACATTCACTCCCTCCATCAAAGGTGCACTGTTGCTGCAGTGTGTACCATTTACAAGATGCACTGCAGCAACTCGCCAAGGCTTCTTTGACAGTCAAAACCCGCGAGCTCTACTACTTAGAAGGACAAGGGCAGCAGGTGCATGGGAACGCCACCACCTGCAAGTCCCCCTCCAAGTCACACACTATCCTAACTTGAAAATCTATTGCTGTTCCTTCATTATCACTGGGTCAAAATCCTGGAACTCCCTAACAGCAGTGTGGGAATACCTTCGCCCCCTCGGACTGCAGCGGTTCAAAAAGACTGCTCATCACCACCTTCTCGAGGGCAGTTGGAATAGGCAATAAATAAATTGCCAGCGACACCCAACTCCCATGAATGAATAAAAAAAAGCCCCATCAGTTCCTTTTTAATATCTTGAAAACCAATCAAATCACTCCTTAACTGTCTAAATGCCAGGGAATGCAACCCTAGTTTGTGTAATCTTGTAATTTAACCCTTGAGTCCAGGTATCATTCTAGTAAATCTACATTGCACTGTATCCAAGGCCAATATATCCTTTCTAAGGTGGGGTGCCCAGAAATGAGCATAATAGTCTCAGCGTGGTCTAATCAGGGCTTTGTATAGCTGTAGCATGACATCTAACCCCTTGGAATGCTGGCCTTTATATCTAGAGGACTAGAATACATGAGCCTTTTTGATTTTTTTTATACTTGTCCATGACATTTTAATGATCTGTGTACATGGACCCCTAAGTCTCTTTGGACCTCTATTGCTTCTATCTTTTCACCATTTAGAAAGCATTCTGTTCTATCCTTTTTAGGTCCAAAGTGGATGACCTCACACTTGCCTATATTGAAATCCATTCACTTAATCTATTAATATAATTTTGTAATTTTATACTTCCATCTACACTGCTTACAATGCTGCCTATGTTTGTGTCATTGGCAAACTTGGATATGTGGCTCTCTATCCTGTCATCCAAGTCGTTAATAAATAGTGAAAAGTTGGGGCCCCAACACAGATCTCTGTGGGATGTCACATGTCAATCCTGTCAATTAGAGTACCTACCTGTTATCTCTATTTTGTCTCCTGCCACTCAGGCAATTTCCTAACCAGGTCAATAATTTGCCTTCAATTCATTAGCTTCAACTTTAGCTAACAGCCTCTTATGAGGGACTATGTCAAATGCCTTCTGTAAGTCCATATCTGCTGCTGTTCAGCTAAATATATTATTAAATGCACTGTTACTAGAATAAGCAAATACTTAATTCTATAACCTGGACTGGAGAAAAAGTCCTTGTGTGTGTATAGGTGTTCAAATTGCTCATGATTTGGGACAAATTGACCATCTTCAAGACAAGAAAGTTTGCAATCCAAGATGTTTTCTGAGAGGTTAAGGAATGTATTTGAGGTAGAATAGTGGGTTCTTTACTGTAACTGTTCTGTGATATTTGATAGTGAAGTTTTTGATGCTGACACTGGGGGAGGCCAAAGTAAAAAGTGTTCCTTTTCCTAGCATGCGCATTGATTAATTTGTGCACAACAAAAAAACTAAAGTATAGAACCTTTGATGAGCATCCTGATAATTGTTGTTTTTGCACTAAAAATTAATTTTCCAAAAAATTGAATTAAGCAAAGTCATATAGCAAAGTGGGAATTTAGTGATTAAAATTTGAATTTGCAGATCATTTGTGATTAGTAACTTTGAATTCGGAATAGACTGTTAATAAAAATTGATTTTATTCTGCACTGTTGGATTCTTTCACAAATGTGAAATGGCTTGAATGAGAAAATGTTACATTCTTTCAGTTAGTGTTTACACTTCCTTAAATTGCATCGTGCAGTATGGAACATTAACTGCATTTACTGTTTAGGTTCTTCAGTAGTAAAGTAATTAATGCACAGAATCAAATACGACTGCAGTTTTTGTACTAATGGTCACTTGTTAACTTAAGGGGTAAATGTAAAACGTACCTTTTGTGATTTACCTAAGATCTCAAGACACACCTTGGTCACTAATTCTGGCTAAAGGAAAATATTAGCATTTGCAGTTCTTCGAACTAAAAAGGCTAAAACCTGGCCAATTGCTGTAATCTGCTTGAGTAACTTTTCAAGCATATTTTAGAATTGAAACTTGGCTGCATATTTCTTGACTTCAACAATTTGAGTTTAAATATATATATTGCCTTTTTGTTTTGCAGATTACTGTACCTACTACAGCAAGAGGCTTCAACTGTAGAACTTAAAACTGAATGTGCAGTAGTATTGGGAAGTCTTGCAATGGGCACAGAAAATAACGTTAAGTCTTTGCTAGACTGTCACATAATTCCAGCATTACTACAAGGTACTGCTGCTTTGAAGGCATGTGCATTTTACATGAACTTCATGCCTGTTTGTTTGATGTGAAGCTGTCGAAATGGCTTGCATGATATGGTACTGTGTCATCTAGACCAGAACGATCCCAAGTTTGATCCCTGCTCTGTACTGTCAGTTATTGTTATCTTGGTTAGTGGAGGGATGCTACAACTGGCTTCAGCATCCTAGACTAGGTTGGAGGTGTGAACAGCCAAGATTCCTGCTTATGATCACAGTTCAGTGACCCCTGCTGGGAAGTATGTTTACGTGTCAACATCTGGTGAAAGTTTGGTAAGGCTCTGTGTTGTGTCCCAGACGAACAACATGATGAATGGCCATTTAATTAAGTTATTGGAAAGCTGCTGGTGCACACTTATCTGATGTATGACTAGACTGTAGAAGACACTGAATATCAAATGTTTATTAGCTTCTGCTAATTGTACGAGAGGAGTTATCTTGAACCTTTTTGGCATTTAGACCAATAGTTAATTGGAGATTGTTGCTGGTTTGAGATAAATCATTTACTGGAATAAATCCCTTTATCCCCTGAAATAGGTCTCCTCGTTCCAGACCTAAAATTTATAGAGGCTTGCCTTCGATGTCTTCGCACAATATTGACGAGCCCTGTGACACCAGTGGAGGTACTTTATACAGTAAGTTCAAAGCCCCAGGGACCTGAGTAGGTTTTCTAGTTTTTCCATCCTGATTTACAAGGAAATTTTAATAATCTATTCTTTGACGTCTTGCTTAAAGAGACATTTCTTCTGTGCAGTGCATTGGAGTACCATTGAGTGGTGAGATGAAAGTTTTATTTTCCCCGCTCTTAAGTTTCTGATTTTAGTTGGCTTCTGTTTGGCACCTTTCATATCAAGTATGCCTCCCCACAGTGAGCAAGACCATCACAGAAGTCTCCAGTGGGCTTCTCTTGCATTACCTCTTGGTGGTTGGCTAAGAACGACATTGTTGGTGACATGGTAACAAAATCCCCGTCTTCCCTTTAGCCATAAGCGGTGTCTGGCCTCTCAGGAGAGACTGGCAAGGATTGAGAAATGTCTGAATTGGAGGGAGGGTGGGAAGGTACAAACACTTAATTTGTTAATGTATTGAAAGTTTTAGGAGACCCAGTTATTTCCCAAGGATATATTTTAACTTTTATTTTGACATCGTCCCTAGGATGCTACTGTGGTTCCTCATCTCATGTCCTTGCTCAGTAGATCTCGATATACACAGGAGTATATCTGTCAGATTTTCTCCCATTGTTGCAAGGTAAGAGACTTTTTTTAAATGCAAATAAATTTTGTTTGTAGAATTGCAAAAAAATTAAAATACTGAAATCTTTTAAGTGCAGTTTCAAAGAGAAGGCTGTCCTAAACCATTTAAATTAATGAAACCTTGCGGGACTGACATATCAAGAAAGACTGGATCAACTGGGCTTGTATTCACTGGAGTTCAGAAGAATGAGAGGGGATCTCATAGAAACATTTAAAATTCTGACGGGTTTAGACAGGTTAGATGCAGGAAGAATGTTCTCAATGTTGAAGTCCAGAACCAGGGGTCACAGTCTGAGGATAAGGGTAAGCCATTTCCGACCGAGATGAGGAGAAACTTCTTCACCCAGAGAGTGGTGAACTGTGGAATTCTCTACCACAGAAAGTTGTTGAGGCCAATTCACTAAATATATTCAAAAAGGAGTTAGATGTAGTCCTTACTACTAGGGGAATCAAGGGGTATGGCGAGAAAGCAGGAATGGGGTACTGAAGTTGCATGTTCAGCCATGAACTCATTGAATGGCGGTGCAGGCTAGAAGGGCCGAATGGCCTACTCCTGCACCTATTTTCTATGTTTCTATGAATGAACCTGTACCACATTTGACGAAATCGGAGGGGGAGGGGGGGGGGCACATGCAGTGACTTTTAACTTAATTTATTATATAGAATCAGTGATGTATCCGTTTTTTATTTGTTGTATTTCACTGAAATCATGGAGTAAATGCAGAAACTAGTTTGCATGAATTTGCTTTTTCCTCTGGGACGGGATGAAACTCTTCACTATCCGCCTGGAGTATTAAGTGCATTTAATTCGGCTGGTTTCAACTGACCACAGATCAGCCGCGCAAATTTGTCTAATTCAATAAATGGAGTCCTTCGTCAAAAGTTAGGATGACTGGGAAATTGGGGGAAAAAAACACGCTGGTGCAGTGGAAGAAAACCGGGTTCAGGAGACATATTGGAGAAAAGGAGAAGAAACTTTATCCTTCATGTGGCCTGTACTATACCAATTTTGGAGTATTTGTTCATGTTGAGTACCAAAAGTAGAGCAATATTTCATACTTCACCTGGGTATGTGCTGATTATTTTTGGGAACAATGGTCGAGGCTCGCTAAGTTTTTGGATTTTGATGCTAGGTATTCTCCTTGGCTTTAGCTTCACCGGCTACTCCTGTAAGCTGACCTTGTGTTCCCTACTACCGGAATGCACCATTACTTGACCAATATCTAGGTAAATGTAGCAAGATCCAGGGGTCGAGCAAAGGACCCTTGCCACTGAACTCTGGTTTACTAGAATATATTTGCATGCCAGCACCTGATCCTCTTAACGTTGGAAGACAGAAGAATGTACATCAGATCAGGGCTTTGGCTATAAATCAACAGCCAAATTTATTTAAATTTAAAATCATTGAGCTGTACATGGTACAAACCTCTGTTTATCCCTGTATCTTTGCTGGCTTCTCACTGAGATGAAGTCGACCACATATATCATTCAGAATTCTTTCAAGATCCACCAAACAAAGGATATTAAAATCAATATCTTATAACTTCATTAAGTGGTTAGCCAGTTACAGAATTAGCCTATACAAATATAGCTGTCACTTACAGTGGGTTCAAAGATATTCTCAACTTGCATTTTCCTTTTCTGCTTGGAAAATCAATTAGCAGTAACCAGCATTAATCCTGAGTGTTGTAACCAGTAAGATGGAATCCAATAAATAAGCCATTATAAACAAAAGTGTCTCATTTAATCTTTGGCCTGTATGACCGGGGAGGGAGAATTAACGGGCTGAAGTTTCCCCAGGAATTGCTCCTTTTTTTTTTGAGCAAGTTGATTTTTCTGGACTATCATTTTTTAGTTGCAATTCTGGCCATTTAATTTGTGCCAGTGTAAATGAGTTAGTTAGGTTTTTTTAGTTTTTTTTTCAAAAGTGGGTGTTACCAGCCACCTACGCCTGTTTTGGCCACTTAAGGGGGGGGGGGGGGCGGGGCGGTGGTATAAATGGTATAAATCCCCTGGAAGGTCTGGAGCCAGCCCCTTGGACTTCAGTATCCTCAGGATCTTGTTCGCCCGAGATACGGTCGGTGTTCCCTCCGCGTAGGTGCATCTGTTCCTGCTGTCGGGGCCACTTACTGGGCTGCCTGCACGACGCAGTTACTCCGTCCTCGCTCACAGAGGGCTTGGCTTCACATTTGGGGCACTGATCTTGGAGGGCTTTGGTGATGACCGCTTGCTGTGATGACAGAGTCCTGGAAGAGTTTGGGACGTCTGGACTGGCATGGTATGGCATCAAACACCTGCGTGAATTCCCTGGTTCATCTGGTCGAGAATTACAAACCCAGACCCCCAGAAACTCTTCAGAAGTTTTACAATCAAGTCACAGTTGACACTGCTTGCAGAGCACACTCTGGCCGCTGATGAGGGAGCACATTCGGCCAGGACTAGGGGCGGCATGCTTTAGGTCCCTCCCACATAGACTGCAGCGCACGTTTGCAGAAACGGCCTGCCAGGAGCTACTGCACATGCGCGCAGACTTTAGTGCGCATGTGCAGGGGTCCCAGCGCTGTTTTCAGCACCGGGACTTGCTCCGTCCATCACGTGTTCCGATGCGCTGCGCCACAGGCCTGGAACCAACAGGGAGGACATGGAGATAAGAAATCGGCGCCGATTCTGTTCTACAAAGTCGGCGCACCTCAAACTTGGGCTCGACATTCTTTCTCCAGCTATCTCCTTACATTCTTGGCATCTGAAGGAGTCAAGAAAGTACCAGCATCATGTGCCAAAGCATGTGCTGTAGGTGACACTATTCTGGTTAGTTACTCGCACAGGATCCTCAGACTAGGACTATAGTTGCCAACATTTATGGTTTCAAACAAATTGTTGTTTCTACTCTACATGACTTATTTGGGGCAGATAGACCAATTCAGGTTGCCAATGTAATCTTCAGGTTTATGGGAGATCTCTGAATTGAAGTTCATACACCTTGCTGACATGAGTCTGGGAAGCCCTTGGATAAGGTAGACCTTCCTTCTCCTCAAACCTCCATTACCCAATGAAATCCTTCTGTACAGAATGATTTGCTTTGTATTGATGTTGGCTTTACTGGCAGCAATCATCATTTTATAAAGTGACTTTAATGTAGTAAATGTCTTCAGGTATTTCAGAAGTGGAAAAGATGGCGAGCTGTAGTCAGAGAAGAATTTAGAGGAAATGATTGAAGGCATCATAGAAAATTCAGGGCTTGAGGTTTATGAAAGTGCGGAGAGAGGTGTAGCAAGCCAACGGGGTTTAAGAGAAAATTTTAGTTTAGGGCCCATTGGCGCAATGGAGGGAGAGTTAGAAGAGTGGCGGGCACATGCTGCCACATAGAGCTCACAGATTACATAGTTTGGGTAAGACTTACCGTGGAAGGATTTGTAAACAAGGGCAAGGATTTTGTAATTAATGCATTAAGACTGCAAAACAACAGAGAATGACAAATTGGGGTGATGGGCGTGGGCCTTTGTGGAGGGTAGGATGTTGACCGCAAACATTTGAGCAAGCTGGAATTTATATACGGTGAATCGTGGCAGGCTGACGCAGAGTGCACAGAAGAAATTGATCAAGGTGATAATGAAGATGGAGCTCTGGACATAATGTTGCGGAGATTGAAGTAGGCAGTCTTGGTGTTGCATAGAATTTGGGGCTTGGGGATGCAGTTCTGCAGATAGAGAATTTGATATTCTGCTTCTCTGTTTTGACCTCCAACGATATAAGATCTAGTTTTGGCACTTGCCTTTGGTAACTTGATGGAGCCTTCATAGGTGTCACACATCACTGCTGCATATTCTGAGTTAGAATTTGGGCTTTCTCCTAACATTTATAACATGCGTTCACAGAAAAAGGCAGTTTCTGTAAGTGGACTAAGTCCCTTACAAACCTTTGTGTTGTAAATAGAACAGCATATCACGACTAAAACTTGCCCTTTTACCGTGACGTTGCACACCAGCGACTGGTTGAGCAGCCTATCTGGACAATCCAAAAGGTGATCATTATCAGTGTTGGGGTTGGGCTAAAAATAATCCCTGATTTGTTTGCAAGAAAGGTAATTACACAAAAAAAAATAGAGGAATACACCAACAGACCAGTAGTACAATACTTAATTAATATTATGTATAGCGTTCCAAAACAGTAAAAAACCCCAACAGTAAGTTTTAGCTGCACCTTGAAATAAATGTGATGCAATGACTTGCCTTGTATGAAGTTGTATTCCTGTCTTTTGAAGTCCAAGTAAGGTGTATTTGAAGATCAAATAGATTCTCCACATTGAGCAGGCATCAAATTATTAACTATTGCTACCACTAGGTTAGACACGAGACTCCTGATGGATTAGATTTAAGATCTTGTGTGGCTTCCTCCCCCAGTCTACAAATTTATATGAATTAACATCTCTAAAGGGATTGAGCTGGCCATTGTACAATCCTCTAACAAAATTAATTTACAATATTGGAAACTTATCAAACAAAGGAAACCAGTTAAGCCAGATTATTCCCATGGAAACAGAGTTTTGTATGTTGGCTATCCTGTGAACCAAAGAAGCAGCATGTTCAGATATGCTAACTGGAAACAATTGAACATCCACATTCCTAGTCAATCTAGAGTTATATAAAAATATATCATTCAGGAATTTCCCCTATTTGGTGCAGACTGACACTCTGCTTCTGTTGTACACTAGTTCAAGGATTTTCTTTGTGTTCTCATTCAGAAAGGGGAAAGATGATGGTATATTACCTTCTGGTACGTGAAGTAAACATTATTTGGTAGATCTGTTGATAAATGTTAATAGTTGCATTTAAGTAGCACATTTTTGTTTAGCCCATACCTGTCCCTGATGCACAACACCACAGATTTGACCCAAAATTACCAAATGAGCAATGATTACATCCCATTTCCCTTTATTCAACCCTCCTTGCCTCCAGAGATAACACAGTACAATACTTTACACTTGTACTTTACACTTTCTGTTTGCACTTAATTGCATTTATTTTCTACCAGCTTGGCTCAATTGATGTTACTCTTGCATCTGAGTTGTGGCTGCAAGTCCACTGGAGGATGTTGAACACATAATCTAGACTAACTTTTTAATAATTTTATAATTTAACAATTAACACTGGCTATCACTTAGTTATTTGTATGCTGTCGCTGATTAAATCTCAAATCACAATGCTAAAATGTTGGTTCTGATGTTTTTAAACCTCCTTTATGAAGAACCAGAAATAACACAAGCAAAATGAATTAATTAGCCAAATGAGTACAGTAGCATAGTACTTTAAAATATTTCAAAAGAATTAAGTTGATGCGACACTCTCAATTTTAGACACTACATACATAAAGGAAAGAGATGGACTCCTCTGTTTATCGTAGGCCTACATAGCAGTACATCAAGAAAGGAAATGGTGGGTGTTGTGGAGAAATCTTCCTCTCTCCCGAGTGGACCCACTGAAATAGAGGATCGACGTCCGATTGATGACAGACTCCAGAGATAGGTTCGAAATGATCTTTATTCCAACATCTGCCGGGGAAGCTCTCGGTCTCAGCCGCCTAAGACAGGAACTTCCAAAAATCCAAAAGATTCTCACATTATTATACAGATTTTGAGTGGGCTGGCCTATAAAGTAACCGTGATAGCAAACACTGCCAGTGGCAAAAGAAAAGTTATCTAACTGCCACAGATAAAACAAATGGGAGAATAGATACAAAGAATACAGTCAAAACATTTGGTTAACCCTTATCAGATTGCCTGCTAAGTGGCCTGTGATCTCTTCACCCTCCATGGCATACGGAACCACTCTCACCTTCTTGGAATGTGTTTGTATCTACAGGTTTGACCTTGCCCTGGCCTTTTCAGCCTGTGACATTCTTTTATAGATCTTTTATGTTCCCTCAAAATCTATAGTTTCATTTTGTTATACAGCCATTTCCCATCATTTATAAGTTTTACATACAATCTGTTGGTATTTTCCTCACTCTCCTGCAGTGGGCAAGGATTGCAACTTCCCTTTGACCAGAGTGTGACAAGAAAGTAAAAGGATACTTTTGCAATCACTTAAATCAGTCCATCAAAAATGGATTTCAAAGACTTAAAGCAGTAAACTGATAGCCCAGGAACTAGTATTGAATAATTATATCAACTAATTGGCCTCAGACCATTTAACACTAATAAAGCAATACCAATACCTGTTAAAATGACCATGTGTCTGCCTTAACCCAGATGTGCTAATGTGGACAGAATTAGTACCAGAAATATAAAATAGAAGATGCTCAAGACCCAGAGTAGATCAGTCAGCATCTTATGGAGGGAACAGATAAATTAATATTTTAGGTATACTTGTTACATTGTGAAAGATCGAGCTCATTTTTAATTGGATAACCATTCGAGATGAGCCTAGTGTCTTCTGTTGAAGTGGCACACTGATGTACAGTACTTGAATATTCTTATTCACTCAAACACATCAGACCAGTCAAATACTTTTTTGTCCTGTCCAGGAATTCTGTCTTGTGAATAGACAGAACAGGTATGATCAACTTCCTCTTTTAATTGCATTTGCCTATTAGACCAGGTTATGTATTCCCCACCATCCCCACGTAGAGAATTACAGATAACTTTCCCAAAAAGTCAGAAGACATCTTTGAACTTGTTACAATACTGACCAGCTATACATTCCTAATGCAATCTGTAATAATGTAAATATTCTATTCCTCTGAAATGAGATGACTGCTCTGTCTTCACATCCCCATCCTTACTGATATTTGGTCTCTTGCTTTCTGTTGGAAGATATATTACTCTCTATCCAGATTGTCTGGGATGGAGGCAAAATTAATTATGGGGATCCATGCATGTGACTCGTGTGTTGGCCAAGAAGCAACATTGAAGTATTTGTTGAGTTGTGTGTAGGCTGGAGCACCTTCCTCTCCCTACATGAATATTAAAGATACAAGGTGCAGCTAGAGGAGTTAACCAAAATTATGTTAAATAGAATCTCCAGACCACAGCTGCGATTTTCTGTGAAATAGTGTAATGTATTTTTCTCTCAATCCACTAAAAATCCTTTGCCTCATGACAGTCTTCTACTTTTACTCATTGTTTACTAGTTCAGAACTCTGAAGCTTTTCTGTCTTCTCCATCTCCCAATCATCCAGCATTTTAAAATCCAAGCTTTGTGCCACTTATTCACCACTTCCTGATTCTGTTTTACTCATCTGCCTGCATTTCAGAGTAAATCACTATGTATGAAGTACTTTGAGAAGTTTCTGAGATAAGTTGCTATATAAATGCAAGTTGTTTTTAATCTGCACTATTGACCATGGTCCTTTGCCGTAGTTTCTTTAAAAAATATATAGTCCATCTATTTTTGCAGTTTATGGTATAAAGACAATTGTTTTTTGATATTAATGACATTTGAAATAAAATGTGACTTTACTGTCAAATTTGTTTTCAAAATGACCGTTTTAAAGTCAATCACTTCCCCTTCTGCATGGATTGATTGTTCCCTTTTCGATCCAAACTAAAAACAAGCTAATCCTGCCTTTTAAGTCTGTTATTTGTAGCCCAATAGTTGTTTAATATGTGGACGCTTTTTCCATTTTACCCTCCCCTTCTTTAAATGTACTGCCCTTTGTAAGTGAAGTGGAAAAGAAATATTAAATTGCCTCTTGTTTTTGTTAGACTCCAGAACACCAGGCTGTGTTGTTCACCCATGGTGCAGTTCAGAACATTGCCCATCTACTGACTTCGCCTTCTTACAAAGTAAGTGCCTGAAATGATGTAGAGTAGAAATAGTCACTTTTTAAATGTTGCTAGGACACCTAAAGTAAGAATGTTTGTACTGTATCCTGTTTGTACCAGAAATGTCCAGTTTAATTTCTAAACAAAAAGGAAGAGCAATTTTATTTATGAAAACAAACTTTATTCATTTACATATCTTTATCTAGTGTCGGTGCTTGCTGTTCATTGGCAGCCTAGAAAAATGTTGAGTTGTTTTTGTGATGTTGGAGAGCTATTCATAATCTTTTCAATATGTCCTTGAAGAACTGAAGTTCTTTTGACATGCAAGAAAATGGCTAGCATTCATCGCTTCTACTGCAGGTGTTTTCGTCAGCTGGCCATTGGCTGTGAACTGCTTACTAACACAAAACCTCTTCCCCCTCCTTCAGTTGATGTTGAATAGGGAGTGTCTTCATCAGACCCCCTTTTATTTAACAAAAAAAGCCGAGGGTCAGGAACAGAGATTGTAAGGCAGAAATAAGTTAGATATATAGGAAAGGGCAAGGTGATTGAGGGACTTAAACATGACTGAGAATTTTAAATTTGAGGAAATGAGGGTCCAGGAGCCAATATAGCTCTGCAAGGATGAGGGTATGGGTGACTGGTACTTGTGGGATGGGATACAATAAACATAGCTTTAGATGCCCTGAGGTTTATGGGGGTAGAGGATGGGAGCCCAACCAGGAGAGCATTGGAGTAATTGAGTCTGGCGGTGTCGGAAGTTATGAATGAGTTTTCACAGCATATGGGTTGAGGCAACAGTAGAAGTGGAAATAGTGATCCCCTGCGATAGAGGGGATATGGGTCTGACATTCAACTTGGGGTCAAGCATGACGCTGTGGTTGCAAATAGTGAGACCAAGGAGAGGAATGGAGTCAGTTGGAGCCAAAGGTAATGACTGAGCTTTCCAATGTTCAACTGGCAGAAGTTATGTCTTCTACAAGATTGGATATTTGACAGCAAAGATGCCGTGATGGGGTTGGAGAGGCAGCTGGGTGTCATCGGCATACGTGTGGAAGCTGACCCCATGTTTGTGAATGATGTCACCAAGAGGTAGTGTGCAGATGAGGAAATGGATGAATCCTTGTGCGACTCTGGAGGTGATGGGCAGAAGAGAAACCATTGCTAGCAACATTTGAGTTGCATTTGGTGGGTGTCGGGGAGCAGATTGTGCTTCCACCCCTTCAGCCCTGGATATTATGGTCATGGGAGACCAACCCTATTTTTGGGTAGGAATGTATAAATAAATGAAGGAATTTGTTTGTTTCTAATAAAGGAAAAGTTCCTGCCATAAGGCCCTTTTTTCAGTAATTCTCGCCCTCCACAAATTATCTCGTAAGCATATGCTTTTTAAAACATAGTAATGTTTTGGGCAGGAGAAGACCATAGGGCTAAGTAGTCTACGCCTCCCAACCTCTTAATAGTTTCTTTATCATGATTCTGGAAATAATTTATCTCCTGTATCAAGCAATTTTGTTTAGTCTGGTATGATTTTTGACTAGTTTTAAATTTGAGACAATGCTGTGAATTCAAAACTTTTAAAGTTTGTTAAACTGGCTTAAATGTAAACATATTAATATTTTGAGTATTCGATTTTTATTTTGTCTCAATAGGTTCAGATGCAGGCATTAAAATGCTTTTCAGTGTTGGCTTATGAAAATCCCCAAGTTTCTTTGACTCTTGTAAATGGTGAGTAGTGTTTTACTTCATTTCTTTGCCGACTTATTTTCTCTGTTCTGTATCAATTCCTGAAGCATGAAATATTACTTTTCAAATAACTACCATCTAGTATGAAATTTAATTTGAGAGTTGAACCTTAATGTGGGTTTTCATAAACATATGCCTAGCATTTCGGTAGAATTCATTTTACTGGTATTCAGAGTCAATGTTGTTGGGTTCAATCTAGTTACTAACTTGACGTCTGCAGTAGTTTTGCTACCACAGATTTTTAGAATCCAATTTTGCAGAAGGAATTAAAAATAATTTAGTGTGCTTTCTCTTTACATGGGCATCCTTTCCTGTCTGAAGTCATGCTTGCTTGCCTTGATGATCAAAGGCACCCTCTGGTGTTCTAGGCCAGTGATTGCATTGCATTGATGCTGCTCTTCTATCTTTTATAGAGCCCAAAGTTACAGGGGTGGTTTTCATACTATAATTTATTTTATAGGAGTCTAGTCTAACAACTTGTATTTATATAGCACCTTTAATGTAGTAAAATATCACAAGGCGCTTCACAGGAGCGTTATAAAACAAATACTTGACACCGAGCCACATAAGAAATTACAGTAGATTACCAAAAGTTTGGTCAGCGAGGTAGATTTTAAGGAGCGTCTTAAAGGAGGATAGAGAGGCAGAGAGGGTTAAGGAGGGAGTTCCAGAGCTTGGGGCCTAGGCAGCTGAAGGCATGATCACCAATGGTTAAGTGATTATAGTCAGTGGAGCTTAAGCAAGCAGAATTTGAGGAGCGCAGATTTATCCGGAGGGGGGTGGGGGGAAAGGGGAAGATGATGATTACAGAGATAGGGAGGGGTGAGGTCATGAAGGGATTTGTAAACAAGGGACGAGAATTTTGAAATCGAGGTGTTGCTTAATCGGCAACTAATGGAGGTCAGCGAGCACGGGACTGAATGGGACTTGGTGCGAGTTAGGATGCGGGCAGCCGAGTTTTGGTTGACCTCGAGTTTTGGTTGACCGCGAGTTTATGCAGGTCAGAATGTGGGCTTTGAAATAGTCAAGTCTCGAGGTAACAAAGACATGGATGAGGGTTTCAGCAGCTGATGAGCTGAGGCAGGGGTGGAGACTGGCAATGTTCCAGAGGTGGAAATAGGCGGTCTTTGTTATGCTGCTGCTGATGTGGTCGGAAGCTCATTTCAGGGTCAAATATAACAGCAAGGTTGCGAACAGTCTGGTTCAGTCTGCTAGGGCGAGGGATGGAGTTGGTGGCTAGGGAAAAGAGTTTGTGGCCGGAACCAAAGCCTGGTGGCTTCAGTCTTCCCAATATTTAATTGGAGAAAATTTAGTGTAGCTGAATACATTTGTTTTGGTATAATTAATGCAACATTTACTGTTTCTGTCATTGACTTACAAGCTCATTCTTGTAAAAGCTACTAAGCCAATGCAAACATCCTTTTTTAAACATTTTGGTTACAGCATATCTAATATAACTTGTATTCTTCTATTTTAGTGTTGGTAGATGGTGAATTATTACCCCAAGTATTTGTGAAGATGATGCAGAGGGATAAGCCTATTGAAATGCAGCTGACATCTGCAAAATGGTACCTATTCAATTTTCTCACTAGTGACATTTTGTCAAAGCTATATGCCTTGTCATTTAAATTAATTCTATAAATAAACTGCTTCTACAGCTTTGGATTGCTGCCCTTCAAAACGTTGTGACTTATAGGACTAATCATTTGAGTTCGTTCTTAACATGTCGGTTGAGCTTGTTGTCTGCCTCGTATAACTAACAAAACAGAAAAATTCTGAAGCTTGTATATTTTGAATATGGCGGTTATGCCTGTAACTTCTATTCCAATTTCATCATTTTACAGTTTGACTTACATGTGCAGGGCTGGTGCAATTCGGACGGATGATAACAGTATAGTTTTAAAGGTTGGTATGAAGTTTCAATAATATATTCAACCTGCTTGATTGGAGAGTATTTTATGCTGTGCCCTGTTCTTTTAGTGATGGTCATGCTAATGTGTGATGCAGCTCAGCCTTGTAACATTCATGTTTCTGACACAAAATATTTTGCCTTCAGGGCTGCAAGCTCTACGTAACAGTTTGAGTTTAAAAAAATTAAGGCGGAAGTCCAATATGAGCATGTCCTCCTTATTTTTGTGCAATCATTGATCCTTGTTTTGTTTTGGAATAATGTCATCTGAGCTATAACTGAGGTACTCGTACAAGAAAAAATATATCTCGAGGATAACACAAAATCGTAGTACCCACATTGAATTATTGGTCTCTTTTCTTTTTCCATTGGTACTTATTACCAAAATTCTATTAAATAAGGCTGCCTCAGGATGTGCCATCTTGTAGCTGTGAATGCCCCTCTCAATCCAGAATGCCATTTTTCCACATTTTCTTGCAGCACTTTTTTTCCTTCAACATTCGATGCAAGTAAAGTTATACTCTTGAGTCAGTTCTTCCTTGTCTCGTTTAGCAACTATTTAGGTCTGAAGCTAGCACTCGATTACTGTACCTGATTTAAAAAAAAAACAGTTCTACATGTTTTATTCTATTATGCAATTAGCTTTTAATTCAACAACTTGAATTTGTATAGCTGCTTTAATGTAGAGATATGTCCCAATACATAAGAAAAAAAATGGAAGACGACCCAAAGAAGGATATTTTTAAGAGGAGTGACCAAAAGCTTGGTAAAAGAGGTGGCTTTTAAAGAGGGTCTTAAAGGAGGAGAGAGGGGTAAAGAGGCACAGAGGTTTAGGGAAGGAGTTCAAGCTCATTGTGCTTAGCCAGGTGAACATATGGCTGCCAATTGAAATGAGGGGTGGGATGCACAAAAGTCCACATAATAGCTATAATGAGCTCGGGGAACAGGGTGTTGGGCTGGGGTAGGTTACAGAGGAAGAGTGATGATGCAATGGAGGTATTTAAACACGAGGATCAGAATTTTAGATTTGAAGCATTGGGAGATGGAGGCCACAGGTAAGTGGGACTTGGCGTAGGATTGGGTATGGCAGCAGGGTTTTGGATGAGCTGAAGGTTGTGAAGGATGAGAGAGAGGAGAGTATTGGAGTAGTCCAGTTGGAGACAGCATGAATGAGGGTTCCAGCGGCATACACCCACAGGATAAGGGTAAATGTACTTCACGTGTATTTACTTTTTGAACATCAACCACCATTCAGTAACCAATGAAGTAAAGCACTCGCACGCACTGCTTTTCATCATCTAATTTTTACCAACAAACTCTCAAAGTTTATAAAGTACACATGGAAACACCATGCAAATGCATATTGCGATTGTACGCCCAATGGAGTTGTCTATTACTCATTTTTTAATTTTCCAATCAAAAATACAATTCACTATTTCTGGATTCCCAATTAGCCCCATGTGGTTAAGGGGCCAATATATTGGACAACAATGTACTATACCTATTTAATAAACATCTTGCCTCAGCATGCACTTCCTGTCAGCTTTTTCCTTTATAAATTTATGTGCCTGTATTTAAAAACAACGTAAACTTATCACAATGCAATTACACCCTTCTGACAGTGGTGGCACTGTTGTGCTTTAGTTTTGCATCTCCATATTGCTTAGCCTTGTATTGCAGAGAAACTCGAGGTTTTGCTTAACTCCTCATGCTTCCCAAATTGCCATATATTTTGCTATTTATCCACAAATAATATAAAACCGAAGTATATATTAAAAAAGGACAGAATATTTGACTTTAAAATGTTGACTGAATTATGCCTCTGTCCTTGTCAAGCGGGGGTATAATTAGACCTAAAGACTACACTTGACCATGACTCCCTGTATATAGTGCCACGAGAGAGCGACTATTCTGCCCAGTGGCATGTGCCGTTGTGCCATTTGAATCCCGCCAGAAAAAATAAATTAGCAGTAGTTTTAATGGGCCCAAGTTTCCACATGATTTGCGCCTGATTTTTAGGAGCAACTGGTGGAGAACGGACTATCTTAGAAATCGCAATTCTCCACATTTTTTTTTCCGCAGTTCTAGTCAGGTAGAACAGTTCTACTTTGGAACAGAATTTTTTCTTCAAAAGGGGGCGTGTCCGGCCACTGACGCCTGATTTCAAAGTTTCCACAGTGAAAAGGTACTCCAAACTAAAGTAGAATGGAGCAAGTGAAGATTTTTGTAGAACTGAAAAAACCTGTTCTACACATTAAAAAATCAGGCGCAGGTTACAAATTAGGCGTCCAGAACGAGGTGGGGGGAAGGGAACTCATTAAATTCTACAATAAATCCTTATTTATGCTTCTACAAATATTATACAAATAAATCCAACCTGAATAAACATTTATAAGCCAAGAAAAGATTAAATAAACCATCTTCCTACCTGTGTGAAAGTGCTTCAGGCACGGAGAATTCTGCAGTCAGCCTGAGGCGCCCGTTCTTCCCGCGGGGGGGGGTGGGGGGAGGAGAGGAGGCGCCCGTTCTTTCCTGCGGAGGGGAGGGAGGAGAAGGAGACAGCGGTTTGCCGCCGCGGAGGGGAGGGAGGGGAAGGAAACAGCGGTTTGTTGCCGCGGAGTGAAAGGAGACAGCGGTTTGCCGCCGCGGAGGGGAGGGGAGGGAGGGGAAGGAGACAGCGGTTTGTTGCCGCGGAGGGGAGGGAGGGGACGGAGACAGCGGTTTGTTGCCGCGGAGGGGAGGGAGGGGAAGGAGACAGCGGTTTGCCGCCGCGGAGGGGAAAGAGACAGCGGTTTGTTGCCACGGAGGGGAGGGAGGGGAAGGAAAGGAGACAGCGGTTTGCCGCCATGGAGGGGAGGCAGGGGAAGGAAACAGCGGTTTGTTGCCGTGGAGGGTGGGGAGGGGAAGGAGACAGTGAGAAGGCTGCAAGTGCTGATGTGCTGATGGCAATGTGCTTTTATTAAAAAAAATGTTCAAAAATTAAAGAACTACAAAAATGGCTGAGTGCCAATGTTTTTTTCACAGAGCATGCGCGAACGCTCCAAAGCGCATGCGCAGCGTTGCCGGCAGGAAAAAAAACTAATTTAAATAGTACCCGCCCCCTCCCACTTACAAAATCGGCGCGAGTGTAGGCTCCGCCCCCCTGGGCGCCGCGCCAAACAGACAAGGAGCTGCAAAGTGCTCCAGAATAGCGTTTTTTTTTCTGGTGCTGTTTTAGGCGCGAAAAACAGGCGCCCAGCTCGTTGGGGGCGGGGGGGGGGTGCCCGTTTTTTATCCTGTGGAAACTTGGGCCAAATGTGACTCACGCAATATGGAATGAGGTCTGTATTTGGAATGTAATTTTTATGCCCACTTAACACCATGTGGAGTGCCATGTGGTGGATGGTCAACCATGTATTAAATCTGCATTGGATGATAATACTAATAGAAAAATCTGGATTTGTGTTAAATATGCCAGTAAATGAAAAATTAGGGACAGAAGCTGGGGGATGGGGTAGCAGATGAGATTAATCCAAGATTTGTGCTAAAAATTACTTCACAGGCTGCGTTTTTCTGAACACACTAATAATGCCAATTATATCTTGGATTTGCCCTTGAGGTAGTATCATTTTATTGGTGCTTGGAGCCAGAGCTTTAAAATGACTTGTAAATTGACCCAAATACTATTTGACATTCTTGAGCTGTTTGTTTCATTTGCTTAAAAAAAAGCTCCGCTCCATATTTTGACTAGTAAAATAGTGTAATCTTCCAGCTCATTATATTTCGACCTGACCTGAACAGCACTGATGAACTAAAACCAGTATTATTCAAGTTGGATTAATCTATTAAAAAAAATAGTAAGAGCATTATTATGGTAATTATTTTCTCCCACATTGCTGAGAGATGTGTGAAACAAACTATTTTTGCGTCCCATTATATGAACATCTTGTGAGTAAAAATGAATACAAGTTCATCATTTCTATGGAGGAAATAATTTATTTGTTGCAACTAGCATAAGTTGAGCCACAGGACAAGAGTGCCATACGTGGTTGAATGTTTTGGAAATAGCAATAGCTGCACCCAGGAGACTGAAGGGAAAATGTGCTGGAGGATTGTTAAAATTGGAAAACTGTCACGAGGGTTGAAGGGGGGAGAAGTTATTGTAAACAAGTGAGAAAAATATACTTCTTTACTTGAAGGGTTAGATAAATATTCCAGTTAAAGTAAACTCCTATGGGCCCAAGTTTCGGCCTCAGTTGCTCCTGATTTTTTGGAGCAACTGGTGCAGAACGGAGTATCTTAGAAATTCAAATTCTCGGCATTTAGTTTGCTCCAGTTCTAGTCAGTTAGAACAGTTTCACTTTGGAACAGAATTTTTTTTCAAAAGGGTGCGTGTCCGGCCACTTACGCCTGTTTTCAAAGTTTCGGCAGTGAAAACTTACTCCAAGCTAACTTAGAATGGAGTAAGTGAAGATTTTTGTACGCTCGAAAAAACCTTGACTACACTTTTTAGAAAATCAGGCGTAGGGAATGGAGGGGTGGTGGAGGGTTTAAAAGGAAGTTTACAAACATTAAACACTTCAGTTTTACAAATAAAGAGCCATCATCAATAATAAATGATAAAAACATCAATAAATGAATCCAAAAAATTTAATAAATAATTAAAAAAAAATGAATAAATAAAACATTTTCTACTTACCGAGTGCAGCACCGGGAGCCCTCCAACAGCGTGCTGGGATGTGCCCCCCCCCCCAATGTGTCTCTGTCAGTGTCTCTATCTCTCGGTCTGTCTGTCTCTGTGTGTGTCTCACTCTGTCTGTCAGTGTCTGTGTTTCTGACGGGGAGGGAGGGAGGCGATGGGGGAGAGGGGGAAGGGGGGAGGAGAAGGGGAAGTGGGGGGGGGGAGAGGAGAAGGGGAAGTGGGGGGGGGGGAGAGGAGAAGGGGAAGTGGGGGGGGGGGGGAGAGGGGAAGTGGGGGGGGGGGGGAGAGGAGAAGGGGAAGTGGGGGGGGGGAGAGGAGAAGGGGAAGTGGGGGGGGGGGAGAGGAGAAGGGGAAGTGGGGGGGGGGGGGAGAGGAGAAGGGGAAGTGGGGGGGGGGGAGAGGAGAAGGGGAAGTGGGGGGGGGGGAGAGGAGAAGGGGAAGTGGGGGGGGGGGAGAGGAGAAGGGGAAGTGGGGGGGGGGGAGAGGAGAAGGGGAAGTGGGGGGGGGGGGAGAGGAGAAGGGGAAGTGGGGGGGGGGAGAGGAGAAGGGGAAGTGGGGGGGGGGAGAGGAGAAGGGGAAGTGGGGGGGGGGAGAGGAGAAGGGGAAGTGGGGGGGGAGAGGAGAAGGGGAAGTGGGGGGGGAGAGAAGAGGGGAAGGGGGAAGAGGAGAAGGGGAAGTGGGGGGGGGGAGAGGAGAAGGGGAGGGAGGGGGGGAGAGGAGCAGTGGGGGGGGAGAGGAGCAGGGGAAGTGGGGGGGGGGAGAGGAGAAGGGGAAGTGGGGGGGGGGAGAGGAGAAGGGGAAGTGGGGGGGGAGAGGAGAAGGGGAAGTGGGGGGGGAGAGGAGAAGGGGAAGTGGGGGGGGAGAGGAGAAGGGGAAGTGGGGGGGGAGAGGAGAAGGGGAAGTGGGGGGGGAGAGGAGAAGGGGAAGTGAGGGGGGAGAGGAGAAGGGGATGTGGGGGGGGAGAGAAGGGGATGTGGGGGGGGAGAGAAGGGGATGTGGGGGGGGAGAGGAGAAGGGGATGTGGGGGGGGGAGAGGGGAAGGGGGGGAAAGGAGAAGGGGAAGAAGAGAAGGGGAAGTGGGGGGGGAGAGGAGAAGGGGAAGTGGGGGGGGAGAGGAGAAGGGGAAGTGGGGGGGGAGAGGAGAAGGGGATGTGGGGGGGGGAGAGGAGAAGGGGATGTGGGGGGGGGAGAGGAGAAGGGGATGTGGGGGGGGGAGAGGAGAAGGGGAAGTGGGGGGGAGAGGGGAAGGGGGGGAAAGGGGAAGAGGAGAAGGGGAAAATAGGGGGGGGAGAGGAGAAGGGGAAGTGGGGGGGGGAGAGGAGAAGGGGAAGTGGGGGGGGGGGGAGAGGAGAAGGGGAAGTGGGGGGGGGGAGAGGAGAAGGGGAAGTGGGGGGGGGGAAAGGGGAAGGGGGGGGGGAAGGAGGGGGGAAAGGAGAAGGGGAAGGGGGGGGAAAGAGGAGAAGGGGAAGGGGGGGGAAGAGGAGAAGGGGAAGTGGGGGGGAAGAGGAGAAGGGGAAGTGGGGGGGGAGAGGAGAAGGGGAAGTAGGGGGGGAGAGGAGAAGGGGATGTGGGGGGGGAGAGGAGAAGGGGATGTGGGGGGGGAGAGGAGAAGGGGAAGTGGGGGGGGAGAGGAGAAGGGGAAGGGGGGGAGAGAGGAGAAGGGAAGGGGAGGAGAAAGGGAGGGAGGGGAAGGGGAAAGGGAGGGGGGGAAGGGGAAAGGGAGGGGGGAGGGGGAGAAAGGAAAGGGGGGGGAAAGAGAGGAGGAGGGGGAATAGAGGGGGAAGGGGGGGTGGGAGGGAGAGGAGAAGGGGGAATAGGGGGGGGAGGGAGAGGAGAAGGGGAGGGAGGCTGAACGGGCCGGGCCCAAGTCTTCGGGCAGGGCCCGTCCCCAGCACCAGATTTACAGGTAGGTGGCGTCGGGTCGGTGGGAGCGCGGGGCGGGTCCGGTGCGGTGGGGGGGGGGGGGAGTGGGAGTCGGGTCGGGTCCAGTCCGGGGTCGTGGGGGGGGGGAGTCGGGTTGGGTCGAAGCAGGAGCTGGGCGTGGGAGGCAGCCTTATGCACGCAGCCCCAGTGAGGCCACTCGGCCAGGGCTAGGGGCTGCGTGCTTCGGGCCCCTCCCACACAGTTTTGGGCTCATGTGCAGAGGTCCCGGCACTGTTTTCAGCGCACGGATCTAGCTCCGCCCTCCACAGCTCGTGCTGTGCCACGTCCGATTCCAGAGGACCTGCAGGGAGCCGGAGAATCTAAGTTTTTTTTTTAGGCGCATTTTGTGGCGTGAAAAACGGCGTCCAGGCGGCGCGGCCCGAAACTTGGGCCCTATATATTTAAAATAATATAGCAATGCAACAATAATTTGTCGATGTGCCACATAGGTCATTAAAAAAAGTTTTTAAAATGTCCAGTGATCAATTTATTTTCCCTGCTTTTCCTTTGTCTCTTTTTTTCTTTTAAATCTTTTTGTTCTCATTTCTCTCTCTACCTGATTTGACTCTAATTCACTCTCCTTCTCCTTAGTTTCTCTGTTTCTTTCTCAGTCCTTAAATCTCATTGGTTAAAGAGATAGAATGTTGTTCCCTTTGTTGACTAAGGTTCCAGATGCTCCGTTGCCCTTGCCACATCGTAGTCAGCTCACACTTCCAGCAAGTTACTGTGCAAAAATGGTTATAATTGAAAGATGCTGAAAAAAGTATAACTGACGGGACTGCGATCCAGCCCATTCTGAATCTGAAGTCAAGCTGTGTCCCTTGTCAAGAAGTTGTCCACTGAAGCCAACTAAGATGTGCTATGTGACTTCCTTTGTTTTGATTGTGTAATATACTCATCCT
Organism: Pristiophorus japonicus; assembly: GCF_044704955.1. Classification (NCBI taxonomy): domain Eukaryota; kingdom Metazoa; phylum Chordata; class Chondrichthyes; family Pristiophoridae; genus Pristiophorus; species Pristiophorus japonicus. The sequence continues at coordinate 158,970,746 of NC_091979.1, read as the reverse complement.
TCGTGTTTGGGACACATTTTCAAGAGTTCATTTTAAAAAATCTTGCAATAATAGAATCACTATCTTCTACAGGGTATTACCAAAATAGAGACTTAAGTTATTTAATTCCACTGGACATTTTCTGATCATTGCAAACTCCCTTTCCTTTCACCTCAAATAAAACTCTTGCATGTACTTGTGCTGCGGCTCAACTTGCTTGCAAGTTTTCACGTTGATCTGTTTGTGGAATTCAGGATATTTGGACTTCCTGTCCCAATAAAGGGGAGAGCTTTATGTATGAGGAGTTATTTGACAAGAATTAGATGATTTGGCTTTACAATATCGTATTCTTGATTTTCTTCTTGTTTCCTGCCCTTTACTGCTACCAGTTTATGCCATTACATTTTTTAAGTACCATACAACCAGGGCAGTACGTAGCCACAGTGATGCCATATCTCTTAAATTCCCTTAATTATCACTTTTTCCTTTCCTAAATATACATATAACGAATTGGTTCTGTTACATAATGTTATGTGGGTTCAACTGATGGAAAATAAAATAGTTATGTGACCTATTTTTAGGACAGTGGCTTGTGAAATACAGTTGAATCTACAATATAAATGAGTGATCCACTGTCTTTTCAGTGTTCATTCATATGCTGATTGCCAGAGGGCAGCACAAAAGAAACTGTGTAATCCCTAAAAATCCTCAGGTGGGTCTCCCACCCACACAAGCAATTAGGCTATTGTATGTGCTGCACATATATGCTGATTAACCTCACCAAATTCCATGTCTGTTTAGACACTCCCATGCCTGGTTAGGATGTGCAGTAAAGAGAGGCTGTTGGAAGAGCGGGTTGAAGGTGCTGAAACCTTGGCATACTTGATCGAACCTGATGTGGAGCTACAGAGGATTGCCAGCATCACTGATCATCTTATTGCAATGCTTGCTGATTACTTCAAGTATCCTAGTTCAGTCAGTGCAATCACGGATATCAAAAGGGTAAGTTTCCTAACTTGTAAATTTACAGCACGTTTAATTTTTTGAATAAATATAAAATAATGCATCATATAAATAGATTGCATTATTAACCTTTATCAATAAGATGATCAATAATAAAAGCATCTGTTCATGGTTTTAACCTAAATTATTACACTGTAGTAAATTTACTGGCCCCAAACTTTTATTTCACATTTCTGTTCCTTTTGTACCCCTCTTGCTGACCTAAGTCAGCCAGAGGGCAGCAACCTGTGAATTGATTGTTCCACTGCTGCCTTAAAGGTAGCTTCAAATCAATCGGATATAGTTTGCAGGATGGGGATTGGTTTCCCACCCCATCTCCAGGAGATGGAGCCCTCCACTTCAAAAAAAAAATCCATCCCTTAGCTACTGCTAACCTTTAAATCTTCAGGAAAGACAGTTGTTGAATTATGTGACTTGCAGTGATGGAGTGATTGTACTGTTACAGCTACAAAGCCACCATTTATTTACTGCAATTGGTGCACTATTTATTTGTTACCTACAATAATGTTGGCAAAAAGAGATCTGGTTTTGCCTGTGATGTTTTCTGTAGCTGTGACTTCTAAGTTTAAATTGGAATCCATATTTTCTGTATTAATTCAGCATGTTGGAAGGCAGTAATTAAAATTGGATAACTGCTGGAGACTCATCTAACATGTTAGTTCAATTTTTCAATGCACTTATTCCAGTAATATATTAGCCAAATATAAATTAATTTCATTTGGCACGCCACTGTACCTACTTTATTGATGACGAATGAATTCATTACTTCTACCACAAAAATGTAAAGGTACTTTATTTTTTTCTTTCGTAATATTCTTTAGCTTGACCACGACCTCAAACATGCTCATGAACTTCGCCAAGCTGCATTCAAGTTGTATGCCTCCCTTGGAGCGAATGATGAAGACATCCGGAAGAAGGTGAGTCTGGGAGAGGGACGTCCCCCGGTCCTGGCAACCAACAGGCAGGGAGTGACGTCAACCTGAGAACAAGGTGAAGAGAATTAACAGTGACTTTACGAAAGAGCATAATCAGATCTGAAGAATGAATGGGATTGAGACTCGTTTGTCTAGAGAAATGAGTTGTGACGTGTTCATGTTGGAATGACGAGTACTGGTGTTTCCTGTGTTGAACCTGCACCGGATCCTTAAGTTACATTCTTTGCATGAGTTCGTAACAATAGTAACAAAATAAGCACTGTGAAGTGTAGTGTATAGTACTGACTCACGATACAGTAGTACTGTAATGCCAGTTATATAAATGCTTGCCTACCTACCTGCTGCAAACCGGAAGTACTCAGCTTCTGTTTCTGTATCACTTTTAATTTGTGGCCTGCTGATGTGTTTATTTGTGTTGCTGATGTGCAAGTTTAATTGTAAATAAAGCTTTGTGCAATGACATTGCTGGTAGCTTGTTTTCTGAATCTACAGTAAAGCAAAACACTTTCTAGGTAACTTGAATAACGGCATTTAAAATATATTTGAATTTTTAATCTCTACACACAGTGAGTGATAAGCCAGTAAAATGGCATCTTGCCTTTGGCTTACCTTAAATAAGGGAGGACTGTGTTCATTCAAATGTACCCATCAAGACTGAGAACCAACAGTGCTGGAAAACGTGCGTGCTTCCATATTGCTCTGACAATGTAACTGAAGTCTCAACCTTAAGAGTGTCCTTTTCCTGCAACAATGTGAGATTATTATTTTCATGTACTTTCTATGCTCTTCGTGAGCAAGATTGTCAAATTTAACAAGTATTGCTCTGGACTTTGAACAGCCTGGCCACATTAATTTCCCCATTTAGCAATTGTTGCCTCTGACTTAGAGTGGGATCTTGTATCTCACTTAGTGATTTGTTAAAATCATTTCACAGTTTTTTAGTTTCAAGTTTAAAATGAGAAATGGCATTTTGACTTTTTGTTCAGAAGTTACAATTTTACAATCAGTTGACTACATGGATGAGTAAATTGTAAATTTTTCAGAATCTGACCTTGGAGGTGAAAAGACCTGATATTGCATGTGTGTAGTCCCCCAATGTGGTATTCTATGCGCCTGCATTGTTTTTTCTGTGCTAATGGATAATTTCAGTGTTAGTTGCGTTTATTCCAGAGTGTGTAATATTTTGCTATTGTGCAGGGCACCTGAAATGCCTCATTTTAATGTATTAATGTGGCTTTCAGTGTGAGCAGATGCTAAAGGTGCCTTTTTCAGCACCACTGCGCGGAATGTTGAGGGTGCTAATTGCAAGTGCGAGAGGTAGGTCGGAGGAAACGCAGAAGGACATTCCCTTCAAACAATATTGAGATTTTAAAATAAAACAAATCCACTTTAGAAGCTTTTACCTAGTTGTAGTGAATTCATTTTTGGGGGTAAATTAAAGCACATGCACTTTTGGAGCTTTTTGCACAATTGGTGTAAAACACTTGCTTTAACTTCAGTAATCCACATCATAGAATCATAGAGCACATAAGGAGGCCATTTGACCCATCGTGCCTGTGCCAGTTCTGAAAAAGCTATTCAGTGGTCGCCTGCTGTTTCCCCATAGCCATGCAAATTTTTCCTTTTCAAGTATAAATCCAATTCCCTTTTGAAAGTTACTATTGAATCATCTTCCACCATACTTTCAGGCAGTGCATTTCAGATCATAACTCGCCGCGTAACATACTTTTTTTCCTCCTGTCACCTCTGGCTCTTTTGCCAATTACTGTAAATCTGCATTATTTGGCTACTGATCCCTCTGTTACAAAATAGTTTCCTATTTACTCTTATCAAAACCCATTGTGATTGTGAACACCTATCAAATCTTCCCTTGACCTTCTCTGCTCTAAGGAGAACAACCCTGGTGTCTCCAAGTAACTGAAGTGTTTCATCCCTGGTACTATTCTAGTAAATCTCCTCTGCACCCTCTCTAAGGCCATGATATCCTTCCTAAAGTATGGTGCCCAGAATTGGCTGCAATACTCCGTCTTGGCCCTGACCAGTGCTTTATAAAGGTTTAGCGTAACTTACTTGTTTTTGTACACTGCCTCTATTTATGAAGCTGAGGATCCCATACAACTTTTTAACAGCCTTCTCACCTTGTCCTGCTATCTTCAAAGACTTTAGTCTCTCTTCCTTTTTAAATTTGTACCATTTAGTTTATATTAGCTCTCCTCATCCTACAAAAATGAATTACTTCACACTTCTTTGTTTTAAATTTCATCTACCCATTTCACCAGTCTATGTCCCCCTGAAGTCTGTTACTATCCTCCCAGTTTACTACAATTCCAAGTTTCGTGTCATCTGCAAACTTTGAAATTATGCCCTGTATACCCAAGTCTAGGTTATTAATGTATATCAAAAAGAGCAATGGTCCCAACACTGATGCCTTGCACTACACTGCACATTTCCCTTCAGTCTGGAAAAACAACTGTTCACCACTACTCTGCTTTCTGTCCCTTAGCCAATTTTATATCCACACAGCAACTGCCCCTGTAGTCACTTTTGCTAATCAGTCTGTATTGTTGTACTTTATCAAATGCCATTTGAAAGTCCATATACACATCAACTGCACTACCCTCATCAGCCCTCTCTATTCAACATAGAATTCAATCAAGTTAATGAAACACAATTTGCCTTTAACATGTGTCCTGACTTTCATTGATTAACCCATATTTTTTCAAGCGGCAATTAATTTTGTTCCAGATTAATGTGTCTCAAAGTTGCACTACCACCGCGTTAGGCTAATTTGACTTGTAATTGGCTGGGTTTATCCCGCTTTCCCCCACCACTTTTTTGAGCAGAGGTGTCACAGTTACAAACCTCCAGTCCTCTGGCACCTCTCATATCTAAGGAGGATTGGAAGATTGTGACCAGAGCCAACACAATTTTGTACTGTTACTTCCCTCAGCAACCTGGAATGCATCTCCTTGGAATCGGGTGACTTTTGTACTTTTGAGTGCTGCCAACCCTTTTAATACCTCTTTTTATGCTATCTAATTTCTCTAATACCTCTTTTTACTATGACATTGGCAACATTCTCTTCTTTAGGGAAGACTGATGCAAAGTACTTATTGAGTACTTTAGCCATGCCCTCTGCCTCCACAAGAATATCACCTTTGTGTCCCTAATTGGCCCCACTATTCCTTTGACTACCCTTTTACTATTTATATGTTTATGGAAGACTTGGGTTTCCATTTATGTTACACTCCAATCTATTCTCATATGCTCTCTTTGCCCCCTTTTATTTCCTTTTTCACTTCTCCCCTGTACTTTCTGTATTCAGCGTGATTCTCTACTGAATTATGAATCTACATTTATGATCCTGCTTTTTCTGTTTCATTCTAATGTCTGTTTTTAGTCGTCCAGGGAGCTCTACCTTTTGGGTGCCCTTCCTTTTCCCATTGTGGAAATGTCTAGTCTGTACCCAAACTGTCTCCTCTTTAAAAACCTAATTTACTGTTTTACCTGCCAATCTTTGATTCCAATCCACCTGGGCCAGATCTCAACTATGCCAAATATTGTTTCTCCCTATCAAAACCCTTCATAATTTTGAACACCTTTTTATTATATCTCCCCTTAACCACCTCTGCTCTGAGGAGAACAATCCCAGCTTCTCAAGGTTTCCCACATCACTGAAATCCCTCATCCCTGGTATCATTCTGGTACATCTCCTCTGCACCTTCTCCAAGGCTCTTGGCATTCTTCCTAAATTGTGGTGCCCAGAATTGGACATAATACCTGTACTCCAGCCGAGACCTAACCAGTGATCTACAAATGTTCAGCATGACTTCTGGGCCATAATTTGTGCTGGCCCAATTTACAAAGTCAGTTATAGTTGTATTAGCCCAGGAAAAACTTGTTGCAATGGTGAATTTTATACCACTGTCAACAAATAGTAAACTAATATAAATATTTTGTTTTGTGAATTGGTCAACTTCTTGTATGTAAATATTTTTCAGTGTAATTGTGCCCAAAGAATAAAGTGTTCAAACACTGCACTACTGTGTGGCTTATGACAGTTTATAAAAAAATATATAAATTAGAGCTTTACAAATAAAGGCAAAGTATTTCATCCCCAAATTGGTTTCTCAGGATATCCATTGAAACATGCATTTTTATACTTCCACAACATGTGAATCAATTTTTTAATAAACTTTTTGCCCGTTTTGACGTGCATGTACTGTTCATTAGCGACTATCTACTGATCTCCATAGTTCACACTGATGTGCCCTTTGCCCTTTTCATTAGTGGAAAGGGGAATAAAATTACCGTGTACACATTATATTAATGTAACAGAAGGCCAGTAATTGAATTTCCGTTTGTGTATGGGCCCCTGTTTTAATCTGACCTTGTATCTGCACGAATGGGAACCTAATTGATCCAAAATTCGCTCATTACCTTGGGTTATCTTATCTCAATCCATTCCATTATTCATTTGGAAACAGCAGGCATATGCTTCACCTCTTGTACTATCGACTGGGCAATTGAGTGGTAGTCTCATGGCTGCCTGTTATTCAAGTCAAACTGCCTCACTGGATTATTTCATACAATTTAAAACATACCCATTCTGCCTTCACCCACATGCATTGTGCCGTCTGGTGGATAATTGAAGAGCACTACTGATACTGGTCATCATCGGCTGTGGTTCACAGTCTTGCAGTCCCAGCTCAAGAATTATCTGTAAGGCCACTGAAGAAATATTTGTCATTTAAATAAAAATCCTGAAAATTTCTCAATGGGCATTTGGAATTCACATTGTATTCTGCATATTATGAAGGTCTCTGTCATTTAAGGTATGCAGTACATTTGCTATCCAGAGTGAATGGTTTTGGCCATAATCACTGAATACTGCATGTGTATAACAGATGCAAAACATTAAACACAATTATTCCCATTGTGAATTCATAATACATCTCCAAATACTGGAAAAAAAATAAAGCCCTTGTACACTGCACATTTTTGTGTGCCTGTATGCTCTAGGGCCTCTGCTGTCTCCTACCCATTGCCTGTGCAGTTATATTGCTCTAAAATGCTGATATCTGTCGTTTGGCTTTGAATTTATTTACGTATGAATGATCAACGTGGGACCACACACTTGTCTGTAGTTTATGCATAACTATCCATTACAATATTCTAAATAATATACAAAGTCAACCCACAGGTTCATGTTATAAATTCAGGAATATTAAAATAATGAATTGAGGTATAAAATTTCCACAATTTTGGGCCATTTGAACTGAGGCTTGTCTTTAAGGTGGCTATAAATTCTGCTCTAAATGGCTTGTTTCCAAACTTTATTAGTTTTAACTGATGAGAGCTGTAGGATCCTTTTACTTCGGGTTTGTTCACAGTTGCTGATTTTGATAAATACATTTTTGATTTTATCTTCACAGCTAGTAAATGGATAGGTATTCTTCAGGACACTAGTGAGATCCTTTCTGCATTGTCACCTTTTACAGCAAGAATTGTTTTAAGTTCTTCCCCACCCCCTACTCAAAATACTTGGTGGATATTTTTGTTGAGATGTAGACCAAATATCAGACATGCAGTAAGAGTAAAAGGAATATTTTTAGCTTGGATAGGGAAAACCTGCTGTGGTCCTGACATTTTTGTTCGTGCTTCTATGCAGCCTTTTCTGCCCACTTCAGAACTGCTTTCTGGTTTTGAAATAAGGTTTAGGTGTTTTTTGATCACTTCCCAATTGGCTCTACGTTCTTTTGCATCATCATAGTCATTCCATTTTTATTCCTTCAAAATAGAACGGTAACCTTTAATTTTTGCTGTGTTGTAAATTAAAAGGAAATCCCTTTGTATGTTGTACCATATTCAGGCACTGCTGATATTTGCAAGATCAGCTGCACCAAACCTTTTATCAGCTTCAGGTTGGCCTGTCATGTGATACATGTGCATAATGGTATGGAAAAACTCTGGGACCCCTTTGTTCATTGTTTTGCTGCAATAGGGTCTCATTTGTGAGAATCATTTGCTTTTGGTAATTTTATGATTTCTTTAAAGAATGCGAGATTTAATGGATGGAATTTTACCCACCTCATTTCTTACCGCTGCTATTCAGGATAATCATTGGTAAACAATGTGTGTCTCCTTATTTGATGATTTAGTAAAAAGCAATTTCAATTCAATTGAAGCAGAGTAATCAAGAGAGCTGTACTCTATACCTGCATATGGGAATGCATCATGCTGAACTCTCAAATAAGAAATGTTCCATTCTCCAGCACTGACATCCCTCATCTTGATGAGTACAAAAAGAATCCCCATAAGTGGAATACTCACAATCAGTAACTCATTTCAAAAACAAACTGAAGGATTCAGAATAACTATTAATACCTTTTTTATTTTTAATGTCAATGTCCTCGTGGAGAAAACCTGACTTGGAGTTAGTGAACCCAGTAGGTTTCGGGAGCTAAATTAATGCACACTTGAAATGACTAGGTTACTAATACTCCATTAGTAACTATTGTGTTAATTCAGTTCTTGGCTTAGTAACTTTTCAAAGACACATTCTCTCGTCATTGCTTCCCGTGTTCGATATACATCAAAGCAACAGAAAAATACAAATGCACTTAACAGAATTGATGTCCTAACTATAAAAGTTAGCAATATTGCTGCAAATCATGCTGATTTCAACGGTTGCTTAATTAGTGATTTGATAAAACTGTAGATGCAGAACTGTTACCGGTATTGAAAAATTGTTGCTGGTTAGTGTTGCCATTTCAAAGGCTAAATACGCAAATCTCTCCATTCTATTTCTCTCTGGTTCCTACCAAATGTTGTAAAAATGACATAGTTTAAAATTAAAGAATAAGTACCTTTAACACACTGTGGGTTGGATAGATTATAATAGTTAGATTTTCTGCCATCATCTATGAATGGATGGATATTTGTTTGCTTTTTAAATGACTGCAGTAGATTTAATTATTTAGTTTTATTCCCAATAACCTGAGTGTGGTTTGTGATTAAGGTATGAATCATAAATGATCTATTGTAACATTTTCAAAATGTTTTTATATTAAATATATATTGCATGTCCGTGGTCTGAAAGGCATTCTGATCTTGGGGTTCAAACTATATCCTGAACAACCCTAAGATTAGATAACAACTTTAAACTTACCTTCCTCCTTTGAGTTGTCAGTTTTAGAATTAATCGACAAATGGTGTTTATAAAAGGGCATTGCTAGATCAAGAATCTGCAGATGATAGTAACATTCCATTCACCATACAGAAGTTAAGCTTGATTGTGTGATGAGACTATAAACTCAATCCTGTGTTAAGATAAAATCATGAGAGCAAAGTCAGTACAGTTTGAATGATGTGGAGTACTGAGATTTAAAAATAAAATCTATAATACATGTTCTATGATATCAAACATTTATAAACCGGTTTTAGAGCACCATATCAACAGGATTATTGAAATATTGATTTATAGCTTTTTAAGATGTTCATCATTATTTCCATTGATATAGTATTCGTAAACCATAAATTTTATGTGATATTGCATATAAAATGCAAGTTGGAATGTTCTTTCGAGGCAGAGTTAGCCATTGTTTGAAGAAGCATCTGTTATGGAAATCTTTGACTTTCCTGTTAGTGCGGCAATCCAATTTTCCCAGTCTGCTGTAATCCCAGTAACCACCAAAATTGAGACATTTACCCTCATCTCAGTTACCTCTTGCAGCATCCTGTTATGCTTCCTAATATTCAGTCATGTAAGGTTTTGTACATAATTAATTCTTTGTAATAATTTATCACCAAACTACATTTTTTTTTCTATTATTTTTTGTTTCAGTATCAAGCCCTGATGAAAATGAGTTGAGATAGACCTAATGTGTGAAGAACAACTGATGTGCTGGTTAATATATTGATAATTCACCTCACCACTGTCAGTAATAGCACCTGGCCAAAAACCCTGGTGTCATCAATAGACACTTAAAAACAAAAATATAAAATGTTACGGTCGGATTCTTTTTAACCATTTGATCATTCAATAGGGCACTGCTGATGGCGATCAAATATCAATGTTGATCAAAACTATATCTAAACTATTAAAATATCGTTGTTTAATAACTATGATTGCTGTAATGTGCTATTTTTCTTAAAAAATAGCTGTTCAATGAATATGATAGACTGGGTAGTTCATAGTGGACCCTTGCAATGTAGTGTTATCAAGTCTAGTTGCTGACGGATTAGTGGTATATGGTAGTAATGTCTCTCTAATTTGATTGTTACAATTTGGTCAGATTTTCTCAGTTGATAACACTTTCACCTGTGGATCAGAAGGTTGAGAGTTTTAGGGGTTTAGCTAAGATGACACCCTAATGAAGTAGATAGAGCTTTTTAGATGTGATGTTTTTTTTCGTTCGTGGGATGTTGATGTTGCTGGCGAGGCAAACATTTATTGCCCATTCCTAATTACCCTTGAGAAGGTTGTGTGAGCCACCGTCTTGAAACACTGCAGTCCGTGTGGTGATGGTTCTTACACAGTGCTGTAAGGGAGGGAGTTCCAGGATATTGACCTAGCAACGATGAAGGAACAGCAATATATTTTCAAGTCAGGATGGTATGCGACTTGGAGGGGAACTAGCAGATGATGGTGTTCCTGTGCGCCTAATGCCCTTGTCCTTCTAGGTTGTAGAAATCGTGGGTTTGGGAGGTGCTGTCGAAGAAGCCTTGGTGAGTTGCTGCAGTGCATCTTAAGGATGGTACTCACTGCAGCCATGGTGCACCGGTGGTGGAGGGACTGGATGTTTATTATGGTGGATGGGGTACCAATCAAGTGGGCCGTTTTGTCCTGGATGGTGTCCAGCTTCTCTTGAGTGTTGTTGGAGCTGCACTCATCCAGGCAAGTGTAGAGTATTCCATCACACACCTAACTTGTGCCTTGTAGATGGTGAAAAGGCTTTGGGGAGTTGGGAGATGAGTCATCTGCCACAGAATACCCAACCTCTGACCTGCTCTTGTAGCCAAAGTATTTATGTGGCGGGTCCAGCTAAGTTTCTGGTCAATGGTAACCCCCAGGATGTTGGTGAGGGATTAGACAATGGTAATACTGTTGAATGTCACTGGGCGTTGGTAAGACACACTTTTGTGGAAGATAGTCATTGCCTGGCACTTACGTGGCGTGAATGTTACTTGCCACTTATCAGTCAAAGCCTGACTGTCGCCCAGGTCTTGCTGTATGCAGGCACTGACTGCTTCATTATCTGAGGAGTTTCGAATGGAACTAAACACTGCAATCATCAATGAACATCCCCACTTCTGAACTTATAATGGAGGGAAGATCATTGATGAAGCAGCTGAAGATGGTTGGGCCTAGGACACTGTCCTGAGGAACTCCTGCAGTGATGTCCTGGGGCTGAGATGATTGACCTCCAACAACCACAACTATCTTCCTTTTGTGCTAGTTATGACTCCAGCCAGTGGAGAATATTTCCTCCTGATTCCCATTGACTTCAATTTTACTCGGGTTCCTTGATGCTGCACTTTGTCAAATGTTGCCTTGATGTCAAAGGCAGTCACTCTCTCCTCAGCTCTAGAATTCAGCTCTTTTGTCCATGTTTGGACCAAGCCTGTAATAAGGTCTGGAGCCGAGTGGTCCTGGCGGAACCCAAACTGAGCATTGGTGAGTAAGTGCTGCTTGATAGCACTGTTGATGACCTCTTCCATCACTTCTGATGATTTCGAGTAGGCTGGGATGGATTGGATTTGTCCTTTTTGTGGACAGGACATACCTGGACAGTTTTCCACATTGTTGGGTAGATGTAGGTATTGTAGCTGTACTGGAACAGCTTGGCTAGAGGCGCGGCTAGTTCTGGCGCAAAAGTCTTCAGTATGATAGCCGGGATGTTGTCGGGGCTCATAGTTGTTGCTGTATCCAGGGCACCCTGCCATTTCTTCAAATCACGTGAGTGAATCGAATTGGCTGAAGACTGGCTTCTGTGATGGCGGGGACCTCGGGAGGAGGCGGAGATGGATCATCCACTCGGCATCTCTGGCTGAAGATGGTTGCGAATGCTTCAGCCTTGTCTTTTACACTGATGTGCTGGGTTCTGCCATCATTGAGGATGGGGATATTCATGGAACCTCTTCCTCCCGTTAGTTGTTTAATTGTTAACCACCATTCACAACGTGATGTCGCAGGACTTTGATCTGATCCATTGGTTGTGGGATCGCTTAGTATGCTGTTTTTGCTGTTTAGCATGTATGTAGTAGTGTTGCAGCTTCCTCCGGTTGGCTCTTCATTTTTAGGTATGCCTGGTACTGCTCCTGGGATGTTCTTCTACATTCCTCATTGAACGGGTTGGTCTCCTGACTTGATGGTAACAGATTGAGGGATATGCTGGGTTATGAGGTTCTAGATTGTGGTGGAATCCAATTTTTTTTGCTCCTGAATGGGCCACAGTGCCTCACAGATGCCCAATTTTGAGCTGCTAGATCAGGTCTGATTCTATCCCATTTAGCATGATGGTAGTGCCACACAACACGATGGAAACTATCCTCTGTGTGAAGACGGAACTTGTGCGGTGGTCATTTCTACCAATGCTGTCATGGACAGATGCATCTGCGACGGGTAGATTGGTGAAAACGAGGTCAAGTAGGTTTTTCCCTCGTGTTGGTTCTCTCGCCACCTGCTGCAGGCCTAGTCTGGCAGCTATGTCCTTCAGGATTCTGCCAGCTTGGACAGTAGTGGTGCAACCGAGCTAGTCTTGGTGATGGACATTGAAGTCCCCCACCCAGGGTACATTCTGTGCCCTTGCTACCCTCAGTGCTTCTTCCAAGTGATGTTCAACATGGAGGAGTACTGATTCATCAGCTGATGGATGGTGGTAGGTAGTAATTAGCTCGAGGTTTCCTTACTCATGTTTGACCTAATGCCATAAAACTTCATGGGGTCCGGAGTGAATCTTGAGGACTCCCAGGGCCATTCCCTCCCGACTGTATACCACTGTGCCGCCACCTCTGGTGGGTCTGTCCATCGGGTGGGGCAGGACATACCCAGGGATGGTGATGGAGGAGTCGGGGACGTTGACTGAAAAGTATTTATCTGAAAAGTATTTATCTGAGAGTATGACTGTCAGGCTGTTCCTTTACTAGTCTGTTGGGCAGTTCCCCCAATTTTGGCTCAAGTCCCCAGATGTTGGTGAGAAGGACTTTGCAGGGTCGATTGGGTTGGATGTGCCATTGTCGTATCCGGTGCGAGGTCGACGCCAGGTGGTCCGTGCAGTTTTATTCATAGTGCACTTTGTAGAACTTTGGTACAACTGAGTGGCTTGCTCGGCTGAGGGCAATTGAGAGTCAACCACTTTGCTGTGGGCCTGGAGTCACATATAGGCCAGACCAGGTAAGGACGGCAGATTTTCTTCCCTGAAGGACATTAGTGAATCAGATGGGTTTTTAACAACAATCCGGTAGTTTCATTGTCACCATTATTGATGGCTTTTTATTCCAGATTCTTTTTTAAAATCAACTGCATTTAAATTCCCCAGCTACCTTGGGATTTGAACTCGCGTCTCCGAATCATTAGTTCAGGCTTCTAGTCCAATAACAGAACCGCTATGCTACCATACCCTAATGTGAGACATTAAACCAAGATGCCTGTTCCTATAGATGATTAAGATTACTTTTCATTATTCAAAAAAGCATAGAATGCTCTAGCAGTTTTCAGGTCATTCCTTCCTCAGTAAATGTCACTAAACAACTTGCTGCTGTTTGTTGTATCTTGCTGTATGCAGAATGGCACTTGTGTTTGCCAACATAACAGTAACTATACTTTAAAATAATTCATTCTGAGAAATGTGATTAAGTGCAATATAAATGGAAGCTTTTTTATTGGGAGCACAAAGATTTGGCAGTGTAGTGGGGTATCAACAGACAAATCACAGGATGCCCCAGTAACCCTGGTTCAGCAAGTGATGGTTAGCTGGATAGAAGACACTACTCATTTTATTTTTATTATATCCAGTCCTCATTAAAACGTACACGTTTAACATAGGCAGTCACTTATTTCGGCCAAATGATGATGACCAATAGTCAATTTCAATGTTGCTGCTTATCGCGTCTTAAGTGCTCTGTTTATTTCGGACAGAAACAGCTGTGCTTACTCATCTGTGATATTGTATGAGTGAAGTACACATGCAAAACTAATGCTTGTTTTTAAAATATATTTATAGTTAACAAAAATAACACTTTATGCACAATAATCCCAGCAGCTGAAATTTTGTGTTTGGGTTGTTTAATGGTTGTTTGGTGAAGGAGTAATCTAATGCTTAGGCACAGCAACAGATGAAATCACTTTGAGATCTTTGGGGCTCATAATAATTCCTACCTGCACTTCACAGTGCAGAGATGAGTTTTGGCTTTCAGAGGAGTTCAATTTAAGGTCGCATTTACACCACAACTGTGGCATCAGTGTAAGGCCATTTTACTTCGCACCAACGTTAAAATTGTTGAGCAAACCCAGTCAGGACACACCCTGACTTGGGAGAAAATCAGAGTGAGATCCCTTGGAGGAAGCTTTGCTCTGGAGTTGTGTCCGGTCCTGGCTATTGAACTACTTTGCAACCTCTTAGTAATAGCTGTAGCTTAAGTGCAGCTGAAGGAAGGCAAGATTTTCATTTTCAGTGAATCCAACATTCTTCTAGTGCTACCATGTTATACACAACAGGCAAACAAATGCATTTGCATGAACCTGCCAGCGACAAGCTAGGGACTATGTTCTGTCCCACTGCAAAAATCTTGAGGATTTTAAATATGTACACAAAATGCACTTTCAGTTAAAGAAATGTAATTCTGTCCGTGTATATAGCAAAATAAGATGCACCCACCTAGGTTGCTTATATTCAGATCCATTTGTTATGGGGCACAGAGTGATGAGTTGTGGATTAGTATTGTTTGCCCCCCCACCCGACCCGGCCAGGTTTCAGTTCCTAGCTGAGATCTTTCCACCGAGAGGGAGAGTAACTCTCGTCTTGTAGGGTTTGACTGGAGGAAGCAGAGACTTTTTGCCAGTTTGCTTGGTTAGAAAATGGGGAAAAAGTGTAATGCTTTTGTATATTCTGTGAATCTTTCAACAGTAGTCTAGTGCTGTTACCAGTCTTCATCATAGCTTCGGCGCTGCTAGCCTCTGTCGTCATTGTTTCCGTTTCATTGAACTTGAATTTTGTGATTACAAAATGATAGTTGGAGGTTGTAATTTAATGTTAAGATTAAGAAAAGAAAACTGCAACTGTTGGAAATCTGAAATAAAAACAGAGGAAGCTGTAAATACACAGCAGGTCTATAGCATTTGAAAAGAAAAGATAGTTTAACTTTTCAAATGTAGACCCAAAAGATTAAACATCTTTTCTCTGTGGTCGGTGACAGATCTGTTATGTATTTGCAGTATTTCTGTTCTTTGTAATATTCAGACAAAGTCCACAGCAACCAAGCTTTGCACTTGCAGTTTTATCTAATGTTATAACTATTATTCATTCCAACTACACACAATTTTGAATTACGTGTGACCATAGTGGCTGCAAAGAAACCTTTGCAATAATTACAGCAGTGACTACATTCCAAAAATACTTCATTGGCTGTAAAGTGCTTTGAGAGGTCCAGTCGTGAAAGGCGCTTTATAAATCCAAGTCTTTTTTTAATAACATTAGTACATTTTGCTGATTATGACTCCTCAATGCCACAAAAGAATTAAGTAATTGTGAAGTTTGTAATTTAGAAAAGTAATCTTTAGCCAAGAAGCCCTTTAGATGGAAAGGTTTACTAATAACTGCAGATACAAATTGAAACTGGATTTGTTTCATTTTCCAACCAGCAATATGATAAATTGATACCTTTCACTGTTAATAAAGATATAAACATTTCCAGAGACAAACTTTTCAGGTATATAAATATTTTAAAAAACTGATTTTACATTTGTACATGGATTATTTCTTTATAGAAAATACATTTTCAATAGATGGCACTAGTTGAGTTGAAACTAGTTAATTTGTCATATCAATACATTTTTGAAGGGGTTTTCATGAGCAACTGTGTTCTTGAAGAAAAGTATAAATGTTCCCCTCTTCCACCCCCCCCCCCCCCCCAAAAAAAAACCCAGATTTCTATTGCACAATTTTAACCAATTTGTAATATAGTGGGAAGTTGAGTGTGCGCATTTTTATTGCTAGCACAAAATTTGATTTAATGTGATCATTTATGATGTAGAATGGGTATTAAGTACATTGATAAAAATTTGATGGTGCGGGAAGATTTGTGAGAACAGATGCTATATTGATTTTCTAAAATGCTGTTTTTTCTCCAGGGAAAAAAAGGGTCAGTTGAATAGTAGATATGCAGTAATGTTAATTCAAGTGGGAAATTGTAGATTTCAATGATGTGCCACAGTTATTTCATCTCTTCTGCATGACATTTTGGTAAAATGACCCCTGTGAGGATCATCTTTAAAGTCACATTTTTTGTGTCCATTGAAGAACAGGTTGTAAGATTTTCAGTAACTTCCATGTATTGCTCGAGATTTGAAATTAAGAGTGATGGACCTAAAATTAAAATTGTGAAATAAATATATCTGAATGCATCTTGCTATACTTAATTTTCTTTTTAAAATTACTTGCATGTCAATTGCAAGTTTAAGAAAAAAAAATCAGGAGCTAAGCAGGCACTGCTGTCTTTGGGATTGCTTAAAAGGGTACAGTAGCCTAGTGGTTATGGTACTGAACTAGCAGGTCGTGTTCAAATGACAGACGCCATGGTAAATTGTGAATCTGAATTCAATGGGTTGCTGGGCTAGCACCAGGAAAAAATGACAGTGAAAGCTGCCGGATTGTTGTAAAAACCCAGTGTTTCACTAATGTCCTTCAGAGAAGGGGCCGACATGTGATTCCAGTCCCACACTACATGCCCTCAAGGGGCAATGAATACCGTCCTGTCACTGTCTCCTGCATTCCGATAGAAAAAATTCTATTTCTGATGAGTGTGTTGATTTCAGGGGCGGGGGCATGAAGAAACATTTTTTGAGAAATAGTTTTTGAAATCTGGTGTGCTGCTAATTTCCATAAGAAGCAGTGGGTGTTGAGGCTGAGCTGGCTGCAACTGTCAGTGTCTTGGATGCCATTTATAAAGAGATAGCCTGTCTTATAAATGGCATCCCTGATTGGGAGGCTGCATGTTGTCAGGTAAAACTGGTAATACATTTTTCTTTTAGAGTAGTGTATTTTAAGAAGGATTACTTGAGGAAAAGTCTAATGTAAGGCCTGATTTTAAGGGGTTGAATTTATTGATCAACTGGGGGCTTGAGATTGAATTTTGTCTTTCCCACAGCTACCTTCATTTACGTAGTGCCTTTAATGTAGTAAAATGTCACAAGGCACTTCACAGGATAAATCTCTCAGTTTGACACCGAGCCACATAGAGATATTAGGACAAGTGTGGTAGGTTTTAAGGAGCATCTTAGAGGAGGGAAAGGTTTAGGGAAGGAATTGGAGAACTTTGACCCTAGGCAGCTGAAAACCTGGCTACCAATAATCGAGTGAAAGTATTTGGTGATGCGCAAGAGACCAGAATTGGAGGAATGCAGAAATCTTGGAGGGTTGTAGGGCTTGAGGAGGTTGCAGAGATAGGGAGGGACATGGGGGGGATTTGAACACAATGAGAATTTTAAATTTGAGAAGTTGCCAGACCAGCAGCCAATGTAGGTCACTGAGCACAATGGTGATGGCTGAACGGGACTTGGTATGGGTTAGGATACAGGCAGCAGAGTTTTGGATGAGCTCAAGTTTATGGAGGGTAGTAGGTGAGAGACTTGCTAGGGGAACACTTGAATAATTGAGTGGAGGTAACAAAAGCATAGATGAGAGTTTCAGCAGTAGATGGGCTGAAGCAGTAGCAGTGATGAACGATATTCCGGAGCTGGATGTAGGCAGCCTTGGTGATGGAGAGAATATGGGGTCAAAGCTCAGCTCGGTCAAATAGGATGCCGAGGTTGCAAACAGTCTGGTTCAGCCTCAGACAGTGGCCATGGAGGGGGATGGATTCAGTGCCTAGGAAACATAATTCATGGCGGGGACTGAAGCCAGTGGCTTCTGTCTTCCCAATATTTAAGTGGAGTAAATTTCTGCTCATCCAATTTTGAATCTAGGACAAATCAGAGGCAGTGGAGAGGTGGTAGTGATGTCCCTGAAGGGCAATATGTAGATGAGAAATAGGAGGGGGCCAAGCATGGACCCTTGGGGGAGTCCAAAGGCAAAAGTGTGGGAGTGTTTGAGAAACCATTGCCTATGAATGGACAGATAGGTATGGAACCATGGGATGGCAGTCTCACCCAACTGGATAATGGAAAAGCGACATTGGGGGAAGATGGTGTGGTCAACCGTGTCAAAGGCTGCACAGGTCAAGAAGGATTGGGAGGGATAGTGTACTGTAGTCACAGTCACAGGATCTCGTTTGTGACTTTGATAAGGGCCATTTCAGTGAGGCGGAAACCTGATTGGAGAGGTGCAAACATGAAGTAACGGGAAATACTTTACAAGTCTTTATAACCTTGCAAGATGCCCAAGATTTTTTTCCTCTTTACTGGATTCTTATTTATTTCCAAGTACCAAGGGTGTACAGAAAATTATGTTAATCCAACAAACACCTTCTGTCATTTTGTTTTCATACTGAGAATAAAGTTGTTGTTGCAGGGCAATCAAAATAACGAAATATAAGAATTATTTATTTCAAATATGTAATTTAGTGGCCAATTTTTAACATCACTTTTAAAAACAGATTATGAAAACTTAGTGCTTTCAGTCTTTGAAAGGGGCTTAGAATACAGACAAATGCCAATCAAGATGATATGTTTGACGATCTCCATTTCTTAGATTGGCTGAGTTACCATACCCAGGAGATGAACAGCTGCATGGGAGCTTTCTACAAGCACAGTTCATTACAAGAACGACTGCTGTTCCTGCGTGAAGGCAGACCATGTGTTGTCTTCACTGCATGGATGGCCTTTTGTTTGCTTGCAAGCTTTATTACTCTGAAATCCATTTTGTGGAGTGCAAATCTTAGATTTGGTGGTGCCAGGTAATAAGAAATATAGACGAACTCGACCCCAATTTGTACTTAACATGTTGCCTTATTCATATCGCCCACTATTCTCTCAAGCTCATGAGTTTCTGCTATGAAATTATTCTGTCTGCATTTTGCAACGAAAATGTTGACAAATCTCAGTTTGTGAAAACTGAATCATTTTGTATGCTTTTTAGAACTACAACTAAAATAATACAATGCTTTGTAAAGTGCAACGGCTAGATTTAATTGTGCCTCTGTGAATTTGTGATCACATACCCTGTTGGTTAATTATGCCACTGTTAACTTTTTGTTCTAGATTATTGAGACTGAAAATATGATGGATCGAATTGTGACTGGCTTAGCTGAGTCTAGTATCAAGGTGCGGTTAGCTGCTGTCAGGTATGGACTACTGAAACTTACCTGTCTGAAATATAATTTGATCTAAAATAAGTGGTGATTAGCAATGTGCCCTTTAATGTTTTTTTTGGTTGCGCGGCCCATTCAGCATACTGCGCATGCATGGATTTTCCAATTTAAAAGCGGGTGAGTTGGCTGCACGGGAGCTCCAGAGCGCTTTGCGGCCGCACAGTTGAAAGGGAACATTGCTGATTAGTATTGTGTTGAATCAGCAGACGCTGGACCGTTAATAATCAGTTTATTAAATTCTCCTGTAGTACTTTGCATGGATAATAAAATATAGAATGAAAGGAAACCCAGATTTGCTATATTATAATAATTAAACACTTCCATTAAAGAACTTGAAGTATTCTTTGAGGGCTTGGTACTTAACCACCACTTTTGTAAAGTTCTACTATAATGTAAATGCTTTGCCAATTTTAAATTATTAGTTGCATGGCAGATGAAATATAAATTCTAGTTCTGAGAGAGAATGATCACATCAAAGAACTAATTAAAATGAAAGTTGATTTAACAGTTTTGTGGTTATGCTTTCAAATTCTCAAGTGCCAAGAGGGTAACCATTACCTTTCATGGCTGAAACATTTTTTTTTTTCCTGGGAATTAAATCTAACAACTGTCTTGATTTGAAGATAATTGAATTGCAGTGAATTATTCTAAGATGCATTTTAATGAGTATAACTAGGTCGGCAGATTCCAGTTTGATATTCATTTTGTTTTAGGTGCAGCTGTGCAAAATTTTATATAGGTGGAGTGCACCTTGATTTGTCTACATGGTCATTTTGAGTTGTCGTATTGCATTAAGTGGAAAAATCCTCAATTATGAGACTGATCCGAGACATGGAGGCTGATCCCAGGCGTAGAGGACTGAGATATGAGGAAAGACTAAAACAAGTTTCACCTCTTCAAACTTAGAAGGAGACGATTGATTGACCTCGTATAGTTATACGATAGTTAATGGTATAGAAATGGTAAATCCTCAAGTTAAGTTGTTGATAATGGGGCAAGGAGGCACAGATTGAAATTAGTGAAGGACAGACTTCATACTGACATCAGGAAGTTCTTACAAAACTGGATCAAGTTTATTTAAGGAACTATTGGACACTGTAATGGGTGCTTAGGAGGTAAGCTGGACTGACCAGCCGCCTTAATTTGTCTTGTGGTTTTCTGATTTGTCATTACTAATACTTGGTCGGGTAGCTTGATTTTTGATGCTAATCATTTGGGCAGTTTAATTTTTAATAGCCAGTCTTATTTTGGGAATGTAGACCATTCAGCACATCATTCCTACCCTGTCATTTCTGTTTGCCACAGCAGCTCTCTTTCTTTAATCCAAATTGGTTGCCTTTTCTCCATTTCTCAGACTGTTACTTGGGAAATAAGAGTTATATCCTTTCTACATCTTTCAACCTTTTGGAAAAAAAATTCCTGGATTTGCTTTTAACTGGAATTCTAGGATTATGTCCTCTTGTTCTGGATTCCCCATCAATTCCATTCATTATTTGAAACACCTCAGTCAGATCATCACTTAAACTCTTCATCTACTGGGTATCTAACCAATGTTTAAAGAATTTCTCATCATAGCTCAATCTCTGTATCCCAGGTATTATCCTGGTAAATAGTGGTTAGATTTTCTCTGAGGAAGCAAATCATTCCTAAGGATAAAACTGTCCAAATGATCAAGCATTCTGTACAATTGAAGTAATTCTTAATTGCTTTTATGTTCTACATCTCTTGTAATGAAACCCGTATCGCTTTAGCCTTTTGATTACTATTTGCACTGGAAGGCTGGCTTTTAATTAATATACCTGTACCCCTCAAACTTCATCTACTTCCTCCAGTATTTCCCATTTAGATTATACAAGACTATCTTGCATTCTTAGTCCAATGTGTAATAGCTCACAATTTGTTAAATTGCATCTGCTCATTCACTTAATCTATTTGTCCTTTTGTAATTTTCTGTAGTCTTCACAATTTGCAATAATTCCTATCTTAGGATCATCTGCAGACTTGGATTTATTCCCTTCTGTTCCCAAATCTATATAATGTATATAGTGAGCAGCTGAGAACAAACGTCGATTTTTACCAATCCGACAATATCCCGTTTATTCCAATTGTCTCCTTCCTACTATTCAACCAGTTTCCTCTCCAAGCTAAAGGATTGTCTCCAATTTCATGTGCCTCAATTTTAGCTGGAAACTTCTTGTGTGGAATCTTAACAAATCTATGAATACACCACCTAATAATCCTCTTACATGCACCACTTCGATGTATCTGACAAAGAGCACTAATAGGTCGTTTGATGTGATCCACCTTTCACACAAATTTGATGATTCCCCTAATCAGTTTACATCTTTCCAAGACACTACCCTTAATGTATTCTTGAAATCTCCCCAGTACTGACATTAATCTCACTGGCCTGTAGTTACTTAGCTTTTCATCTTGCACCTTTTTGTATAAAGGTCTAACATTTGCTACCTTCCAGATCTCTTGTACTATCCCTCAATCCAGTGAGCTTGAGAAGGTTATAATGAATGCACCCCAATTTACTTGCCTCCAACTTTTAATCCTCAGATCAAAACTGGTTTTGTCGATTTGAGAGATTTCACCCCATTACAATGTTTCTGCTTTAAATTAATCACTTAAAT
Organism: Pristiophorus japonicus; assembly: GCF_044704955.1. Classification (NCBI taxonomy): domain Eukaryota; kingdom Metazoa; phylum Chordata; class Chondrichthyes; family Pristiophoridae; genus Pristiophorus; species Pristiophorus japonicus. The sequence goes on along the minus strand of NC_091979.1, from coordinate 158,948,641 downwards.
TTCTTCCCTTCATTAATCTTTAGTTTTCCCTAAACCCTCTTGCATTATATCTTCCTTCTGTAATGTGAAGACTGGCAATATCTGTTTAGCTAGTCTGCCAGATTCTCATCCATCTCTATTGTTTTACATAAAGTCTGTTTTTAATAGATCGTCAGATTTGGTTGATGCAGGTCATAGACTTAAAGGCCCGGAAATTGCTGTCGGGATAACGACAAACTGGCAGCGTTCGCTGCCATTCTGCCTTTGAAACTGACCACAACTATGGGATTTGGTGCAGGCGCATATGGAAATCCTGATGTTGCGGGTCTGGCATTGATGGCTCTGAAACAGGCTGCGCTGTCTCTTCTCTTCCTATTTCAGATTTGCCTTTTCCCCATGTGAAATCCCCAATCTTTGTTTTGCTCTTTCTAACATTTTTTTAAAATTAGAATTTTAAGGGCTCACTCACTTCCATGTTCACTGAGAATTCTGCCTTTTGATTGGCTGCTTAGACAACTTGTTGACGTCACAGCACTTCGCACAAAGTGCTCCCCATTAACTTCAGTTGATTTGAATTGAAGGTTGGTAAACCCGAAGTTCACGACCGAGGAATCGCAAGATTCTTGTGCGAAGCATACTTTGGGGCCTGCTGTGAATGCCTTCATTTCGCTGCTAACCGCAAGTTCCAGGCCATAATTATCGTGATTTGTTGCTTCAGGTATTGGAGGGTGGGGCTTATTTAACCTACACAATCATTGGTCTTGAATGTTTGATCACTGTGTATCCTTGCACAGTTGAGGGATAATAAAACACTACATATTCATTTAATTCTATATGGTTTTATGAAGATTTGCATCTGTTTCTGATTTCCATTCATAGGTGTTTGCATAGCCTATCCAGATCGGTACAACAGCTCCGGACAAGTTTTCAGGATCATACAGTGTGGAAACCACTAATGAAGGTAGGTAATGGCATGCATTTAAGGAGTTTTAATTATATTGAAAAGGGGTAAATTTGCGGGGTCCTTTAGTGATGAGTGACCATAACATGATTGAATTTGTTATTAAGGTGGAAAGTGAAGTAGTCCAATTCTAAACAAAGGAAACTACGAAGGTATAAGGAATTAATTGGCTATGATAGATTGGGAAGATTCATTAAAAGGCATGATGGTGGATAGGCAATGGCTAATATTTAAGGAACGAATGCATGAATTGCAGCAGTTATACATTCCTTTCTGGTGTAAAAACACAAAAGGAAAAGTGGCCCAACCATGGCTAACATAAGAAATTAAGGATAGTATTAGATCCAAAGAGGAGTTATACAAAGTTGATAGAAAAAGTAGCAAGCCTGAGAATTGGGAGCAGTTTAGAATTCAGCAAAAAAGGGCCAAGAGATTGATTTAAGAGGGGAAAAATAAGAGTATGAGAGTAAACCTGCAAGTAACACAAAAACTGACTGCAAAAGTTTCTACAAGTACGTAAAAAGAAAAAGATTAGTGAAGACAAATGTAAGTCCTTTACAGACAGAAACGGGAGAACTTGTAATGGGGAACAAGGAAATGGCAGAACAATTAAATAAATACTTTGGTTCCGTCTTCACGGAAGAGGACACAAATAATGTCCCAGAAATGCTAGGGAACCAAGGGTCTAGTGAGCAAGAGGAATTAAAGGAAATGATTATTAGTACGAAAATAGTGCTGGAGAAACTAATGGGACTGAAGGCAGATAAATCCCCAGGGCCTGATGATCTTCATCCCAGAGTACTAAAAGAGGTAGCCATGGAAATAGTAGATGCATTGGTTGTCATCTTTCAAAATTCTATAGATTATGGAACAGTTCCTGCAGATTGGAGGGTGGCAAATGTAATCCCACTATTTTAAAAAAGGAGGGAGAGAGAAAACTTGGGACTACAGACCGGTTAGCCTGACATCAATAGTAGGGAAAATGCTGGCGTTTATTGCAAAGGATGTGATAATGGCACACTTAAGTAATATCAACCGGATTAAACAAAGTCGACATGGATTTATGGAAGGAAAATCACATTTGACAAACCTACTGGAGTTTTTTGAGGATGTAACTGATAGAATAGATAAGGGAGAACCAGTGGATGTAGTGTATTTGGATTTTCAGAAGGCCTTTGATAAAGTCCCACAAGAGGTTATTGTGCAAAATTAAAGCACATAGCATTGGGGCTAATGTATTGGCTTGCATTGAAAATTGGTTAACTGACAGGAAACAGAGTAGGAATAAACGGGTCTTTTTCAGAGTGGCGGGCAGTGACTCGTGAGGTACCACAGGGATCAGTGCTTGGGGCCCCAGCTATTCACACTAGATATAAATGATTTGGATGAGGAAACCAAATGTAATATTTCCAAGTTTGCTGACGACACAAAACTAGGTGAAATTGTGAATTGTGAGGAGGATGCAAGGATGCTGCAAGGCGATTTAGATAGGTTGAGTGAGTGGGCAAACACATAGATGCAGTATAACGTGGATAAATGTGAAGTTATCACTTTGGTAGGGTAGGAAAAACATATGGACAAAATATTTAAATGGGAAATGTCGATGTGCAAAGGGACCTGGGTGTCCTTGTACACCAGTCATTGAAAGCAAACATGCAGGTGCAGCAAGCAGTTAGGAAGGCAAATGGTATGTCGGCCTTCATTGCAAGAGGATTTGAGTACACAAACAAGGAAGTCTCACTACAGTTATATAGGGCCTTGGTGAGACCGCACCTGGAGTATTGTGTGCAGTTTTGGTCTCATTACCTAAGAAAGGATATACTTACCATAGAGGGAGTGCAGCGAAGGTTCACCAGACTGATTACTGGGATGGCAGGAGTGTCGTATGAGGAGAGATTGGGTCGACAAGGCCTGTATTCACCAGAGTTTAGAAGAATGAGAGGGGGGTTTCATTGAAACGTATAACATTTTGACTGGGTTGGATAGACTGGATGCGGGGCAGATGTTTCCTCTGGCTGGGAAGTCGAGAACAAGGGGTCACAGTCTCAGGATACAGGGTAGGAAATTTTGGACCGAGATGAGGAGAAATTTTTTCACTGAGGATGGTGAACCTGTGGAATTCTCTACCGCTGTGGAGGCCAAGTCACCGAATATATTTCAGTGGGAGATAGATTTCTAGAAACAAAAGGCATTAAGAGGTATGGGGAAAAAGGTGTTGAGATAGAGGATCAGCCATGATCATAGTGAATGGCGTTGCAGACTCAAAGGGCCAAATGGCCAACTACTGCTCCTATTTTCTATGTTTCAGAATAAACCTTAAATATTTTGTCTCAATAGAGTTCCAGCTGTTAGGAAATGAATCTGGTTGTTGTCACTAATTGGAGAAGTGTGAGGTAGACATGGGAATTAAGTACTTTATTTATGTAATACCACTCTCTGCCAATAAAGGTCACTGGTGCACTGAGTAAATCACCTGCAGAATTCAATCGAGGACCTGCCAAGTGCACTACTGACAACTGATGGCTTTAACAGGTTTGTATTTGGGAATAAACACTGGCATATAAATGATGGATCTGAGTAAAAACTTTTCTGTAATTAACATACAATATTTCAATACTTCATATCTAAAGATATAATGGTAGTACTCAACTGTATTGTATTAAAAAGACATGCTTTTGAATGAAAAGCTAGCAAGTTGGAACTTCTGAAGTCAGCATAGTTAGAATGCAAAATTTCAGACCAGCAAATTGCAAGTAATATTTGTGATGCAGGTACAGATCAGCCAATTGAATGGTGGAAAAGACTTGAGGGGCATAACGGTCTACTCCTGTTGCTATGCAGCCATCACTCAATTTCAAAGATAATATAGGAAGCATAGAAGGGGGCCATTGATCCCATCGAGTCTGCGCCGGCTCTTTTGAAGAGCAATCCAGTTAGTCCCACTCCTGTGCTCTTTCCCCATATCCCTGCAATTTTTTCTCTTAAGTATTTATCCAATCCCTTTTAAAGACTACTATTGAATCTATCACGCTATCAGGCAGTGCATTCCAAATCCTGACCACTCGTTGCATAATTTTTCTTCTTGTCATCTTTGGTTCTTTTGCCAATCACCTTAAATCTGTGCCTTCAGGTCATTGACCCTTCAGGCACTGGAAACAGGTTATTTTTATTTACTCTATCCAAACCCTTCAAAATTTTAAACACCTTATCAAATCTCCTCTTGGCTTTCTGTGCTCTAAGGAGAACAACCCCAGCTTCTCCAGTTTATCCACATAACTGGAATGCCTCATCCCTGGAACCATTCTAGTAAATCTCTTGTGTACCCGCTCAAAAGCCTTCACATCCTTCCTAAACTGTGATGTGCAGAATTGGACACAATACTCCAGCTGGGACTGATCTAGTGTTTTATATAGGATTAGCATAACTTCCTGGCTTTTGTGCTCTATGTCTCTATTTATAAAGCCCAGGATCCCATATGCTTTATTAACTGCTTTGTTAACCTGTCCTGCCACCTTCAAAGATTTGTGCACACACACTCCCAGGGGTCTCTTTTTGGACACCCTCTAAAACAGCCATTCACTACAACTCTCTCTTTTCTATCCCTCAGCCAATTTTGTATCCATGATGCTCCTGCCCCTTTTTATCCCATGGGCTTCAATTTTGCTAACAAGCTTAATATGTTGAATTTATCAATTGCCTTTTGAAAGTCCATGTACACATCAACTGCACTGCCCTCTGTTACCCCATCAAAAATACTCAATCAAGTTAGTCAAACACAATTTGCCCATAACAAATCCATGTTGGCTCTCCTTTATTAGTCCATACTTTTCCAAGTGATTATTTTTACCCATATTATTGTTTCTAAAAGCTTCCCCACCATCATCATTAAACTGACTGGCCTGTAGTTGCTGGGTTTATCCTTCTCTCTTTTTTGAACGAGGGTGTAACATTTGGAATCTCCCAGTCCTTTGGAATCACCCCTGTATCTAAGGAGGATTGGAAGATTGTGGTCATTTCCTCTGCAATTTCTACCCTTGCTTTCCTCAGCAACCGAGGATGCATCTAATCTGGACATGGTTACTTTTCCACTTGAAGTATTGTAATCAACCCCACTGCTGACAATTCCCTTTTACTGTTAATATGCCTGTAGAAGACCTTTGGATTTCCTTTTTATGTTAGCTGCCAATCTATTCTCGTACTCTTTTCCCCTCTTATTTACTTTTTCACTTCTCTATACCGCTTATATTCAGCCAGATTTTCCCTTGCATTATCAAGCTGACATCTGTCATACGCCCCTTTTTTCTGTTTCATCCTACTCTATAACTCCGTCATCCAGGGAGCTCTGGCTTTGGTTGCCCTCCCTTTCTCCCTTGTGAGAATGTACCTAGACTGTACCCAAACCATCTTCTCTTTAAAGGCCGCCCATTGCTCCATTACATTTCCTGTCAGTCTTTGATTCCAATTTATCTGGGCTAGATCCCTCCTCAATTCGCTGAAATTAGTCCTTCTCCAAGTAAGTGTTTTTTTTTTCTAGATTGCTCCTTGTCTTTCTCCATAGCTAATCTAAACCTTACGATACTAAGATTACTATTCCTGAGATGCTCCCTGACTCTGACAATCTCACTTGACCCACTTCATTCCCCAGGACTAGATCCAGCAATGCCTCCTTCCTCGTTGGGCAGGAAACGTACTGATCAAGAAAATTTTCCTGAACACACTTCAGAAATTCCTTCCCTTCTCTGCCCTTAACGCAGTCACTGCCCCATTCAACATTGGAGTAGTTAAAGTCTCCCGTTATCACTACTCTCTAGTTCCTGCATGTATGTTTGTCATTTTTTTTGCAAGTCTGCACCTCTATCTCCTTCCCACTATTTGGTGACCTATAAAATACACCAAGTAGTGTAATAGCTCCTTTTTATTGTTTCTTAAATCCAACCAAATAGATTGTGTCTTTGACTCTTAAGGACATTCTCTCTTTCTAATGCTATTATTTTCCTTAATCAAAATGCTAGCCCTTTTTTCTTTTTTTATCCTTTTCTATCTTTCCTGAATACCTTGTAGAAAGAACGAAAGAAAGTCTTGCATTTATGTAGCACCTTTCACAAGCAACAGAGTTCTCAAAGCGTTTACAGCCAGTTAAGTACTTTTGGAGTGTAGTCACTGTTGTAATGTGGGAAACATGGCAGCCAACTTGTGCACAGCAAACTCCCACAAACAGCAATGTGATAATGACCAGATAATCTGTTTTTGTTACGTTGATTAAGTGATAAATATTAGCCACGGCACCGGGGATAACTCTCATGCTGTTCTTCGAAATAGTACCATGGGATCTTTTACATCCATCTGAGAGGGTAACCAGGAATATTAAGCATCCAATCCTCCTCTTTTTTGAGCCAGTTCTCAGTTATCACCACTACATCATATTCCCACCTGGCTATTTGCTCCTGCTACTCACCAGCCTTATTAATCACACTTTGTGCATTTACACACAAGCACTCCAAACCTAACTTAGACCCCTCTGTATTTTCTGTGATAGAAACATAGAAAATAGGTGCAGGAGTAGGCCATTCGGCGCTTCGAGCCTGCACTGCCATTCAATAAGATCATGGCTGATCATCACCTCAGTACCCCTTTCCTGCTTTCTCTCTATACCCTTTGATCCCTGTAAGGGCCATATCTAACTCCCTCTTGAATATATCCAACAAACTGACATCAACAACTCTCTGCAGTAGAGAATTCTACAGGTTAACAACTCTGAGTGAAGAAGTTTCTCCTCATCTCAGTCCTAAATGGCTTACCCCTTATCCTTAGACTGTGTCCCCTGGTTCTGGATTTCCCCATCATTGGGAACATTCTTCCTGCATCTAACCTGTCCAGTCCCGTCAGAATTTTGTGTTTCTGAGATCCCCTCTCATCCTTCTAAACTCCAGTGAATACAGGCCCAGTCGATCCAGTCTGTCCTCATATGTCAGTCCTGCCATCCCGGGAATCAGTCTGGTGAACCTTTGCTGCACTCCCTCAATAGCAAAAACGTCCTTCCTCAGATTAGGAGACCAAAACTGAACACAATATTCCAGGTGAGGCCTCACCAAGGCCCTGTACAACTGCAGTAAGACCTCCCTGCTCCTATACTCAAATCCCGTAGCTATGAAGGCCAACATGTCATTTGCCGCATTCACCACCTGCTGTACCTGCATGCCAATTTCCCCTAATTCTGCATTGTCCAACTCGGACTGTTTCCCCCAGTCCTCATGCACCTTGTTTTTACTTAATACCACATTCTGGTGCCCAACCCCCTAGCGAATTAGTTTAAACCCTCCCCCTCAGCACTAGTTAACCTGCCCGCAAGGATATTGATACCAGCTCTGTTCAGGTGCAACCCGTTCATCTTGAACAGGACCCTCATGCCACAGAACTGGTCCCAATATCCCAGGAATCTGAAGCACTCCCTCCTGTACCATGTCTCTAGCCATGCATTAACCTGCCATATCCTCCTATTTCTACTCTCACCAGCACATGGCACTGGGAGTATCTAGAGATTTCTGTCTTTTGAAGTCCTGCTTTTTAACTTCCTCCCTCGTTCCTTAAACTCTGACTGCAGGACCTCGACCCTTTTCTTCCCAATGCCATTGGTCCCGATATGGACTATGATTTCTGGCTCTTTCCCCTACCCCAGCGGAATGTTCTGCACCCTCTGTGATGTACCTTACGCTGGCACCAGAGAGGTAAAATACGATAGGGATTTATATTAAACTATCTTTATAATCCTGCACCAACAATTAACACAAACTTTTGCCGTCATTCCCATTTAGTGTACGCAGTCAAAATATAGTTGTCATGCTTATATTCTTGGCAGGGCCCAGAAGAGGCACGGGCCCAAGGGCATCATGGGCCAGCCTAACTGCGCTATGTGTGTGCACTTGGTCTGTGCAGCAGAGCTGGCCTCCATTGTCTTGGTTAACCTTTGCCACTGGATCAAGCCTGTTTGACAGCTGGTGTGCAACGGTCACCACATGTTTTTTAAAAAAAATCCACCCTTCAGGATGTAGTTCGGGACCTGGGATATTAGGTCCTTCATTGAAACACCTGTGAACACATCTCTTTTTGGTGTGGAAACAAGTCATCCTTGATACGAGGGACCACTTATGATGATGATTCTGGGCGGATTGAAATGTATATTTGTAAGTTGCAGCGTGTTTACTTTTCTCCCTCCTCCGGAACAGTTTCCTTCTGCCTACCCTCCTTCAACTGCAAGGGTGGGTCAGAAAGTACTGCAATTGCTTTGCAACTAGTTTTGCCCAATGTTTATCCAAATTTATAGACCAAATTAGAATATCTTTGATATTTCCTAATTCAGTGTTGGCCTCTTTTTGCAGGGCACATGTGAATTGCAACCACAGTGAAATGTGCTAAGAGTTTGTCATTCAATATAGTGCATGCTGCAAATTGCCTCTTATCTGTAAAGTTGAGCTCTGGTGCACATGAAACACATGGAAATTGAACTTTACCTTACAGGCATGTTCAATATTATGTGTCCTATAGAAACATTGCAGGAGATGCAAGGGATTTTGCTGGAAAATAATTTAATGGAGGGAGACATTATTAAATTTCATTGCACATCAAAATGGGTTTGAAATAATGAAAAGTTAACTGCTCTGAAAGCTTCAAAATAATAACTTAGCTGACTTAAGTAGTGGGTCTGTCAGCGATTGAGCAACTATCATAGTGGATATTTAGATTGGTCTTTTACTTTAAAGCACAGTACTGAATCTTTGACTGCTCCAGATTGGCAACCATGACTCAGCAGAATGCCAGCCAAGCAACTTCTTTTCTGAACTGTTAATACTTCATTTTAAATTGTGAAACAACCTCAGTTTGTTAACCCAAGTAAGTTAGATGGGACACTTTTTTTTTACAGTGTGGCTGTGATTATAGTTCAGTCTTGCCAACTTTTGGATAAAATAGACAGTACACAAGACAAAATTAAATTTAAATAAAGCTACTCAAAGATGGACCTTTGCTGAGCTTTATGAACATGGGATTACCAAGACTTTGCTGGAGGAGCTAGGAAAGCAGGGCCACTCATGACCTAACATGGGAAATTTTTGTACATCTTCCTTCCCTATCTCATAGCAAGGTTTCTTCACCGGTCTGAATAGGAAACACAATGATTATTTTTATGTCCCCTAATTATTCGCCAAGAAATCAAATAGAGAATGAGAAGAAACTTCTTTGCCTGGAGAGTGGTGAGAATGTGGAACTCGCTGCCACGGAATAGTTGAGGAAAATAATATAGATGCATTTAAGGGGCGGTCAGATAAGGGAATAGAGGGTTATTCTGATAGTTAGATGAGGAGGCTCGAGTGGAGCATAAATACCGGCATGGACTGGTTGGGCTGAATGGCCTGTTTTTGTGCCGTATATCCTATGTAATCATACGTAATTTGCAGTGGTCAGTTTTGTGCCCCCTAATTATTGGATAGAATGTTCAATGGTTATTCTTGTGGCCTTAATTGACTTGTGGTGGTCCATAACCATTGTCATTACTTCAGTGATTATTAAATAGGAGATCCAATCCCAACAGAGGGAGATCGCTATTTATGTTTTTTTTTACTGTTTGTGGAGCCAATTCTATTTCGGTTGGGCCTTTGGGCGAGCCATTCTGTGTTCTAATTCACAATTTAATATCTTATGCCATGGTATAGAAGATTTTCTATATTATTCTAAACAAAGCATTTGGCAAAGATTGAGAGCCCGAAATTGATGGTCTTACCACCCACTGCCACCGACATTCCTCTTGAAGTTGCGCCCAGTGCCACTTTCCATTTGGTGTGGAGTGGGCGGGAGGAGAGAACCGCCCGCTGACGTCAGCGGACGGCCGAGTGGCACAACTGACCTCTGTCCGCCGAGATGCCATATTGATGCGGGCGGGAGTCAGCACCAGAATGGGGAAGGACCGCTGGCTGGAGGGTGTTCTATCCCAGACAGTGAGTATGAAGAGCTGGAAAAAAAAAAGGTTAGTAAACATTTTTTAAAATTTTCTTATCAGCGACTTACCTGGATGGGGTGCCCTGAAGGTGATCCGATGTTTTTTTTTTGATGATTTTCCCTTTTAGGTCTTCGACCCTCTATGGGCCAGACTCCATCCTCGGTGGCACTTGGGCGGTAAGACCGCCGAGATTGGGAGTTCCCGCTGGCTGCTGCCCAGATTGGTGGCAAAGTCCCTCTTTTGCTGCCCGCCACCCTTTCAAGGACCTTTTTGACTAAAACCCTGCCCAAAGTACTGTCGGGTACATCGGCAGTCCTTTGGGCGGGCGGGGGCCTTCACCAATTTCGGCCCCAAAGAATTCCCATTTATATAGTGCCTTTCACAACCACAGGATGTCCCAAAATGCTTCACAGCCAATGAAGTACTTTTGAAGTGTAGTCACAGTTGTAATTTAGAAAACACGGCAGCCAATTTGCGCAGGAATGTTTTGTTGTGCTAAAGCAAGTTAGAGAATACAAAGCAGTTGAAGTAGTACCTTGGTTCTTGCCTTTTTATCTTTCAGTTATTACAAAATGCTCCTGATGAGGTTCTTGTAGTGGCGTCATCAACACTGTGCAATCTTCTCCTTGAATTCTCTCCAAGCAAAGAGGTTTGTTTTTAGCAAATGAATGGGTATATAATTATCGTTGGTACTAATTATTAAATGCATCTAAATGTCAACTGGTGACTGGCAAAATAAGGAATATTAATTAGGCCATGTAGCTTGAAGTATAAGATTTAAAATCATATTTTGTTACAAAATGCAACCCAGTTACGTTTGTGTTGTTGCATTACAAAATGCAAATGAAACATGTTTTTAAAAATAAAACAACGCAGTAAAATAACCCAAAGTTAACCAGCAAACTGAAATAGCTAGTGGGTTGTCTGCTGAAATGGTGAGTGTCAAGGTGAGACATAGAAACATAGAAACATAGAAAATAGGTGCAGGAGTAGGCCATTCGGCCCTTCTAGCCTGCACCGCCATTCAATGAGTTCATGGCTGAACATTCAACTTCAGTACCCCATTCCTGCTTTCTCGCCATACCCCTTGATCCCCCTAGCAGTAAGGACCTCATCTAACTCCTTTTTGAATATATTTAGTGAATTGGCCTCAACAACTTTCTGTGGTAGAGAATTCCACAGGTTCACCACTCTGGGTGAAGAAGTTCCTCCGCATCTCGGTCCTAAATGGCTTACCCCTTATCCTTAGACTGTGACCCCTGGTTCTGGACTTCCCCAACATTGGGAACATTCTTCCTGCATCTAACCTGTCTAACCCCGTCAGAATTTTATATGTTTCTATGAGGTCCCCTCTCATTCTTCTGAACTCCAGTGAATACAAGCCCAGTTGATCCAGTCTTTCTTGATAGGTCAGTCCCGCCATCCCGGGAATCAGTCTGGTGACCCTTCGCTGCACTCCCTCAATAGCAAGAATGTCCTTCCTCAGGTTAGGAGACCAAAACTGTACACAATACTCCAGGTGTGGCCTCACCAATGCCCTGTACAACTGTAGCAACACCTCCCTGCCCCTGTACTCAAATCCCCTTGCTATGAAGGCCAACATGCCATTTGCTTTCTTAACCGCCTGCTGCACCTGCATGCCAACCTTCAATGACTGATGTACCATGACACCCAGGTCTCTTTGCACCTCCCCTTTTCCTAATCTGTCACCCTTCAGATAATAGTCTGTCTCTCTGTTTTTACCACCAAAGTGGATAACCTCACATTTATCCACATTATACTTCATCTGCCATGCATTTGCCCACTCACCTAACCTATCCAAGTCGCTCTGCAGCCTCACAGCATCCTCCTCGCAGCTCACACTGCCACCCAACTTAGTGTCATCCGCAAATTTGGAGATACTACATTTAATCCCCTCATCTAAATCATTAATGTACAGTGTAAACAGCTGGGGCCCCAGCACAGAACCTTGCGGTACCCCACTAGTCACTGCCTGCCATTCTGAAAAGTACCCATTTACTCCTACTCTTTGCTTCCTGTCTGACAACCAGTTCTCAATCCATGTCAGTACACTACCCCCAATCCCATGTGCTCTAACTTTGCACATCAATCTCTTGTGTGGGACCTTGTCGAACGCCTTCTGAAAGTCCAAATATACCACATCAACTGGTTCTCCCTTATCCACTCTACTGGAAACATCCTCAAAAAATTCCAGAAGATTTGTCAAGCATGATTTCCCTTTCACAAATCCATGCTGACTTGGACCTATCATGTCACCTCTTTCCAAATGCACTGCTATGACATCCTTAATAATTGATTCCATCATTTTACCCACTACCGATGTCAGGCTGACCGGTCTATAATTCCCTGTTTTCTCTCTCCCTCCTTTTTTAAAAAGTGGGGTTATTTTTGGCCGGAATGAAAATGTTTCTCCTTTTTGTATCCATTATCAGAATCTGGCATTCCTGGGCCCAATATGGTGTGAGCTGGATTTTTGTGTTGTCCAGAACCAAGTGTTCTGTATGGGAAGCATATTGTTTTGAGCAGATAAACTTGTTGATGCAGACTGGAATGTGAGTGATTGGATATGATTGGCAATGTGCATGCTTTACTGTAGAGTGGAGTACTGCAGAACTATGGTTACAGGTGAGCTCAGGTATTCGAGACAGTTTGGCATACTGCTCACTTGCCTGTGTGGGGCTGTTGTCCACTCCCCAGTGGTGAAAGATCTGAATTGGGAAAAATGGTTAAAACATTTTTAGTCACTTTTTTAAAAATTCTAAATGGAGCTTTTGGGAGGATACAAGTAGAACATCCCTTTTTAATACAATATATTTTCAAAAATGTAATATAATCTTATATGTTACAGCCTATCTTGGAGTCGGGAGCTGTAGAGCTATTGTGCAACTTGACTCAGAGTGAAAATCCAGCCCTCCGAGTTAATGGGATATGGGCTTTAATGGTAAGTACTTTCCGTAATATGGCAAATCATGTTGGTGCACTTTAAATTATTTAGTTCTTACAAACAATCTCAGGCTGTTCTAAATAATGGTTCAAGAGCTTTTTAAATGTCTACCACTCCACTCACTTGAGTTGCAGAATTGCTTGGATGCATTTTGGCCTGTGTTTTTTTGTTGTACTTTTACAATGTATTTGTTGCAAAGTTTACTTTCTGGAATTAGGCCAATAGATGCGGACACAGACACAGTTTCTGCACTGGTTGAAAAGATTAATTAAGAATTTATGGTCCTCTGAGTAGAAGGCTGTAAGCTTTTTCCGTATGTGTGATTAGTTTGTCATGGGCAGTATTGAAGATTATTTTGAGGTACGGCAGAAATTGACTTTCTATTTGAGATCTCTTTCTATAGAGGTCAAAATTTAACAGTTAAGTTACCAAAAAGCAGTTGAATGATTATTAAATTAAAATGCTTAATGGAGTTGTTTCCTACCAATCAGTCCATTGAATTCATTTGTTTTTCCAATTTTTTGCCTTATTCCCCACTCTTTTCCTAAAGGGGGTGGCTCAATAACATCATGCATTTATATGGCACCTTTATGAACTTTGTTTTAAAAACTAGATTTTCTCATGAAGTGTTTCCCAGACATTTATATTGTTCAATCAAGTACAGTTTTGCAGTGTGCAAAAGATGCTTGTATCGACATAGAAGGGAAAAGATGTTCCTCAAAAAAAGGATTAGTCTGCTCGAAAGAAATAGACTTGCATTTATATCGTGCCTTTTAAAAACTCAGGACATTCCAAGGTTACAGCCAATTAAGTACTTTTGAAGTGTGATCACTGTTCTAATGTAGGAAACCTGTCCAACAGGTTCGAGGCTCTTACTTCCGGTGTGGATGTGAGCAAGGATTGCAGGGAGGATGAGCAAACTGACCACGGCACCATGGTACAGGGAGCCATTCAAGTTGGGGGGAATAAAAACAAATGTGGTAGTGGTAGGGGACAGTATATTTAGGGGGATAGATACTGTTCTCTGCAGCTGAAAGCGTGAGTCCCGAAGGCTATGTTGCCTGCCTGGTGCCAGGGTTATGGATGACATCTATGGGCTGGAGAGGAACTTGGAGTGGGAGGGGAAAGGTCCAGTTGTCATGGTCCACATAGGTACCAACGACATAGATAGGACAAACGAAGAGATTCTGCTGAGAGAGTATGAGCAGCTAGGGACTAAATTAAAAAGCAGAACCACAAAGGTAATAATCTCTGGATTGCTACCTGAGCCACGAGCAAATTTGCATTGGGTAAATAGGATCAGAGAAATGAACGCATGGCTAAAAGATTGGTGTGAGAAGAATGGGTTTCAATTCATGGGGCATTAGCACCAGTACTGGGATAGGAGGGAGCTGTTCCATCGGGACAGACTTCATTTGAACCAGGCTGGAGCAAGTGTCTTGGCGAATCTAATTGATAGGGCTGTAGATAGGACTTTAAACTAAATAGAGGGGGGTGGGGAGGAGAAGGAGAGACAGAGAGAAAAGAGCAGGGTAGAAGGGATCCGGTGAGTAGAAATTTAAAAGGTCAAAGGGGAAGGAAAAGATGCAAGGTAGCGATAGGGGTAATGACAACCAGAGTGTGGCGGGAAGGGACAGAGCGTATACACAAGACAAAATTAAAAGCTCTATCTGAAAACATGCAGCATTTGTAACAAGATAGATGAGTTGACGGCACAAATAGAAATAAATGGGTATTGTTGTGTATCTGTAAAGCATGCACTCCCATGCTCCGCCACCAGGGAGCTCATCCCCTGAAGTCCCAAGGGATCCCAGCATCCCTTGGGAGCACTGTGTATAAGCCGGCCCCGAAGGCCTGTTCCTCACTCTGGAATGTCTTAATAAAGACTGAGGTCACTGTTACTTTAACCTCCCTGTGTGAAGTCTCATCTGTGTTAGGAACACAATAACTGGCGACAAGGATGCGAATTCAACGCAAAGATGCAGCAAACTGTGGGCATCCTGGAGAAGTTCTCGGAGGGTGAGGACTGGGAAGCCTATGTCGAACGGCTAGACCAGTATTTTGTAGCCAATGAGCTGGACGGAGAAGGAAGTGCTGCAAAAAGGAGAGCGGTCCTCCTCACAGTCTGCGGGGCACCAAACTACAGCCTCATGAAGAATCTTCTGGCTCCGGTGAAACCCACAGATAAGTCGTATGAGAAGCTGTGTACACTGGTTCGGGAGCATCTTAACCCGAGGGAGAGTGTGCTGATGGCGAGGTATCGGTTCTACACGTGCCAGCGATCTAAAGGTCAGGAAGTGGCAAGCTACGTTGCCGAGCTAAGGCGACTTGCAGGGCAATGAGAGTTTGATGGCTACCTGGAGCAAATGCTCAGACTTTTTTGTACTGGGCATTGGCCACGAGACCATCCTACGAATACTTTTGACTGTAGAGACACCGACCCTCAGTAAGGCCATTGCGATAGCACAGGCGTTTATGTCCACAAGTGATAACACCAAACAAATCTCTCAGCACACAAGTGCTAGCAATGTTCATAAATTAACTGGAACTGTGTTTGCGAGCAGAAATGTACAGGGCAGAAAACATGAGTCTGCAACTGCCAGCAGGCCTCAGGTGACCCAGATGACAGAGACCCCAACAAAGGATGAATGCAAGGCAATTCACACCTTGTTGGTGTTGTAGAGGCTTCCATTCAGCCTATTCATGCCGCTTCAAAGGGTATGTTTGCAAGAGCTGTGGAACAATGGGGCACCGCCAACGAGCTTGCAGACGAGCTGCAAGCTCTGCAAAACCTGCTAACCACCACGTGGCAGAGGAAGATAGGTCCATGGTGAATCAAAGCAATTTCGAGCCTCAGAGAGAGCAGGCAGATGCTGAAGTACACGGGTGCACACATTTTCAACGAAATGTCCACCTATAATGCTAAACGTAAAATTGAATGGCTTACATGTAGCCATGGAACTGAACACTGACGCTCGCCAATCCATCATGAGTAAAAAGATGTTTGAGAGACTGGAGCAACAAGGCATTCAGACCAGCCCTGAACCCCATCCACACGAAACAGAACGTACACCAAAGAGCTTATCACTGTCCTGGGCAACGCCATGGTCAAGGTCACTTACGAGGGCATGGTGCACGAACTGCCACTCTGGATTGTCCCGGGCGATGGCCTCACACTGCTTGGAAGGAGCTGGCTGGACAAAATCCGCTGGAACTGGGGTGACATCCGAGTGCTACCACATGTCGATGAGGCCTCGTACCCAGGTTCTTAACAAATTTGCTTCCCTTTTTGAGCCAGGCATTGGAAACTTTTCCGGGGCGAAGGTGCGGATCCACTTGGTCCCAGTGGCACGACCCATTCACCACAAGGCGCGACCTCACATGATGAGGGAGAGAGTGGAAATCGAGCTGGACAGGCTGCAACGTGAGGGCATCATCTCCCCAGTGGAATTCAGCGAGTGGGCCAGTACTCAAAAGTGATGACACGGTCAGGATTTGCGACGATTATAAAGTAACTATTAATCGTTTCTCGCTACAGGACCAATACCCGCTACCTAAGGCAGACCTATTTGCGACGCTGGCAGGAGGCAAGACATTCACCAAGCTCGACCTGACTTCGGCCTGCATGACACAGGAGCTGGAGGAGTCTTCGAAGGGCCTCACCTGCATCAACACGCGCAAGGGCCTGTTCATCTACAACAGATGCCTGTTTGGAATTCGGTCGGCCGCAGCGATCTTCCAAAGAAACATGGAGAGCCCTACTCAAGTCGATACCACACACGGTGGTCTTTCAGGACGACATATTGGTCACGGGTCGGGACACCGCGGAGCCCCTACAAAACCTGAAGGAGGTCCTCCAGCGACTGGATCGCGTAGGCCTGCGGCTGAAGAGGTTGAAATGTGCATGGCAACAGAAGTGGAGTTTTTGGGGAGAAAGATCGCGGCAGACGGCATTCGGCCTACAGACGCCAAGACAGAGGCTATCAGGAACGTGCCCAGGCCACAGAACGTCACGGAGCTGAGGTCGTTCCTGGGACTCCTCAACTATTTTGGTAACTTCCTACCGGGGTTAAGCACCCTTTTAGAGCCCCTACATGTGTTATTGCGCAAAGGTGAGAACTGGGTATGAGGAAAAAAATCAAGTAATTGCTTTTGAGAAAGCCAGAAACATTTTATGCTCTAACAAGCAATTCACACCTTGTTGGTGTTGTAGAGGCTTTCATTCAGCCTATTCATGCCGCTTCAAAGGGTATGTTTGCAAGAGCTGTGGAACAATGGGGCACCTCCAACGAGCTTGCACTCGTGCTATCAGCGTATAACTATACCATCCGCCACAGGCCAGGCACCGAGAACTGTGCGGATGCTCTCAGTCGGCTACCATTGCCCACCACGGGGGTGGAAATGGCGCAGCCTGCAAACTTGTTGATGGTGGCGCAGCCCGCAGACTTGTTGATGGTCATGGCAGTGTTTGAAAATGATAAATCACCTATCACGGCCCGCCAGATTAGGACTTGGACCAGCCACGATCCTCTGCTGAACCTAGTTTTAAAAAAAACTGTGTACTGCATGGGAGCTGGGCCAGCATCCCCATTGAAATGCAAGAGCCAATCAAGCTATTCCAGCGGCGAAAGGACGAGCTGTCCATTCAGGCAGATTGCCTGTTGTGGGGTAACCGTGTAGTGCTACCAAAAAAGGGCAGGGAGACGTTCATCTCTGATCTCCACATCTCACACCCGGTTATAGTAAAGATGAAAGCGATAGCCAGATCCCACGTGTGGTGGCCCGGTATCAACTCTGACTTAGAGTCCTGTGTACGATAATACCGCGTGTGTGCTCAGTTGAGCAACGCGCCCAGAGAGGCACCACTGAGTTTGTGGTCCTGGCCCTCCAGACCATGGTCGAGGATCCATGTCGACTATGCGGGCCCGTTTCTCAGTAACATGTTCCTGGTGGTGGTGGATGCTTTTTCAAAATGGATTGAATGTGAAATAATGTCGGGAAGCACCGTCACCGCCACCATTGAAAGCCTGAGGGCCATATTTGCCACCCACGGCCTGCCTGACATATACTGGTCAGTGACAACGGGCCATGTTTCACCAGTGCCGAATTTAAAGAATTCGTGCCCCGCAATGGGATCAAACATGACACCTCGGTCCTGTTTAAACCAGCCTCCAATGGGCAGGCAGGGCCGGCAGTACAAACCATCAAACAGAGCCTTAAACGAGTCACAGAAGGCTCACTCCAAACCTGCCTGTCCTGAGTACTGCTCAGCTATCGCATAAGATCCCACTCGCTCACAGGGGTGCCCCTGGCGGAGCTATTCCTGAAAAGGACACTTAAAACCAGACTCTCGCTGGTTCACCCCAACCTGAATGATCAGGTACAGAGCAGACAGCAGCAACAAAATGTAAACTATGCTCGCGCCACTGTGTCACGGGAAATTGATCTGAATGACCCTGTGTATGTGCTAAACTATGGACATGGTCCCAAGTGGATTGCGGGTACGGTGATAGCTAAAGAAGGGAATAGGGTTTTTGTAGTCAAACTAGACAATGGACAAATTTGCAGAAAACACCGGGAGCAAACGAGGCTGCGGTTCACAGACTGCCCTGAACAACCCACAGCAGACATCACCTTTTTCGAGCCCACAACACAAACCCAAAGGATCGACGACACCCACCGGATCAGGAAATCGAACCCATCACGCCCAACAGCCCAGCAAGGCCAGGCTCACCTAGCAGCCTTGCAGGGCCAACAACACGCCAGCCCAGCGAGGGCACAGCCAACACACCAGAACAGACATTTGTACCGAGGCGGTCCACCAGGGAAAGAAAGGCTCCCAATCGCCTCACTTTGTAAATAGTTTTGACTTTGACTTTGGTGGGGTGGGTGTGGGAGTGATGTGTATCTGTAAAGCATGCACTCCCATGTTCCGCCACCAGGGAGCTCATCCCTTGGGAGCACTGTATATAAGCCCCTAAGGCCTGTTCCTCACTCTGGAGTGTCTTAATAAAGACTGAGGTCACTGTTACTTTAACCTCCCTGTGTGCAGTCTCATTTGTGTTAGGAACACAATAGGTATGATCTGATTGCCATTACAGAGACATGGTTGCAAGGTGACCAAGGCTGGGAACTGGATATTCAGGGGTATCTGCCATTTCGTAAGGATAGGCAGAAAGGAAAAGGATGTGGGTTAGCTCTATTAGTAAGGAATGAGATTAGTGCAGAGGATCAAGAGATAGTCAGGTTGGGTAGAAATAAGAAATAAAAAGGGAACGAAGTCACTGGTGGGTGTGTGGTCTACAGGCCCCCAACAGTAGCCACACTTGTAGGACAGAGTATAAATCAAGAAATAATGGAGGCTTGTAAGAAAGGTACGGCAATAATCATGGGCGATTTTAATCATGTTGATTGGACAAATCAAATTGGCAAAGGTAGCCACGAGGAAGAGTTCATAGAGTGTATGCGGGATGGTTTTTTGGAACAATACGTTGTGGAACCAACCAGGGAACAGACTATTTTAGATCTGGTAATATGTAATGAGTCTGGATTAATTAATCTTGTGGCGAAGGATCCTCTTGGGAACAGTGATCATAGCATGATAGAATTTCAAATTCAGTTTGAAGGTGAGAAAGCTAGGTCTCAAACTAGTGTCCTGAACTTAAATAAAGGTAATTACAAAGTTATGAAGGCAGAGTTGATTAAAGTGGACTGGGAAAATATATTAAAGGGTAAGACTGGAGATAACCAGTGGCAAACATTTAAGGAGATATTTCATAACTCTCAGCGAAGATATATTCCAGTGCGAAAGCAAGACTCTGAGAAGGATGAACCATCCGTGGCTAACTAAGGAAGTAAAGGATGGTATCAAATTAAAAACAAATACATGCAATGTTGTGAAGAACAGTGGAAAGCCAGAGGATTGGGACATTTTCAGAAACCAGCAAAGAACAACTAATAAAAAATGATAAAGGCAGAGAAGATAGCATATGAGAATGAACTAGCAAGACATATAAAAACATACAGTAAGAACTTCTACAGGTATATAAAAAGGAAACTAGTAGCTAAAGTAAACGTTGGTCCCTTAGAGGATGCGACTGGGGAATTAATAGGTAACGGAAATGGCATAGACTTTGAACAAATATTTTGTATCAGTCTTCACGGTAGAAGACACTAAAAACATCCCAATAACAGATAATCAAGGAGCTAGTGAGGGATGGGTGGGGGGGAGGGAACTTCAAACAATCACTATCATTACAGATAAAGTACTAGGCAAACTAATGGGACTAAAGGTGGACAAGTCCCCTGGACCTGATGGCCTACATCCTTGAAAGAAGTGGCTTCAGAGATAGTGGATGCATTGGTTGTAATCTACCAAAATTCCTTGGATTCTGGAAAGGTTCCAGCGGACTGGAAAACCTCAAATGTAATGCCCCTATTTAAGAAATGAGGGAGGCAAAGGAGGAAACTATAGACCAGCTAGCCTAACATCTGTCATTAGGAAAATGCTGGTGTCCATCATTAAGGAAGTAGTAGCAGGACATTTAGAAAATCGTCAAGCAGTGTCAGCATGGTTTTATGAAAGGAAATCATGTTTGACAAATTTGTTGGAGTTCTTTGAGGATGTAACGAGCAGGGTGGATAAAGGGGAACCAGTTGATGTGGTGTATTTGGATTTCCAGAAAGCATTTGATGATGTGCCACATAAAAGGTTACTGCACAAGATAAAAGTTCACGGGTTTGGGGGTAATATATTAGCATGGATAGAGGATTGGCTAACTAACAGAAAACAGAGAATCGAGATAAATGGGTAATTTTCAGGTTGGCAAACTAACTAGTGGGGTGACACAGGGATCAGTGCTGGGTCCTCAACTACTTACAATTTATATTAATGACTTGAATGAAGGGACCGAGTGTAACGTAACCAAATTTGCTGATGATACGAAGATAGTGGGAAAGCAAGTTGTGAGGCAGCTGTAAAGAATCTACAAAGGGATATAGTGAGTGGGCAAAAATTTGCCAGATGGTGTATAATGTGGGAATATGTGAGGTTATCCACTTTGGTAGGAAAAATAAAAAAGCAAATTACTATTTAAAAGGGGAGAGATTACAAAATGCTGCAGTACAGAGGTACCTGGGGGTTTTTTATATATGAAACATAAAAAGTTAGTATGCAGGTATAGCAAGTAATCAGGAAGGCAAATGGAATGTTGGCCTTTATTGCAAGAGGGATGGAGTATAAAAGTAGGGAAGTCTTGCTACATTTGTACAGGGTGTTGGTGAGACCACACCTAGAGTACTGCGTACAATTTTGGCCTCCTTATTTAAGAAGGGATATACTTGTACTGGAGGCAGTTCAGAGAAGGTTCACGAGATTGATTCCTGAGATGAGGTGATCTTATTGAAACACAAGATTCTGAGGGGGCTGGAGAGAGTAGATGCAGAGAGGATATTTCCCCTCATGGGGGAATCGAAACTAGGGGGCATAGTTTCAGAATAAGGGGTCGCCCATTTAAGACAAATGAGGAGAAATTTTTTCTTAGAAGGTCGTGAATCTTTGGAATTCTTCACCCCCGGGAACTGTGGAAGCTGGGTCATTGAATATATTTAAGGTGGAGATAGACAGATTTTTGAATGATGAGGGTGTCAAGGGTTATGGGGAGTGGCCGGGGAAGTGGAGTTGAGGCCAGGATCAGTTCAGCCATGATCTTATTGAATGGCGGAGCAGGCTCGAGGGGCCAAATGGCCTCCTGCTCCTACTACTTATGTTCTTATGGCAGCTAATTTGCACATATCAAGCTCTCACAAACAGCAATGTGATAATGATTACGCAATCTATTCTAGTGATGTTGATTGAAGGGTAGATATTGGCTAGGACATCAGGGATAACTCCCCTGCCCATCTTCGATATGGTGTCATGGGATCTTTTACGGTTTAACGTCTCATCCGAAAGAGAGCACCTCCGACAGTGATCAGTACTGCACTGGAGTGTCAGTCTAGATTTTTGTGCTCAAATCTCTGCAATGGTCTTGAACCCACAACCTTCTTACTCAGACAAGAGTGCTACCCACTGAGACACGGCTGACACAGCTAGCTCTTTTTTATTGAAATGTTAGCTGGTTTTGCAATTCAAAATTAAGTATAAAGCTAAACCAAATGTACATGAATGGTAAATGAATAAGAAATAAAGTTAGAGCACCTGCTTAGAGTTATGCTGTTGTTCATCCTTTCCATGTAGATTATCGCTTACATATACAGTACTTGTCCCCCTTCCCAATGTCTTTTCTCTGATTTGAGTTAAAGCTTTGTTAAAATCCTGCATTGCTGAAAACGCAGAGTCTACTGTGTCCACCTCTGTTTAAAAACGACTTGGTTGGGGGTTGGGAATTGGGACTGATTCGTGGACAGCTCTCCAAACTCGCTTAAAGGAATGGTATAATGTGATTTCCATTGTTGTGCACAATACTCCAGTTTAGGCCTTAACTGGTGCTTTATAAAGATTTAGCCTTACTTCCTTGCTTTTGTACTCTATGCCTCTATTTACAAAACCAATGATCGCATATGCTTTTTATCAGCTTTATTAACTTATCCTGACTCCTACAAAGATTTGTACACGTAAACCTCCAGGTCCCTCTGTGTCTGCATCCCCTTCAAAATGGACCTGATTGAAATATAAACGGAGGATAAGTCAGATATGGACAATGGGATAATCTGTATATAGAGATAGGCAAAATTACTTTATATATTAAATTCATCAGAAAGTCACATTCACTTTTTTTTTTCTCCTCCTTTCGCTCCCTCTGCACCTACTTTTTTTTGGTTGTTGGCATGAGATAATTCAGTGGACAGATCCTTTTATGAATTCAGACAGTGTTGCAGCCTGTTTGACTAGGATAAGTGCGTGGCTCTCAGGCAGTCCCTTGGAGTCGAGGATGACTTGCTTCCAAACTAATGAGTTCTCAGGTGACTGATGAGTGACCTACAGTCTGTCACAGGTGGGACAGACAGTGGGTTGAAGTGACGGGCGGGTGGGATGCTTGGGTTGTCATGCGCTCCTTCCGCTGTTTGCGCTTGGCTTCCGCTTGCTCCCGGCGAAGAGACTCGAGGTGTTCGGCGCCTTCCTGGATGCTTCTCCTCCACTTTGAGCAGTCTTGGGCCAGGGATTCCCAGGTGTCGGTGGGGATGTTGCAATTTTTCAAGGAGGCTTGACTGGTGCATAAATGGTCCTCTAACCCATGGATTCTTTTTTTCTGTCAGTTATTCCAGTTAGTATGAAAATCTTTTGGGGCAAGAGGCAAGTATGAATGTGTACCTTAGTCGAGACTGGATTCAAACTTGAGGGCCCTGATCAGCAATCTATACTGGGATACACTGGTAGACAAATCTATCACACTAAACTAAGTAATTAAATAATATGGGAAAACAGGAAATGTGTTGCTGCTGCAATATGTGGGAGCTTCTGGACGTTTTGGTCCAGGGCGACTACATCTGCGGCTCGCCGAACTGGAGTCCAAGCTACAGACATTGCGAGACATCAGGGAGGGAGAAAGTTACCTGGATCTTTTGCTCCAGGAGGCAGCCATACCCCCTAGATTAAATACTTTAGAATTGACACGTGGTCAGGGACAGGAGGGTGTGACTGCGAGTGAAGCAGGTAAGGGTATCCAGGAGGTAGTATTGCAGGAACCTCAGTCCCTGCACTTGTCCAATAGATTTGAGGTTCTTGCAACCCTCGAGGACAAGTGTGCAGACTGCGGGGTGGATGAGCAGACTGACCAAGACACCGTGGTGCAGAAAGCCATTCAAGTGGGGGGAGTAAAGAGGCAGGTGGTTGCAGTAAGGGACAGAATAGTTAGGGGGATAGATAGGATTCACTGCAGCCAAGAACGTGCGTCCCAAAGGCTGTATTGCCTACCCGGTGCCAGGGTAAAGGACATCTCCGGGCTGGAGAAGAACTGGGAGGGGGAGGATCCAGTTGTTGTGGTACATGTAGGTACCAATGACATAGGTAGGACAAAGAAAGAGGTCCTGCTGAGAGAGTTTGAACAGCTAGGGACTAAATTGAAAAGCAGAACCACAAAGATGATAATCACTGCATTATTATCTGAGCCATGAGCAAATTGGCATAGGGTCAATAGAATCAGGAGATGAATGTGTGGCTCAGAGGTTGGTGTGGGAGAAGTGGGTTTCGATTCATGGGGCACTGGCACCAATACTTGGGAAAGAGAGAGCTGTTCTGAGGGGACGGACTACACCTGAACTATGCCGGGACCAGAGTTCTAGCGAACCGAATAACTAGGGAGGTAAACAGGGCTTTAAACTAAATAAGGGGTGGGGGGCTGGCGGGGGTCGATGGTCGCAGTAGAGAGCAATGTAGAATGCTGAAGAGAAAATAAAACGAAGCAATGCAGGAAAGTGATTATGGTGAGGATAACCAGATTATGTCAGGTAGGGACAGAGCAGGCAAATAAAAGAGTGCACGAACAAATCGGGTCCAGGTAAGAAAAAATAGCAATAAGACAAATAGGGCTATAGCACACTTCAGTAGGTGAGTTCCCAGAGGAAATAACCTGGCATGTATGGCCATAGCAGGTTACAATGACGAAGTGGCACAGCTTGAAGCAAAGTCACCTCATCACACACATTATCTCCACATCAGCAAAGATTTGAAAGCTGAATTTCACACACACCATATTTTTAAAGGTTTTTTAAAAAAAAATTATAATGCTCAGACAGGCATGAAATCAAACATTGCACGTCGGGTCTGTTTTTGAACTGCAATGAAATTCATCAGTAGGATAAATCTCAGATCCATATTCTACAATGCATTATCTAATGCAAGCCAAATTCAGATTTTTCACCCATAGAACTGACAAGGCAATCTACAAGCTGATAAACAAGTACAATCAAGGTCATCTAATTCACACGCTCATAGCATACAAAAAACCATGCTAATCTCATTAGATAGAAACACTGAAAATAGGAGCAGTAGTAGGCTATTCGGCCCTTCGAGTCTGCAACGCCATTCAGTATGATCATGGCTGATCCTTTATCTCAACACCATATTCCTACTTTTTCCCCACACCCCTTGATGCCTTTGTTTCTAGAAATCTATCTATATCTCCCTCTTAAATATATTCAGTGACTTGGCCTCCACAGCCTTCTGTGGTAGAGAATTCCACAAGTTCATCACCCTCTGAGTGAAACAATTTCTCCTCATCTCGGTCCTAAATTTCCTACCCTGTATCCTGAGACTGTGACCCCTTGTTCTCGACTTCCCAGCCAGGGGAAACATTCTCCCCGCATCCAGTCCATCCAACCCAGTCAGTATTTTATACGTTTCAATGAGATCCCCTCTCATTCTTCTAAACTCTAGTGAATACAGGCCAAGTTGACCCAATCTCTCCTCATACGACAGTCCTGCCATCCCAGGAATCAGTCTGGTGAACCTTCGCTGCACTCCCTCTATGGAAAGTATATCCTTTCTTGGGTAAGGAGACCAAAACTGTACACAATACTCCAGGTGTGGTCTCACCAAGGCCCTATATAACTGTAGTAAGACATCCTTGCTCCTGTACTCAAATCCTCTTGCAATGAAGGCCAACATACCATTTGCCTTCCTAACTGCTTGCTGCACCTGCATGTTTGCTTTCAATGACTGGTGTACAAGGACACCCAGGTCCCTCTGTACATCGACTCTTCCCAAGCCATCACCATTTAAATACTATTTTGTCCTTGTGTTTTTCCTACCAAAATGGATAACTTCACATTTATCCACGTTATACTGCATCTACCATGTGTTTGCCCACTCACTCAACCTATCTAAATTGCCTTGCAGCGTCTTTGCATCCTCCTCACAACTCACAATCCCACCTAGTTTTATGTCGTCAGCAAACTTGGAAATATTACATTTGGTTCCCTCATCCAAATCATATATATATATATATAGATATATATATATATATATTTTGTGAATAGCTGGGGCCCAAGCACTGATCCCTGCGGTACCCCACTAGTCACTGCCCGCCACCCCGATAAAGACCTGTTTATTCCTACTCTCTGTTTCCTGCCAGTTAACCAATTTTCAATCCATGCCAATACATTACCCCCAATCCTATGTGCTTTAATTTTTCACAATAACCTCTTATGTGGGACTTTATCAAAGGCCTTCTGAAAATCCAAATACACTACATCCACTGGTTCTCCCTTATCTATTCCATTCAGTAGGATTGTCAAACATGATTTTCCTTTCATAAATCCATGTTGACTTTGTTTAATCCCGTTGATATTTAAGTGTGCCGTTATCACATCCTTTATAATAGACTCTAGCATTTTCCCTACTACTGATGTCAGGCTAATCAGTCTGTAGTTTCCCGTTTTCTCTCTCCTTTTTTAAATAGTGAGGTTACATTTGCCACCCTCTAATCTGCAGGAACTGTTCCATAATCTATAGAATTTTGGAAAATGATAACCAATACATCTACTATTTCCATGACTACCTCTTTTAGTACTCTGGGATGCAGATCATCAGGCCCTGGACATTTATCTGTCTTCAGTCCTGTTAGTTTCTCCAGCACTATTTTCTTATTAATTATCATCCTTTATTCCTCTTGCTCACTAGACCCTTGGTTCCCTAGCATTTCTGGGACATTATTTGTGTCCTCTTCCATGAAGACAGAACTGAAGTATTTATTTAATTGTTCTACCATTTCCTTGTTCCCCATTACAAAGTCTCCCGTTTCTGTCTGAAAAGGACCTACATTTGTCTTCACTAATCTTTTTCTTTTTACGTACCTGTAGAAACTTTTGCAGTCGTCTTTTATGTTCCTTGCAAGTTTGCTCTCTCAATCAATTTTTCCTCTCTTAATCAATAAAGGTAGAAATTTATGAATTTAATAGCGGATTGGCTGGATAATCGAGAACAAGGATAGTGATCAACAGTAGTTCTAACTTGCTTGGTCACTTCCTTGGGATAGTTCCGTAGCTCTTAGCGGGAGCACTAAAGGTGGGCAGGAACTGTGGCTTCTGAACAGCTAAAATTCATTTCTTGACTTCATAATTTGATAGAAACAGGGTGGCAGAATGCATGGCATTGACCTTGCATTCCTGTTTGGACACAAGGTTTGCAGTAACAGATGAGAATCCAATCATGATTTTTGTCTGTTTTTCTTCCATTTCCTCCTGTAAATAAAGGAATACTGAAAACTATTCGTAATGTCGATAGATCTGTCAGCAACACGTAATCATTTTGCTGCAAGTTATGGTAAAATGTTTTAAATTTCCTGTATGTTACATTTTGCAGAACACCGTTTTTTTACAACACTTAAATATCCATATTTCATCATTTTCTTACTGAATATTGCAAAGGACATCAAATAAAAACATATTTTACATAATTTAATTTTTGTGCTAAGAATTGTCTGATGTATGAGTTGACACTAAAAGCATTTTTGTATTTTTTTTTAATTGATTTTATTTTTGAAACTGAAGAAATATATTCGTATCCTATGTTGATTTCCTTGTTTTCGTATTGTGCTTGCCCTTACTTAAAACCATATATTTCTATAGTGCAAAAGCTTTTAAAATATAATGGGTATATCAAAGGGCAGTCTTCAAGGTTTAAGAAACTTGCCATACAAGATACTGCAGATCATTTTTCCAGCAATAGAAGACTGGCAGAATTCAATTTAAAGCATCCAATTTATTCTTTTTAGAATATGGCTTTTCAAGCAGACCAGAAGATAAAGACAGACATTTTGCGAGGACTAAGTACAGAACAGCTCTTCAGATTGCTCTCGGATTCAGATGTGAATGTACTAATGAAGACTCTGGGGCTCCTCAGGAATCTTCTATCCACTAGGCCCGTATGTATTTGTAATTTGAACGTCAACAGATTTCCGTTCTAATCGATCGCTCTCTGGTCCTGAGCATCGTGATGTCTAGCTGCCTGTCCCTTTAAGACTACAGCTCTAAATGGAAAAATACAGCTTTTGTAGATAATTCTAAAGTGTTGAAATCAATCAGGATAATTGTAACTGTTTGTAAATTCCAGGCTCATGGTCAGAGATAAAGATTTGCACCTGCAAAAAGTGTACATATATGTAGCATTTGATAAAGTTTACCACATTATTCTTTCCAAACATCATGTTCGTGTTTCAGCTTTGAAGAGTTCAAAAGTCTGTTTCCCTGAAGCACAGCACTAAATGGAACACTTGTGGGTTTGTTGAACAAGACCCCAAGGCGTTAGCTTTTCTGTATTTGGAGATAGACATAAGTACATAGGTGTGTACAGAAATTGTATATAGCTGTTACCTTATTTCCAGTAGGAGACCCATTCTTGGTTCTGGGGAGTCTTGGACTTTTGTGTGAAAATACTAGATCTATATTTACTTGATGTATAAAAATGGATTGATACTCTTGAATTTCAGTAGCAACCATTTCCCATCTGAGTTAATGCATGAGAAGCCAGTGTATTGTTTTTCATTTTAACATTCTCTTCTCCATTCTTTCCTCATTTGGGTCTCTGTCGCCCATTACCGCAGCTAAGACGTCAGCCGTGCAATTTGTTTCCACGACTTTCACCAGTACTGTTATGAAACTGCTTGGAGCTTGCAAGGAAGTGGTGAGGGGTCATTTGTTTTCCCACCATCTGCAGTACTGTTGAAATTGATAAGTCCTTTTAAAAATTATTATAGGGGCATACTCGCAACCTTGTAATCCATGTTGCAAGGCATTCCAGTGTTGTGCAGAAAATAGTATTGCATCAGTAGTTGGTAGTACCCATGTGAAATCTGATTTTCAGTACATGAAGATGCTAAATATTATTTAAACAGTTCTGGTCCTCTTCTCTGTATAATGGCCATTGCATTATTTGGAGATCATAGCATTTCCTATTTATAAAAATAATGTTGGTGGGACCGAATAATTCAAAACTTTGTACTAGAATCACATAAATTACGTATCAGAAGATGGGCAGCAGCCCATCAATACTGTGCTCTTCAACTGGGGCTGCCTACTCTAATCCCATTTCCATACCCTTTCCCTGCATATCTTAATACTCAAAGTACTTCTCCAATTCCATTTGTTTATAAGAATGTAAGAACACAAGAAATAGGAGCAGGAGTAGGCCATTTGGCCCCTCGAGCCTACTCCGCCATTCAATAAGATCATGGCTGATCTGATCATGGACTCAGCTCCACTTCCCTGCCCACTTCCCATAACAATTTACTCTTTTATTGCTCAAAAATCTGTCTATCTCTGCCTTAAATATATTCAATGACTCATCCTCCACAGCTCTCTGGGACAGAGAATTACACAGATTTACAACCCTCAGAAGAAATTTCTCCTCATCTGTTTTTAAATGGGCAGCTCCTTAGTCTAAGACTGTCCCCTAATTTTGGATGAACTTCAACAATTGTACATCCCTGTCTGGAGTAAAAATAAAACTGGGAAGGTGGCTCAACCATGGCTTACAAGGGAAATTAGGGATAGTGTTAAATCCAAGGAAGAGGCATATCAATTGCCCAAAAAGAAGCAGCAAACCTGAGGACTGGCAGAAATTTAGAATTCAACAGAGGACGACAAAGGGTTTAATCAGGAGGGGAAAAATAGAATGAGAGTAAGCTTGCAGGGAACATAAAAACTGACTACAAAAGCTTCTATAGATACATGAAGAGAAAAAGATTAGTGAATACAAATGTAGGTCCCTTACAGTCAGAATCAGGTGAATTTATAATGGGGAACAAAGAAATGGCAGACCAATTGAACAAATACTTCAGTTCTGTCTTCACTAAGGAAGACACAAATAACCTTTTGGAAATACTAGGGGACCAAGGGTCCAGCGAGAAGGAGGAACTAAAGGAAATCCTTATTAGTCAGCAAATTGTGTTAAGGAAATTGATGGGATTGAAGTCCGATAAATCCCCAGAGCCTGATAGTCTGCATCCCAGAGTACTTAAGGAAGTGGCCCTAGAAATAGTGGCTGCATTGGTGGTCATTTTCCAACATTCTATAGACTATGGAACAGTTCCTATGGACTGGAGGGTAGCTAATGTAACCCCACTTTTTAAAAAAGGAGGGAGAGAGAAAACGGGGAATTATAGGGTCCAAGTTTCGAGCCGCGCCTAGAACGGCGCAGTCCCGACCTGGATGCCCATTTTTCGCGCCACAAAGTGCGCCTAAAAAAATCTTCCAGATTCTCCAGCTCCCTGCAGGTCCTCTGGCCCTCAGCGCAGCAGGAGTTGTAGGGGGCGGAGCCAGGTCCCTGCGCTGAAAACAGTGCCGGGACCTCTGCACATGTGCAGTAGCTCCAGGCGCCCAAAACTGTGGGAGGGGCCGAAGTACGCAGTCCCGAGCCCTGGTCGAATGGCCTCACTGGGGCTGCGTGAATAAGGCTCCTCCCACGGACAGCTCCTGCTTCCTCCCGTCCACCGCCTCCGGACCAGACCCGACTCCCGCTCCCCTCCCCGCCCCCCCCCCCCGCCCTCCGGACCGACACCGACACCGACCCGACTCCTGCTTCCGCCCCACCTGACTGGACCCGACCTGACCTCCCTCCACCCGACCTGACCTCCCTCTCCCTACCTCCCCCCGACCCGAACTGAACCGACCTCCCCCCACACCCCCCCCGACCCGCGCCTCCCCCGACCCGACCCAACGCCACCTAGCTGTAAATCTGGTGCTGGGGACGGGCCCTGCCCGAAGTCTTGGACCCAGCCCGTTCAGACTCCACCCCCCATCTCCTCTTCCCCCCCCCATCTCCTCTTCCCCCCCCCCCCCCCATCTCCTCTTCCCCCCCCCCCCATCTCCTTCCCCCCCCCCCCATCTCCTTCCCCCCCCCCCATCTCCTTCCCCCCCCCCCCATCTCCTTCCCCCCCCCCCCATCTCCTTCCCCCCCCCCCATCTCCTTCCCCCCCCCCCATCTCCTTCCCCCCCCCCCATCTCCTTCTCCCCCGCCCCCATCTCCTTTCCCCCGCCCCCATCTCCTTTCCCCCGCCCCCATCTCCTTTCCCCCGCCCCCATCTCCTTTCCCCCGCCCCCATCTCCTTTCCCCCGCCCCCATCTCCTTTCCCCCGCCCCCATCTCCTTTCCCCCGCCCCCATCTCCTTTCCCCCGCCCCCATCTCCTTTCCCCCGCCCCCATCTCCTTTCCCCCGCCCCCATCTCCTTTCCCCCGCCCCCATCTCCTTTCCCCCGCCCCCATCTCCTTTCCCCCGCCCCCATCTCCTTTCCCCCGCCCCCATCTCCTTTCCCCCGCCCCCATCTCCTTTCCCCCGCCCCCATCTCCTTTCCCCCGCCCCCATCTCCTTTCCCCCGCCCCCATCTCCTTTCCCCCGCCCCCATCTCCTTTCCCCCGCCCCCATCTCCTTTCCCCGCCCCCATCTCCTTTCCCCGCCCCCATCTCCTTTCCCCGCCCCCCATCTCCTTTCCCCGCCCCCCATCTCCTTTCCCCGCCCCCCATCTCCTTTCCCCGCCCCCCATCTCCTTTCCCCGCCCCCCATCTCCTTTCCCCGCCCCCCATCTCCTTTCCCCGCCCCCCATCTCCTTTCCCCGCCCCCCATCTCCTTTCCCCGCCCCCCATCTCCTTTCCCCGCCCCCCATCTCCTTTCCCCGCCCCCCATCTCCTTTCCCCGCCCCCCATCTCCTTTCCCCGCCCCCCATCTCCTTTCCCCGCCCCCCATCTCCTTTCCCCGCCCCCCATCTCCTTTCCCCGCCCCCCATCTCCTTTCCCCGCCCCCCATCTCCTCTTTCCCCCCCCCCCCCCCCCCCCATCTCCTTTCCCCCCGCCCCCATAAAAACATAAGAATTAGGAACAGGAGTAGGTCATCTAGCCCCTCGAGCCTGCCCCGCCATTCAATAAGATCATGGCTGATCTGGTCGTGGACTCAGCTCCACTGACCCGCCCTCTCCCTGTGACCCTTAATTCCCTTTTTGGTTAAAAATCTATCTATCTTTGACTTGAAAACATTCAATGAGCTTGCCTCAACTGCTTCCTTGGGCAGAGAATTCCACAGATTCACAACCCTCTGGGAGATGAAATTTTTTCCCAACTCGGTTTTAAATTGGCTCCTCCGTATTTTGAGGCTGTGCCCCCTAGTTCTAGTCTCCCCGACCAATGGAAACAACCTCTCTGCCTCTATCTTGTCGATCCCTTTCATGATTTTAAATGTTTCTATAAGATCACCCCTCATCCTTCTGAACTCCAAGGAGTAAAGACCCAGTCTACTCAATCTATCATCATAAGGTAACCCCCTCATTTCTGGAATCAGCCTAGTGAATCGTCTCTGTACCCCTTCCAAAGATAGTATATCCTTCCTTAAGTAAGGTGACCAAAACTGCACGCAGTACTCCAGGTGCAGCCTTACCAATACCTTATACAGTTGCAGCAAGACCTCCCTGCTTTTGTACTCCATCCCTTTCGCAATGAAGACCAATATTCCATTTGCCTTCCTGATTACCTGCTGCACCTGCAAACTAAACTTTTGGGATTCATGCACAAGGACCCCCAGGTCCCTTTGCACCACAGCATGTTGTAATTTCTCCCCATTCAAATAATATTCCCATTTACTGTTTTTTTTTTCCCAAGGTGGATGACCTCACACTTTCCGACATTGTATTCCATCTGCCAAACCTTAGCTCATTCGCTTAACCTATCCAAATCTCCTTGCAGTCTCTCTCAGTCCTCAACACAACCCGCTTTCCCACTAATCTTAGTGTCATCTGCAAATTTTGTTGCACTACACTCTGTCCCCTCTTCTAGGTCATCTATGTATATTGTAAACAGTTGTGGTCCCAGCACTGATCCCTATACACTAACCACTGATTTCCAACCGGAAAAGGACCCATTTATCCCGACTCTCTGCTTTCTGTTCGCCAGCCAATTCTCTATCCATGCTAATACATTTCCTCTGATTCCGCGTACCTTTATCTTCTGTAGTAACCTTTTGTGTGGCACCTTAGCGAATGCCTTTTGGAAATCTAAATACACCACATCCATCGGTACACCTCTATCCACCATGCTCGTTATATCCTCAAAGAATTCCAGTAAGTTAGTTAAACATGATTTCCCTTTCATGAATCCATGCTGCGTCTGCTTGATTGCACTATTCCTATCCAGATGTCCCGCTATTTCTTCCTTAATGATAGTTTCAAGCATTTTCCCTACTACAGATGTTAAACTAACCGGCCTATAGTTACCTGCCTTTTGTCTGCCCCCTTTTTTTAAACAGAGGCGTTACATTAGCTGCTCTCCAATCCGCTGGTACCTCCCCAGAGTCCAGAGAATTTTGGTAGATTATAACGAGTGCATCTGCTATAACTTCAGCCATCTCTTTTAATACCCTGGGATGTATTTCATCAGGACCAGGGAACTTGTCTACCTTCAGTCCCATTAGCCTGTCCAGCACTACTCCCCTAGTGATAGTGATTGTCTCAAGGTCCTTCCTTCCCACATTCCTGTGGCCTGCAAATTTTGGCATTGTTTTTGTGTCTTCCACTGTGAAGACGGAAGCAAAATAATTGTTTAAGGTCTCGGCCATTTCCACATTTCCCATTATTAAATCTCCCTTCTCATCTTCTAAGGGACCAACATTTACTTTAGTCACTCTCTTCCGTTTTATATATCGGTAAAAGCTTTTACTATCTGTTTTTATGTTTTGCGCCAGTTTACTTTCGTAATCTATCTTTCCTTTCTTTATTGCTTTCTTCGTCATTCTTTGCTGTCGTTTAAAATTTTCCCAATCTTCTAGTTTCCCACTAACCTTGGCCACCTTATACACATTGGTTTTTAATTTGATACTCTCCTTTATTTCCTTGGTTATCCACGGCTGGTTATCACTTCTCTTGCCGCCCTTCTTTTTCACTGGAATATATTTTTGTTGCGCACTATGAAAGAGCTCCTTAAAAGTCCTCCACTGTTCCTCAATTGTGCCACCATTTAGTCCTTGTTTCCAGTCTACTTTAGCCAACTCTGCCCTCATCCCACTGTAGTCCCCTTTGTTTAAGCATAGTACCCTCGTTTCTGATACAACTTCCTCATCCTCAATCTGTATTACAAATTCAACCATATTGTGATCACTCATTCCGAGAGGATCTTTTACGAGGAGATCGTTTATTTTTCCTGTCTCATTACACAAGACCAGATCCAAGATGGCTTGCTCCCTTGTAGGCTCTGTTACATACTGTTCTAAGAATTCTATGAATTCCTCCTCCAGGCTACCCCCTGCGATTTGATTTGACCAGTCGATATGTAGGTTAAAATCCCCCATGACTACTGTCATTCCTTTTTCACATGCCTCCATCATTCCCTTGATTATTGCCCGCCCCACCGTGAAGTTATTATTTGGGGGCCTATAAACTGTGCCGACCAGTGACTTTTTCCCCTTACTATCTCTAATCTCCACCCACAATGATTCAACATTTTGTTCATTGGAGCCAATATCATCCCTCACAACTGCCCTGATATCATCCTTTATTAACAGAGCTACCCCACCTCCTTTCCCTTCTTGTCTATCTTTCTGAATCGTCAGATACCCCTGTATGTTTAATTCCCAGTCTTGGCCACCTTGCAACCATGTTTCTGTAATGGCCACCAAATCATACCCATTTGTAATGATTTGTGCCGTCAACTCATTTACTTTATTTCGAATGCTGCGTGCATTTAGGTAGAGTGTTTTCATCCTCGTTTTTAAACCATGATTTTTAGTTTTTACCCCTCCTGCAGCCCTTTTATATTCAGTGGCCCTTTTTGTTTCTTGCCTTTGGTTTCTCTGCCCTCCATTTTTACTCATCTCTTTTCTGTTTTTTGTTTTTGTCTCCTTTTTGTTTCCCTCTGTCTCCCTGTATTGGTCCCATCCCCCTGCCATATTAGTTTAACTCCTCCCCAACAGCACTAGCAAACACTCCCCCTAGGACATTGGTTCCATTCCTGCCCAAGTGCAGACCATACCAGTTTGTACTGGTCCCACCTCCCCAGAACCTGTTCCAATGCCCACGAATTTGAATCCCTCCCTGCTGCACCACTGCTTAAGCCACGTATTCATCTGTGCTATCCTGCGATTCCTACTCTGACTAGCACGTGGCACTGGTAGCAATCCCGAGATTATTACTTTTGAGGTCCTACTTTTTAATTTAACTCCTAGCTCCTTAAATTCGTCTCGTAGGATCTCATCCCTTTTTTTTACCTATGTCGTTGGTACCAATGCGCACCGCGACAACTGGCTGTTCTCCCTCCCTTTTTAGAATGTCCTGCACTCGCTCGAAGACATCCTTGACCCTTGCACCAGGGAGGCAACATACCATCCTGGAGTCTCGATTGCAGCCGCAGAAACGCCTATCTATTCCCCTTATGATTGAATCCTCTATCACTATCGCTCTCCCACTCTTTTTTATGCTCTTTTTTTTATGCCCTCCTGTACAACAAAGCCAGCCACGGTGCCATGAACTTGGCTGCTGCTGCTCTCCCCTGATGAGTCATCTCCCTCAACAGCACTCAAAGCAGTGTATCTGTTTTGCAGGGGGATGACCAGGTGGGACCCTTGCACTACTTTCTTTGTACTACTCTTCCTGCTGGTCTTCCATTCCCTAGCTGGCTGTGGATCCTTCTCATGCGGTAAGACCAACTCACTAAACGTGCCACTTATGTCATTCTCAGCATCGTGGATGCTCCAGAGTGAATCCACTCTCAGTTCCAATTCCGCAACGCGGTACGTCAGGAGATGGAGGCGGATACACTTCTCACACACGTAGTCCTCAGGGACACCGGAAGTGTCCCTGAGTTCCCACATGGCACAGAAGGAGCATATCACGTGACCGAGCTCTCCTGCCATGCCTTAACCCTTAGATACCCTTAAATTGGTAATAACAGTGTTACAGTTCACTTACTGATATAAAAAAGAAAAAGAAAAGCTACTCACCAATCACCAGACAATCACTTACCCCATTGGCTGTGACGTCGTGACGTCACCTTTTGATTCCTTTCTACTTCTATTTTGCTTTCTCTCCCCCTGTAGCTGCACCGGTACGCCTTTTATAGGCCGCTCCGACAATGCTCCCGCCTCTCGCCAACTGCCGCTGACTCTCGATCTCCCGTCTCCTTTCCCCCCCCGCCCCCGTCTCGTTCCCCCCCCGCCCCCGTCTCGTTCCCCCCCCGCCCCCGTCTCGTTCCCCCCCGCCCCCGTCTCGTTCCCCCCCGCCCCCGTCTCGTTCCCCCCCCGCCCCCGTCTCGTTTCCCCCCCGCCCCCGTCTCGTTCCCCCCCGCCCCGTCTCGTTCCCCCCCGCCCCCGTCTCGTTCCCCCCCGCCCCGTCTCGTTCCCCCCCCCGCCCCCGTCTCGTTCCCCCCCCGCCCCCGTCTCGTTCCCCCCCCGCCCCCGTCTCGTTCTCCCCCCCGTCTCGTTCCCCCCCGCCCCCGTCTCGTTCCCCCCCCGCCCCCGTCTCGTTCCCCCCGCCCCCGTCTCGTTCCCCCCCCGCCCCCGTCTCGTTCCCCCCCCGCCCCCGTCTCGTTCCCCCCCGCCCCCGTCTCGTTCCCCCCGCCCCCGTCTCGTTCCCCCCCCCGCCCCCGTCTCGTTCCCCCCCGCCCCCGTCTCGTTCCCCCCCGCCCCCGTCTCGTTCCCCCCCGCCCCCGTCTCGTTCCCCCCCGCCCCCGTCTCGTTCCCCCCCGCCCCCGTCTCGTTCCCCCGCCCCCGTCTCGTTCCCCCCCCGCCCCCGTCTCGTTCCCCCCCGCCCCCGTCTCGTTCCCCCCCCGCCCCCGTCTCGTTCCCCCCGCCCCCGTCTCGTTCCCCCCCCGCCCCCGTCTCGTTCCCCCCCCGCCCCCGTCTCGTTCCCCCCCGCCCCGTCTCGTTCCCCCCCGCCCCGTCTCGTTCCCCCCCGCCCCCGTCTCGTTCCCCCCCCCGCCCCCGTCTCGTTCCCCCCCGCCCGCGTCTCGTTCCCCCCCGCCCGCGTCTCGTTCCCCCCCCGCCCCCGTCTCGTTCCCCCCGCCCCCGTCTCGTTCCCCCCCCGCCCCCGTCTCGTTCCCCCCCGCCCCCGTCTCGTTCCCCCCGCCCCGTCTCGTTCCCCCCGCCCCCGTCTCGTTCCCCCCGCCCCCGTCTCGTTCCCCCCCGCCCCCGTCTCGTTCCCCCCCGTCCCCGCCCCCGTCTCGTTCCCCCCCCGCCCCGTCTCCTCCCCCCCGCCCCCGTCTCCTTCCCCCCCGCCCCGTCTCCTTCCCCCCCGCCCCCGTCTCCTTCCCCCCGCCCCCGTCTCCTTCCCCCCGCCCCCGTCTCCTTCCCCCCCGCCCCCGTCTCCTTCCCCCCCGCCCCCGTCTCCTTCCCCCCCGCCCCCGTCTCCTTCCCCCCCGCCCCGTCTCCTTCCCCCCCGCCCCCGTCTCCTTCCCCCCCCGCCCCCGTCTCCTTCCCCCCCCGCCCCCGTCTCCTTCCCCCCCGCCCCCGTCTCCTTCCCCCCCGCCCCCGTCTCCTTCCCCCCCGCCCCCGTCTCCTTCCCCCCCGCCCCCGTCTCCTTCCCCCCCCGCCCCCGTCTCCTTCCCCCCCGCCCCCGTCTCCTTCCCCCCCCCCGCCCCCGTCTCCTTCCCCCCCGCCCCCGTCTCCTTCCCCCCCCGCCCCCGTCTCCTTCCCCCCCGCCCCCCGTCTCCTTCCCACCCCGCCCCCCGTCTCCTTCCACCCCGCCCCCGTCTCCTTCCCCCCCCGCCCCCCGTCTCCTTCCCACCCCGCCCCCGTCTCCTTCCCACCCCGCCCCCGTCTCCTTCCCACCCCGCCCCCGTCTCCTTCCCCCCCCGCCCCCGTCTCCTTCCCCCCCGCCCCCCGTCTCCTTCCCACCCCGCCCCCCGTCTCCTTCCCACCCCGCCCCCCGTCTCCTTCCCACCCCGCCCCCCGTCTCCTTCCCACCCCGCCCCCCGTCTCCTTCCCACCCCGCCCCCGTCTCCTTCCCCACCCCCCCCCCCCGTCTCCTTCCCTCCCCCCACCCCCCCCCCCCCGGACCCCATCTCCTTCCCCCCCCCGGACCCCATCTCCTTCCCCCCCCCGGACCCCATCTCCTTCCCCCCCCGGACCCCATCTCCTTCCCCCCCCCGGACCCCATCTCCTTCCTCCCTCCCCCCCCCCCCCCCCCCCCCCCCGGACCCCATCTCCTTCCTCCCTCCCCCCCCCCCCCCCCCCCCCCCCGGACCCCATCTCCTTCCTCCCTCCCCCCGCCCCGGCCCCCATCTCCTCTTCCCCCCCCCCCCCCCCCCCCCCCCACCGGAGCCCATCTCCTCTTTCCCCCCCCCCCCCCCCACCGGAGCCCATCTCCTTCCCCCCCCCCCGGCCCTCCTTTCCTTCCCCCCCGCCCCCATCTCCTTTCCTTCCCCCCCGCCCCCATCTCCTTTCCTTTCCCCCCCCCGCCCCCATCTCCTTTTCTTTCCCCCCCCCCCCCGCCTCCATCTCCTTTCTTTCCCCCCCCGCCCCCATCTCCTTTCCTTTTCCCCCCCGGCCCCCATCTCCTTCCCCCCCCCCCCCCCCCCCGACCCCATCTCCTCCCCCCCCCCCCCCCCCCAGCCCCCATCTCCTCCCCCGCCCCCATCTCCTTCCCTCCCCCCCCCATCTCCCTTCCTTCCCCCCCCACCCCCGCCCCCATCTCCTTCCCCCTCCGCCTCCATCTCCCTCCCCCCGCCCCCATCTCCTCCTTCTTCCCTCCCCCCGCCCCATCTCCTCCTTCTTCCCCCCCCCCGCCTCCATCTCCTCCTTCTTCCCCCCCCCCCCAGCCCCCATCTCCTTCCCCCCTCCCCCCCGCCCCCATCTCCTTCCCCTCCCCCCCCCCCCCCCCCCCGCCCCCATTTCCTCCCCCCCCCCCCACCGGCCCCCATCTCCTCCCCCCCCCCCACCAGCCCCCATCTCCTTCCTCCCCCCCCCCCCGCCCCCATCTCCTTCCCCCCCCCCCGCCCGCCGCCTCCATCTCCCTCCCCCCGCCCCCATCTCCTCCTTCTCCCCACCCCCCGGCCCCCATCTTCTTACCCCCCCCCCCCGGCCCCCATCTCCTTCCCCCCCCCATATCTCCTTCCCCCCGCCCCCATCTCCTCCCCCCCCCGGCCACCATCTCCTTCCCCCCCCCGCCCCCATCTCCTTCCCCCCCCGGCCCCGCCCCCATCTCCTCCTCCCCCCCCCGGCCCCGCCCCCATCTCCTCCTCCCCCCCCGCCCCCATCTCCTTCCCCCCCCCCCCGCCCCATCTCCTTCCCCCCCCTCCCCCTTCCCTCCCTCGACCCCCCTCCCTCTAGCCCCCCTCCTCCCCCTCCCCTCGCTGTCAGAAACACAGACACTGACAGACAGAGAATGAGAGACACTGACAGACAGAGAGATAGAGACACTGACAGAGACACACTGGGAGGGGGGTGGGGGCATCCCAGCACGCTGTTGGAGGGCTCCCGGTGCTGCACTCGGTAAGTAGAAAATGTTTTGTTTTATTTGATTTAAAAAAAAAAATTATTTCTTATTAATTTTTTTTGATTGATTTATTGGTTGATTTATTTATGTTTTTATCATTTATTATTGATGATGGCTCTTTATTTGTAAAACTGAAGTGTTTAATGTTTGTAAACTTCCCTTTAAACCACCGCACCCCCCTCCCCCATTCCCTATGCCTGATTTGTAACCTACGCCTGATTTTCTAAAGTGTAGACAAGATTTTTTCGAGCGTACAAAAATCTTCACTTACTCCATTCTAAGTTAGTTTGGAGTAAGTTTTCACTGACGAAACTTTGAAAACGGGCGTAAGTGGCCGGACACGCCCCCTTTTGTAAAAAATTCTGTTCCAAAGTGAAACTGTTCCAACTGACTAGAACTGGAGCAAACTAAATAGCGAGAATTCCGATTTCTAAGATACTCCGTTCTTCACTAGTTGCTCCTAAAAAATCAGGAGCAAATCATGTCGAAACTTGGGGCCGGTCAGCCTGACGTCAGTGGTGGGGAAAATGTTGGAATGAATTATTAAAGTCGTAATAGCAGCGCTTTTGGAAAGCAGTGACAGGATCGGTCCAAGTCAGCATGGATTTATGAAGGTGAAATCATGCTTGACAAATCTTCTAGAATTTTTTGAGGATGTAACTAGCAAGAGTGGACAAGGAGGAGCCAATGGATGTGGTGTATTTAGACTTTCAAAAGACTTGACAAGGTCCCACACAAGAGATTAATGTGCAAAATTAAAGCACATGGTATTGGGGGTAATGTACTGACGTGGATAGAGAACTGGTTGGCAGACAGGAAGCAAAGAGTAGGAATAAACAGGTCCTTTTCAGAATGGCAGGCAGTGACTTGTGGGGTACCGCAAGGTTCAGTGCTGGGACCCCAGCTATTTACAATATACATTAATGATTTGATTTAGATGAAGGAATTGAATGCAATATCTCCAAGTTTGCAGGTACTAAGCTGGGTGGCAATGTGAGCTGTGAGAAGGATGCTAAGAGGCTGCAGGGTGACTTGGTTAGGTGAGTGGGCAAATACATGGCAGATGCAGTATAATGTAGATAAATGTGAGGATATCCACTCTGGTGGTAAAAACAGGAAGGCAGATTATTATCTGAATGGTGGCAGATTAGGAAAAGGGGAGGTGCAATGAGACCTCGGTGTCGTACATCAGTCACTGAAAGTTGGCATACAGGTACAGCAGGCGGTGAAGAAGGCAAATGGCATGTTGGCCTTCATAGCGAGAGGATTTGAGTATAGGAGCAGGGAGGTCTTACTACAGTTGTACAGGGCCTTGGTGAGACCACACCTTGAATATTGTGTACAGTTTTTGTCTCCTAATCTGAGGAAGGACATTCTTGCTATTGAGGGAGTGCAACGAAGGTTCACCAGACTGATTCCGGGGATGACAGGACTGACATGAAGAAAGACTGAATCGACTAGGCTTATATTCACTGGAATTTAGAAGCATGAGAGGGGAACTCATAGAAACATATAAAATTCTGACGGGATTGGACAGGTTAGATACAGGAAGAATGTTCCCAATGTTGGGGAAGTCCAGAACCAGAGGTCACAGCCTAAGGATAAGGGCTAAGATGAGGAGAAACTTGCATGTGGAATTCTCTACACAGGAAGTTGTTGAGGCAAGTTCATTAGATATATTCAAAAAGGAATTAGATATGGCCCTTACGGCTAAAGAGATCAAGGGGTATTGAGAGAAAGCAGGAATGGGGTACTGAAGTTGCATGATCAGCCATGATATTGAATGGTGGTGCAGGCTCGAAGGGCTGAATGGCCTACTCCTGCACCTATTTTCTATGTTTGTTTAGTTTCCTCTGAGTGGAAATATCCTCTCTGCATCCACCTTGT
Organism: Pristiophorus japonicus; assembly: GCF_044704955.1. Classification (NCBI taxonomy): domain Eukaryota; kingdom Metazoa; phylum Chordata; class Chondrichthyes; family Pristiophoridae; genus Pristiophorus; species Pristiophorus japonicus. The sequence goes on along the minus strand of NC_091979.1, from coordinate 158,907,458 downwards.
CGAGCCCCCTCATTATCTTATATGTTTCAATAAGATCACCTCTCATTCTTCTGAACTCCAATGAGTATAGGCCCAACCTTAACCTATCCTCATAAGTTAACCACCTCATCTCCGGAATCAACCTAGTGAACCTTCTCTGAACAGCCTCCAATATAAGTATATCCTTGCTGACTTCCCCCTTTGATCTTGTGAGAATTATGATCTGTATCCCCTAGTTACTACTTTCTGTCTCAAAACAATTCATTATTTTCTCGTTTGTGGTATAATTTTCCTAAATCTTCACTCCCCTTTCATACGTCTAATTTTAGAATGTATAAAATTGCAGCAGTTCTCTAATTGTGGCGCAACCAATGTCTTGTATAAATTCAACATTGCTTTCTTGCTTTTAAGATCGGTGCTACATATATAAAACCAAGAATACCATTTGTAGTTGATCAAGCAATTAAAAAAAATCACTGCAGCATTTATTAACAATTAATGTAAATAGGATTGAATGAGGAAAGAAATCTGAAGCAAAAAACCTTGCTTTCCCATTTACTTGGTATCAAGGCATTATTTGACTGAGTGTGGCATCAAGGAACCCTAGTAAAGTTGAAGCCAATGGGAATCGGAGGTGGCGGGGGGAGGGGGGGTGGTGCACTCACCACTTGCTGTTCATACATAGCACAAAGGAAGATGGTTGCGGTTGTTGGAGGTCAATCATCCCAGTCCCAGGCCATCGCTGCAGGAGTTCCTCAGGGCAGTGTCCTAGGCCCAACCACCTTCAGCTGCTTCATCAATGATCTTCCCTCCATCATAAGTTCAGAAGTGGGGATGTATGCTGATTGCACAGTGTTCAGTTCCATTCGCAACTCCTCAGATAATGAAGCAGTCCATGCCTGCATGAAGCAAGATCTGAATGACATTCAGGCTTGGGCTGATAAGTGGCAAGTAACAGTCACGTCACACAAGTATCAGGCAATGGCTATCTCCAACAAGCGTGAATCTAGCCACCACCCCCTGACATTCAAAGCCTTTACCATTGCCATCCTTTGGGGGAGGGGGGGTCACCATTGACTAGAAACTTAACTGGACCAGCCACATAAATACTGTGGCTACAAGAGCAGGTCAGAGGCTGTGTATTCTGTCTCATCCTTCTGACTCCTCAAAGTCTCTCCAGCATCTACAAGGCACAGGTCAGGAGTGTGATGGTATACTCTCCACTTGCCTGGATGAGTACAGCTCCAACAACACTTGAGAAGCTTGAGACCATCCAGGACACAGCAACCTGCTTGATCGGCACCCCATCCATCATCTTCAACATTCACTCCCTCCAGCACTGGCGCACCGTGGCTGCAGTATATACCTTCTACAAGATGGACTGCAGCAACTCGCCAAGGCTTCGACCGCACCTCCCAAACCCGCAATCTCTACCACTTAGAAGGACAAAGGAAGCAGGCGCATGGGAACACCATCACCTCCAAGTTCTCCTCCAAGTCACACGCCATCCTGACTTGGAAATATATCGCCTTTCCTTCATTGCCGCTGGGTCAAAATCCTGGAACTCCCTCCCTAACAGCACAGTGGGAGTATCTTCACCACACAGGCTGCAGCGGCGGCTCACCACCACCTTCCTAAAGGCAATTGGGGATGGTCAATAAATGCTGGCATTGCCAGCGATGCCCACATTCCAGGAATGAATAAAAAAAACTTCACGTTTTATCATTGTTCATTTTTATTTCACTGTTCAGAAAGTCTTAGCAACTGTTGTAGAATGGTGAAGTTCAATTTCTATTTCATTTACTAGTGTAAAAGGTTGTGCATGAAACAACTTTGGTTAAAGGTCATCCTCTAGAGTTGACAGCATCTTCTGTAGGCTCTTGCAGCTTTTATTTCATCAGTGCATGTTCATTGATTTGTATCACTTATTTATTTTAAGTTGTTGTATAAAGCAATTAAACATTGACGAGAAGTCTGCTAGCTTTTATTTTGAAAATATATAATGTGCCTCTGTTTTATTGCCAGCACATAGACCAGATAATGAGCACTCATGGAAAACAGATAATGCAAGCAGTGACTCTCATCCTTGAAGGGGAGCATAATATTGAAGTTAAAGAACAGGTAAATTTAAGCTTTTTGGAAATATTTGTTAAAATATGCTGAAGTATTTTCATTCGAATATATATGTTGTGCATATTGTCGGTGCAGCAGCCTGCAATTTATGCTTTTAACATGAAATATCCTAACATGAATTGGATATCAAAACTGACTTTGCAGTGATTTAATGTATTTTCCATGCAGTGTACTTGCCATAATTGGGTTAAATATAGATTCCATTGCATAGCACTGTTCTTTTAAGAATAGATGAAATGGCGGTTTCCGCGCTTCTTTTGAATGGATTTTTTTTTAAACATACTGATACTGGATAGATGCAGATTGTACCACACCTGCAAGCCATAATCGTATCTTCACCTGATTCCTGTTTGTTTTTTTCCAAAAGTTAGACTGATCATTTATAACTTGTACTAGTTTAGAAACTTAAAAAACATTATTTTCCCAGAATTTTACCTCAACATATTACAGTAGTGCATTTTGCTTACACGCACACATTGATGCAATGATTCTGCTGGCCTAGCTGTGCACATGATCAGACTGGTTAACAAAATAAAACTCTGAATATTAACTTATTGAATTATGAGTGAGCATCAAGCTTTCTGGAAGTGTGAACTGGATGTCAGTCACTTTGCGATGTTTTGATGCAATATCAATTCAGTGTATTTGTATTACAACAACAGTAACTGCTGGAATTTATACAGCGCCTTTAATGTAGAAAAACGCCCCAAGGCAGTTACACAGAGCTCTGACAATTAGCCAGCCAGATTCCAGACCCTAATCGTCAGTCAGCCATCTGACGATGGACCTCAACTGATCACCTGTTATCTGACTCAAGATCTCATCTGAACACTAGCCAACTAACCCCAATTGCCAACCAATCAGGCCTGCATCCTGGCCACTAGCCAATCAGCTGGGCCCTGGATCCCTTTGACTGGCTACCAAGCCTGGACCCTTTCCACCATTCCTGATGAACATGGCATCACTAACTTTACTCCCATCTCCTCCCTTCTCTCATCTGGCTCAGACCCTTCCCTCCTCCTTACTGTCAGCTCTGGAATGCCCCAATGTTCAACTTTTGGATACTTATATTCCTTGATTACATGCTTCCCCACGACAATATTCTCTAGCCATGGGTTTAGCTTCTGCTTCCAAAATGCTGAGCTTACCCACCTCTACCTCAACTCCGCCACTGATGATTTCATGACCTCATTGTGCTTTCTGACTGCTTATCCAAATCAAGTTGTGGATGAGCCAGAATTTTTCAAACTTAACATCAGCAAAGCTATAAAGCTCTGCACCCTAGCTCTTCCGTCTGTCTCAGCTGCTCGCTCGGGCTGCATGTGATGGTATGAAATCTTGGTATTCTTTTCAACCTTGAACTGATTTTTTAACCCATATGTTACAACCAAGATTGGCCTAGAAATTGGATAAGGCCCGAAAACGGACGTGGGCAGCACAAAGCGTTATGTGCCCATGCCGGTTAAAAGTGGTGCAGGCAGCATATGCAAAATTTGTGCAACCTGCTGATAATGATTGCAGTGCTGATCTCAGTGCTAAACGTGATGATTGCAGTGCTGATCTCAGTGCTAAACGTGATGACGGCATTTTATATGTATGCATTTTTGCCTTTGATGCTGTCTTTTCCAAAATTTGATTCTAAGAAAAACAGTATAAATTGTCTTGTTTCAGGACTCCGTGTAAATATGATTTACTAATAATATTTTTGTTTTGTTTCCTTGCACTTTATATTAAAATATGGAGAAGATATTTTAAATGCTATCTGGACTTGCATATGTTTACAGTTTTAAAAAATATAAAAATTTAAACTGGGTCCCATTTGGATGGTGCAACCTGTTTTTTCTTTTCAAAATGAGTATCTTGCTGTATAGATAGAACTCGGGAATAGCATTTAGATCCTTTTTCAGTCACTGAAGGCTTAACTCTACATCAGATTTCAAGTTATCCTTAATAAATGAGGTGCTTTTGTAGAAGTAGTTTGTTTTTCCACTTCCAGCCTATGGTTCTGCAGTTGCTATGGAGGCAATGACAGGTCAGAAAATTTTACCTTTACTGATGATTAATAAACTTGCTTTCAGGAACCTGCTCTGTTCAGGTTATTTTTGGATCTAATTAACGAGATCTCTAAGACTTGTATTAGAAAATAAGCAAACTTTGCAATACAAAATTAATTTCATACTTTTGTTTAAATTACTTGTTGACATCAATAATTACATTCTTAGCCAGCGCTTATTCTCTAGACTCTGTCAACATTTGTTCCTTTAGATGTTTCCGTGTCACTGATTCAAAGGAAGCATTAAAAGCAGTTGTTGAAATATCGACCATAAAGTTGATGTCTATCAACTTGATGTGGAAATGAAATATAGAACAAATGACAAATCTGTCACTCCTGAACAATAAGCAGTAACATTTGTTGGTACAGCTTGTGCAAATCATTGAGACATGCTTGGGCTCTACTCTCTCTATAAAAAAAAAGATATACAGGTACAGCCATGTTGGTGACTGCGCTCCCATTGTATTTAAAAGCTGGGCTGTGGTGATTATTAAAGTATGGTTACAGGTTATAAGCATTACGTGCTGACACCACACAGTTATGCAGTCATAACTGAGGAAGAAAGAAAAAGCTCACAATTTAAAAAAAACTTGTAACTTCAAAAGTTAATATTTTTAGTTGGTAACTTTTTTAAGATACTTATTCTGAATTGAGAGTATAATTACTTCATAGCATTGCAGAAGTTGTGTTGCAAGGATTCAGATGCATTGTTGCAAGGTTACTAGGATATAACATTTTTCCTCAGAAATGAACAAGTGAGGTCTGGAATTTGGGGTGTAAATGAATATGCTGGGTTCCTGCTCCAATAACACACCACTGGAAATTGCAGACTTGCTTATCTGTCAGCGATCCTTGCATTTACACTGAATGTACGGGAGCATATGCAAATTATACAGATGAAGAGCAAACTGGCCAATATGCAAAATTTACGATAGGCACCGGTGGTGGCATGTAGCACACTAATTAAAAGTAGATATTAGGGGCCTGTTATGTTCTAAATTGTCTGTAAAGAATTGCAATTGACATAAAAGTTATATTAGGTTGGATTCAGTACTTCTCACTTACCAGGTTTGATAGAAGAGGTTGATGAACGTCAAAGAAGGGTTGCCACAGAGATCAGATTTTGCAAGAGGGGCACTACCTGCACTTGCCTGTATCCAAGTACTATCTCTGCAGACTCGGGCACAGCTATTTGACCACATTAGAGGAAAAATGCTTTCATATGCTCTTGTCCAGCTGGGAGGCAATTATAGAAGTGTGCCATTTTTTGTAAATTGAGTTGCAGCCAACCTCGACCACAGGAACAACACTGCTAGCGACAATCGGAGCCAGCACTGCCCTAAAACCTTATTCCTTCAGCTCCTTCCCGAGTACTCCATGGGACATGTACATGTATCAAACTGATGCATTGTTTGGCAGGATCAACTGGTACAGTACAACCGGAACAGCAGCATGACACAACTGCCCACTTTCATCATATTACTGGATTCCCAAAGGATAGTGGACTCTTGTTGGTATCCATGTGGCCATTTAAACCCATATGACGCAATTCCTTTGTTTAAATGGACTCCATCAGTCTGTGGCTGGTCAGTATGATCAACATTGAATTGTGCAGGTCGCTGCCCATTTCCCAGGCAATAACCACTATTCTTTAATTCTAAGGCAATCATTTGTGCCGTCTTATTTGAAGGTGAACATAGACGGCAAAGATGGCTCCTCTGGGGCCAAGGTAGCCCTCTTTGGATATGATTATGGACTTCCTTGCCATGGACACAAGCTGAGTACAGCTACAATGAGACACATACTAATAAGATCATCTTCATCAGAGCATGCCTGAGAAATCTTGAAAGAGTTTCATATGCTTCAACAGATCAGAGGGTGCCTTACAGTACAGTGCCACCAGGATCTCAAAGATTATCGTCATTTGCTACAAAACTTTGCTTTGTGAAAAGGCTTTACTATGAAGGTGGAGGATGGTGAATGATAATCGAAGCAGGACACTGACCAAAAGGAAGTCCCTACAGAACCACTAGTGCAGCTAGGAAAGATCTTGCCCCCTGCCTCATACAAGACACGTTCAGCTAATTACCTGAGCTCACTCTTGAATGAAACCTCTATCAAATGTCGCAAAACATCTTTTCCTACATTGTCCCTAATCCTGCATCAACTTGCATCCTTTTCTGCTCCTTCGGAAATAAAATCCTTTGGACAAAGGTCAAATAAAGTGCTACTAATTTATTTGCCTGTCATATTTTCCCATAGTGCTCTCTTATTTCTGGTGTATTGTGGGCAATTTCTAATTCCTAACTTGGGGTTTCTGTGATTCTCCAGTGGGAGGAATAAGTGTTCTAACTCGCTGCAGGGTTTGACTGGAAGCCACTTTGGATTCAGGTGACCTTTTATATCCTTGTGCACGGTCCTGAGATGGCACTGCAGTTTTCTCTTCCACATCCATGATTGTGATGTCTGGCTGGTCCTGATCACTCTGGTACATCAGCACCTGGCGGGAAAAGCAGATGGCAAGGAGTATTGGATGGTACGAATGTGGCATTACATTGAGACACAGGTGCCTCACTTGTGCCTACTCCAACCATGGCCATGCTGCTGGGCATTGCCTCAGCCTGTCCAGTGATGGGTGTGGGAACAGACTTAATTGAAATAATGAAGCTTGCATTACTGCACAGATCTAGCTAGTGCTCTCCTCCAAACTTATAATTTATCTGGCTGTTCAAACAAACCACATCTACTTTAAGTGGTGTGTTGTCTATTATCGAGACGTTAGCGTCCTCGTCCAGGCCGACATCCCCAGCATTGAAGCACTGCCCGCACTTGATCAGCTCCGCTGTGCAGGCCACATAGTTTGCATGCCAGACACAAGACTCCCAAAGCAAGCGCTCTACTCTGAACTCCTTCACGGCAAACGAGTCAAAGGTGGGCAATGGAAATGTTTCAAGGACCCCCTCAAAGCCTCCCTGAAAAAGTGCAACATCCCCACTGACACCTGGGAGTCCCTGGCCAAAGACCGCCCTAAGTGGAGGAAGTGCATCCGGGAGGGTGCTGAGCTCCTAGAATCTCGTAGCCGAGAGCGTGCAGAAATCAAGCGCAGGCAGCGGAAAGAGCTTGCGGCAAACCAGTCCCACCCACCCCTTCCCTCAACGACTATTTGTCCCACCTGTGATAGAGACTGTGGTTCTCGTATTGGACTGTACAACCACCTAAGACCTCATGCTAAGAGTGGAAGCAAGTCTTCCTCGATTCCGAGGGACTGCCTATGATGGTGATGATGATATTGATAGTAGACAGCTATATATTGTGGCATGGACCATAATCCTAACAATATTAATCCCTTATTACCATCCGTTTGAGTATTGTTGACCAGTCTGCTGCGCTAACTCTTTCAAAGTATGGATTTATTTAATCCACACTTTGCTAAAACAATGGGATTTTGAAGTGAAGCAATATATTGAATGTGTCTTGGAAAAAATTACATGAAAAAGCTAAACTGAACTTCAGGTCAGAAGACCTTTTTAGATGATCAGGAAATTAATTGAAAAATTTGGAATTGATTTTTCTCTCGTCATTTGTTAGTTTCTGTGGGCTCAATTTTCCTCAGCATTTTTTGGGCATACTTGAAGAGTTATGCCTGATTTTTTTTTTTGTGGCCCAAGTACGCCAAAAAAATGTGTTGTAAGTTTCCCCTTAGGATCTCTTCGTGGCCTAACCTGAGGGGGATGGAGCCTTGATCTGTGCCAAAACGATCAGGTTGCAATGGTAACCTGTGAGTGCTGCCTGCCTGCCGGTGAGTTCTGTCAGTTCTCTATTACTATTCTTATGGAGTATTCAATGTTTAATCACAAAGTGATGAACCTATACAACTTTATCGAACTGCAAGTATTTTTGAACTAAATAATTCTCATTGGTAAAATAATTGTGTTTGGTGCATTGGAGCACCAATGTGTGCGTTCTGTGACTTCTCCTGCCTGCCGGTGCGATCTCTTGCGTTCTGCCTGCCTGCCAGTGATTTCTATCAGTTCTCCTGCCTGCCCCTAGCCCTGGCCGAGTGGCCTCCCAGTGTGATCGATCTCTTAGAAATCACCGGCAGACAGGAGCACTAAGAGATCGCACTGGGATGCCACTCGGCCAGTGCTAGGGGCGGGCAGGAGAACTGATCGTGCTCCTGCCTGCCAGTGATTTCTATCAGTTCTCCTAACCGCCCCTAGCCCTGGCCGAGTGGTCTCCTCCCTCCTGGTCAAAGACTCCCCCTGCCCCAATCCCCCTCCCTCAACCCCCCCCCCCCTGTCCTCGCCCCCTCCCTCTTCCCCCCCCCCCCCCCACCTCCCCCAATCCCCTTACCTTTCCTGCTGCTGCTGTCTGGACATCTGCACTTACCTGTGCTGATTTCTTTACCTGCACCGATTTCTTTAACTCTCCGCAAAGGTTTTCTCAAGTGGCCACATACGCTGGCCTAAGTAGTAATGGAGTAACTATTAGCTGGCCAAAGTTGCCTAAATAGCCAGAACTGACGTAGGTGGCTCCTTTTGAGAGAAAAAACTACAAAAAAAAGTAACTAAGCTGATGCAAATTGATTAGGGAAACTGGGGATTTTTAAGTTTCGCCAGAAAAAGCAGCCTACTCCAAAAAAAAATCGAACAAATCCTGGCCAAAATTGAGCCCTATATTTCCTACAAAACATATTAAATTTAAGTCTGGACAGCTATCTTGAGAATTATGTAAACAGTTTTTCATTGAATTCTAGTCCTACTTAAATGAGGTTCATGTACGTGAATTTACTTTCTGAAGCAATACAGGTTTTGGGCTGAAAAGCATTAGTAATTTGAGAGGAAGACATTGGAGAGAGCATTTATTTTAACGAAGCCCAAATTTGTTATCACAGGTAATTTATTTTTTGGAGGTAGACAATAAACTAAATTATTAGAAAAGAAAAATAACTGAATACTATCTATTCACTTGGAATTATTGAAGTAAATGTAAATAATCAACTGATTTTCACTAACTGAGAGGTAGCAGGGAAAGACAACGACTGCAAACGCAGTAAAACGTTCAAATAAGGATACAAAGAGGCCAAGGAAGAAAATTAAATGCTTTTGTACAAATGAAAGGGGTATTAGAAATAAACGAGAACTAGGGATAAAGCTGCCTAATGTAAATATTGCCTTTGGGTCACTTGCAGGTGGTTGTTAGTAAAAGATGAACATGAAATGGAGCCAAGAGGGTATAGAATGCTTTAAAGATAGCAGATAGTGAATCTTTAATGCAAAGAAAGAGTGCTACAGGCGATTGTAACATAATAGGTATTTTAATATTAGAGCAATGAGGCAATCAGAAGGAAGGGGCAAAAGTACGTAATTTTAGAGGTAGTCAATCCTAAATTGGATGTAATATTTAGCAGACCGTTGGATTTGATAACCTTGGAAGTGAGTGAATGCTTGGGTTCTAGTAATCATTATGCAGTTAGATTTATTATAATGTAATATATTCAAATTTAAAAGTTAAGGCCAAAGTAACAATGCAGATGCAATTAACTTTAGAATAGCAGAATTTAGGGCTATGTGAATTCCAGGGAGAATTGAATGAGAAAGAGAATTAGAAAGTAAAGTAACAGAAGAAAAATGTTTTTTTTAAAAGCTCATTTAAGGGAGGTGAAAGGAAGTATATTCCCATGAAGAGAAAAATATCAAGACCAAATCCTCTGGCTGAATAAAAAGGGGCAAAAGTAGCTTAAAGACTAAGCAGGTTTAAAAAATACAAGAAAACAGAGCAACGAAAACTGGTAACTGAAGGCTGATTTAGAAGGAACAAGAGAATGATGGAAATGGAAAGGCAGATGGTAGATAGCAGCAAGAAAGATCTAATTTTTTAGCTGTGTATTAGTATAAAGAGAATTAAAGGGCAGATAGGCTGCTCAAAGAATGGCATGTATAAAAATGTAAAGCAGGATCAGAAAATCTGGTGTGTAAAATGAATTTAGTATTGTCAGTCTTTACTAGTGAATATTGTGAAGAGATTACTCAGGTGCTAAATTTATACTGAAATCTATAACCTCCGTACAGTCAAAATCACATTATGATAAAACTTGAATCCGTATCTACAAAGCACTTGTACTAGAAGGACTGCCTTCTAGAAATGGCAACAGAACAAGAGGAAGTAGATCAGACCAAATTTTTAGGAGTTCCCTCACCACAAAGGTTGTGACACAGCCCTCTGGGGAGATGTGATTGGCAGAGAGGGGGTAGGGAAAGCCAATTCCAGCGGTACCCTACTCCTGACAAAATGTCTAGAACATGAACTCCTCATTACCAACATGCTGTTCCGCCAGAGGGACAAATACAAGACATCATGGCAACACCCTCGTTCCACCTGCTTGACTATGATATCGTCTGAGCCAGGGATCGCAAGGATGTGCACATCACCCGCGTTATGACGACTGCTGGACGGACCACCGCCTAATCCGATCCATCATCAACATTAACATTGCTCCAAAGCAGAGGGGACAGCAGAAGGAGTTCCGCAAAAAAGTTACTGCCGGGGCACTTAGAGACCCAGCTAAGAGAGCCCTATACAGCCAGCGCCTTACAGCCAATCTGGCATGCCTTGATGACCCTGAGATGCAGACCATAGCGTTTGGTCTGCCCTCCAGGCCTCTATAACCAGTGCCTGTGAAGAGACACTTGGTCACTCAACCAGAAAACATCAGGACTGGTTTGATGAAAATGATCAGGAGATTGAAGAACTAATAGATCGCAAGCGCAAAGCATTTCTGAGCCTCAAGCAACAGCCCAACTCGGGAGCTGCAAAACAACATTACAGACGGCTCAAGGCTCAGGTCCAACAAAAAACCCGGGACCTAAAGAACAGGTGGTGGATGGAGATACAACAACTGGCCGACAGCCACGATATGTGAGGATTCTTCACTGCAGTCAAGGCCACCTACGGTCCAAACTCCCAAGGCTCCAACCCACTCCTGACCAAGAACGGGGAAACACTCATCGAGGACACCGAGGCTTTTGGGGCCCACTGGAAGGAGCACTTTGAAGATCTCCTCAATCAAGACTCTGCCTTTGACTCGAGTGTTCTCGATTCCATCCCGCAGCACGCCACCCGCCACCAATTCAGTGAAACTCCAACGTTGCACGAGGTTGGTAAAGCCATAAAACAGCTCAAGAATAACAAGGCTATGGGTGCGGATGGAATCCCTGTTGAGACGCTAAAATATGGCGGAGAGGCACTGTTAGCGCGGATACATGACCTTATCTCGCTCATTTGAAGGGAGGAGAGCAAGCCGGGAGATCAGAGATGCAGTGATTGTGACCATTTTTAAAAAGGGGGACAAGTCCGACTGCGGCAACTACAGGGGAATCTCCCTGCTTTCAGCCACTGGGAAAGTTGTCGCTCAAATTCTCCTCAATCGTCTTCTCCCTGTGGCCGAGGAGTTCCTCCCGGAATCACAATGCGGATTTCGTCCCCTACGGGGCACAACAGACATGATCTTTGCAGCGCGCCAGTTGCAGGAAAAATGCAGGGAGCTGCGCCAGCCCTTATACATGGCCTTTTTCGATCTTACAAAGGCCTTTGACACTGTTAACCGTGAGGGTCTATGGAGCATCGTCCTCCGTTTCAGATGCCCCCAAAAGTTTGTCAACATCCTTCGCCTGCTTCATGATGACCTGCAGGCCGTGATCCTTACCAACAGATCCATTACAGACCCAATCCATGTCCGGACTGGGGTCAAACAGGGCTGTGTTATCGATCCAGCCCTCTTTTCAATCTTCCTTGCCGCCATGCTCCACCTCACAATCAACAAGCTCCCCGCTGGAGTGGAACTAAACTACAGAACCAGTGGGAAGCTGTTTAACCTACGCCGCATCCAGGCCAGGTCCAAGATCACTCCAACCTCTCATTGAGCTGCAATATGTGGACGATGCCTGAGTCTGTACACATTCAGAGGCTGAACTCCAGGATATAGTCAATGTATTCACTGAAAGCATGGACCTTACGCTTAACATCCGTGAGACAAAGGTCCTTCATCAGCCTGTCATCGCCGCTCAGCACTGCCCTCCAATCATCAAGATCCACGACGCGGCCCTGGACAACGTGGACCATTTCTCATATCTCGGGAGCCTCTTATCAACAAAGGCAGACATTGATGCGGAGATTCAGCATCGCCTCCAGTGCGCCAGCGCAGCCTTCGGCTGCCTGCGGAAAAGAGTGAAGACCAGGCCCTCAAATCTACCACCAAACTCCTGGTCTACAGGGCTGTAGTAATACCCGCCCTCCTGTATGGGTCTGAGGCATGGACGATGTATCGAAGACACCTCAAGTCACTAGAGATACATCACCAACGATGTCTCCGCAAGATCCTGCAAATCTCCTGGGAGGACAGGCGCACTAACACCAGTGTCCTCGACCAGGCTAACATCTCCAGTATTGAAGCACTGACCACACTCGATCAGCTTCGCTGGGCAGGCCACATAGCATGCATGCCAGATACGAGACTCCCTAAGCAAATGCTTTACGTGGAGCTCCTTCATGGTAAACGAGCCAAAGGAGGACAGCGGAAATGTTCTCAGGACACCCTCAAAGCCTCCCTGGTAAAGTGCGACATCACCACTGACACCTGGGAGACCCTGGCCGCAGACCACCCGAGGTGCAGAAAGTCCATCCGGGAGGGTGTGAGCTCTTTGTCTCGACGCAAGGAGCATGAAGAGGCCAGGCGCAGGCAGCGGAAGGAATGCGCGGCAAACCAGTCCTACCGACCCCTTCCCCGGATGAATGTCTGTCCCACCTGTAACACGGTCTGTGGCTCTCGTATCGGACTGTTCAGCCATCAAAGAACTCACTTTGGGAGTGGAAGCAAGTCCTCCTCGATTCTGAGGAACTGCCTATGATGATGATGTGCCTGACCTGCCCAGCAAATGCTATCCCAGTATTCAAAGAGATGAGTTATGAACTTGGGAGTGATGAACTAATTGGGCTAGACAAGTGGAGGATGCTATCAATGTTCATGAGAGGATTACAGAACCCATAGGGAGTGATGATGAGTTGCCATGTTTTAGAAACAATAGGTTATGGCTTGCTATCTATTGTAAATCCATGAGTAATTTAAGTTGCAGTTATAGCCTGCGACTGGTACATGTACAATGTGAAACAAAGGCCACAAGACTGGAGTTCTACTGCAGACTGCAACTTGCCTGCTGGGAAAGAGCTGTCCATTTGCATATTTACACACTTCTCCCTCAACAGCAGCAATTTTCTAATAAGATAGTGCAGGTATCCGTATTCAATTTCTTGTAACATTAAAAAAAAATCATTACTCAGTTAATAAATTGCCAGGAAATCGATCCAGCTGATGGCTATGAAGATATTATTTGAAGAAAAGCAATTAGTTCTCCCAGTTATGCAAAATACTGCAAATGCTGGAAATCTAAAACAAAAATGAAAATGCTGGAAACACTGAGCAAGTCGGGCAGCATCTGTAAAGAAAGGAAGGTGGTTAATATTTCAGACTCGGCCCTTCAGGGCTCTGATGAGCTGTGCCTGAAATGTTAACATTCTTCCTTTCTTTATAAATCCTGCTTGACTTGCTGACTGTAGCACTTTCTGTTTCTGTTTTAATTCTCCCAGTTACCTGGCCAACATTCTTCCCTCAACCAGCATCATGTGCACATTGGTTGCAGCATTTCTTGTATAACAGTATCTGCACTTCAAAAATAATCCATTGCTTTGGGACATCCTGAAGATGGGGAAAGAAAGAAGAAAGGCTTGGATTTATATAGTGCCTTTCATGATCACTGGGCGTCTCAAAGTGCTTTACAGCCAATTAAGTACTTTTGGAGTGTAGTCACTGTTGTAATGTGGGAAACGCAACAGCCAATTTGCACACAAGCAAGCTCCCACAAACAGCAATATAATTATGACCAGATATTGTTTTTGTTATGTTGATTGAAGGATAAATATTGGCCAAGATAAGACACTAAACAAATACAAGTTCTTTCTTGCAGCAGAATCAGTATTGCTATCTCGTAAATTTATTGCAAGACTGTGATTTTTAATGAAAATTTAGCCTCATCATCTAGTAATTCAACTCTCAAAACTCAGGATTTTTTTTTCTACTGTATTGATTGGTGCACTGAAACATTAATCTTCGTCATGGCTTCAATGATCGGCTGCTGCTAGGACATGTGGGTTGGGGTTATTCCTAAAAGGAGGCAGCTGTTTCAGCCAATATTAGACTGTGGTGGGAGGGCGGATCCTTTTTTACACGTGCTGCAGGAGAAAAAATCAGTGAAGAAATCGAGGGTGTGGAAACTCAAGATGATGATTGGATTTTACTCATGCAGGATCGGATGCACCATCTCCTTGCATATTATCAAACTGGGAGTTCAAGATCCAACCCACATGCCGATATTAAGTTTTAAACACACACTCCCAGAAAGTTCAACCATACCCCCCACCCACCCCCCAACAAAACTAAAGGCCATAAAAGTTTTGTTGGACGGATCGGTAACTGAAGCCCCTCTTTTTTTTTATTGCTTAATTTGCATTGGGTTACAACATTGAAATGAAAAAATGAGTACATGCAATCGCTGCTCCTTATCTACACTCTCATCAATATCATAGGCAGTCCCTCGAACAAGGATGACTTGCTTCCACACCAAAAGGAACGAGTTCGCAGATGTTTCAATGAAGGATCTGATATATTCTAGTCCTGAACTCGAGGTGGAAGATGCCTGTGTGTGGATTTTTTTAATGTTTGGTGACTGTTGCACATCAGCCACCACATGGGCTTGACAGAGCTAAGCCTTTATCCAGTGGCAAGGGTTAACCATAATCCAGTGGCAAGGGTTAACCATGACGACTGGAGACCTGCTCTGCTGCACTGACCTAGTGTGCACACATCGCAGTATGGGCTGGCCCGTGCTGCCCCTGGGCACTCGGCTCGTTAGGGCCCTGTACTCCATTTGCAGCACCTCCGTTATAATATCTCAATGCTCCTCCATCACGATCTCTCTCCGCTCCTCTGCCACAAAACATTCGCCGCACCTCCCGCGACCGCTCACCGAATCTCAGCCACGATCCCTCACCGCACCTCTGCCCTGATCAACAGCTGCATTTCTGCCTCGATCTCTCGCCGCTTCTCCACCTCGATCATTGTCACATCTCCACCACGATCTCTTGCTGCTCATCCGCCCAGACCATCCCGCTCCTCTGCTGTACCTGGGTCCCGCCAATGTTCCTGCCCACGCTCCAAACGGCAACCTTTTGATGACGTCACCCAGTCGCCCACCGCGAAGCCGTCAATATAAGTCTGTCGACACATGCACTCTGCCCGTGACCAACCCCCACTGGGTTTGTTCCACAAGGCTGACTGACTGACTGCACGCAGTACATTGAAAGGAACAGCTTGTGCAGCAAAAGTATTTAAATTCAAATGAGGAGCCCACCAGGACAATTACAACCCCCCACTCGCACACATCTGCTATACTTCATTTAAATGTGCTGAAATGTAAGAGGGGGAAACAGTAAACAAATCATGATAACTATCTGCATCAATACCACAACACTTGAATAAAATCAAACAGCCAATACCATTCCATTCCACTCCATACCATACCATCACCGATACCATTTCATTTCCATAATTACCCAACCACCTACCATTCCGATCCCATGACAACTAAATACTTGGGCCATTTGGCTTCACGTAACTAATTATAACAGTTGCATATTCCTTCCTGAATACTTGGATTTATAATTTGTTTGGCTTCCTGTCTGTTTGCAATGATGTTGTTTTAACACTTCTGTCTGTATATTGGTAATTATAAAAGTATTTTACAATATTTCCTGTTTTATTTGCAATTAATAGTTTTGCAACTACCCTTTTTACATATTTGGAAAAACAGTATTTTAACTATTCCACTAAATTTGTAAATGTTTTCTTTCCTATATATTTGCTGTTATGAAGCTTTAGCTCCGTGATAGCAGTCTCTGCTTTGAGTCAGAAGGTCATAAGTTCAAGCCCCACTCTAGAGACTTGCGCACTTAATCAAAGCTGTCACTTTACATAAGAACATAAGAAATAGGAGCAGGAGAAGGCCATACGGCCCCTCGAGCCTACTCCGCCATTTAATATGATCATGGCTGATCCGATCATGGACTCGGGTCCACTTCCCTGCCTGCTCTCCATAACCCCTTATTCCCTTACTTACCGTTTAAGAAACTGTCTATTTCTGTCTTAAATTTATTCAATGTCCCAGCTTCCACACCTCTCTGAGGCAGCGATTCCACAGATCCACAACCCTCTGAGAAGGGTTTTCTCCTCATCTCAGTTTTAAATGTGTGGCCCCTTATTCTAAGATTATGCCCCCTAGTTCTACTTTCCCCTATCAGCTGAAACATTCTCTCCATCGACCTTGTCAAGCCCCCTCATAATCTTATACATTTCAATAAGATCACCTCTCATTCTTCTGAATTCCAATGAGTAAAGGCCCAACCTACTCAACGTTTCCTCATAAGTTAACCCCCTCATCTCTGGAATCAACCTTGTGAACCTTCTCTGAACTGCCTCCAAATCAAGTATATCCTTTCGTAAATATGGAAACCAAAACACCATGCAGTATTCCAAGTGTGGCCTCATCAATACCCTGTACAACTGAGCAAGACTTCCTTGCTTTTATACTCCATCCCCTTTGCAATAAAGGCCAAATGCAGTACTAAGGGAAGGCTGCACTGTCTGAGGTGCCGTCTTTCAAATGAGACATTAAAATGAGGCCATGTTTGCTCTCTCAAGTGGATGTTAATCCAGTGGCGCGATTCAAAGAAGGTAAATAGAGTCCTAATATTAGACCTAGCACAAAACTTTGGTCATTCATTTGGATTTCGTGCTGGAGGTTCAATGTGCCATTGATATGCAGATAGTCTTTTTTTGTTTTTCCTTTGTTCCCTGCTCTCTTGTTGGGGCACAGTGGCTCCTCCATTATTTCATCCAAATGGCTAGTCTTCATAAGTGAGCTTGGATAGTGAGTACCAACAGGCAATACAACCGTGGGCGGATTATAGTGAAGCGCAATCCTGTCCATACCCGTCATCCACACGCACGCACCTGCAGAAAGTGATGAACAGGAACCATGGCTATTTTTCCTGGCATTTGTACCAATGCCACTGCTGCTTCAGTTGAGAAGAATAAACTAAGCACAGACTATGGTTTCAAATATGAACTTTCCTGCTTTGTGTGACTCGGTACCACACAGAGTGGTGCATTTACCAACTTGAGCATTGATCTCTACTGTGCTACCCACAAGTCCACCCCAGGTGGTGCTCACTCTTTGTATGAGGAACATCCTAATATCAGTTTTAAATTGGTTTACTGGTTTAAAAGATAGAAACTCAACTCCATGACAGATGTGGTTACTAGTCAACCTTTTCCGGCATGGCTTTATTCCTCTTCCTATACTCTCTTGTTTAGTTGCCTTATTCATCCGATGTTGCTTTCTTGCAGTAACCTTGCACTGTATGACATAGGTGACATTAGGAGATCTCTGCAAAATGCATTGCTCTGTTTGATCTGTTGCACTATACACTGATTTTATTTAGATAATTACTAGATAGGAAAATTGGTGGAATCACTTTTCAGTTGTCCCTAGCCAATAGTTTGTGTCAGCTTGATGCTGATGGTAAGCAGTAATATCAGGTTGGATGCAAAAGAACTTTCTGTAAAGTCCACCAGATGGTGCTAATTAACTAGCTCTTCATCTCCTTTATGGCAAAATGGAATTATATATTCAGATAAAATTGCTGTCACCATCAAATGCTTTCTGTAGTGCAATTTGATGCATTTTTTAGTAAAGTATTAAATTGAAGTAATAAATAAATGATGCAGCGATAGAGTTTTGAATAGTCTACAGATTAACTAAAATATCAGGCCATGTACAATAAAAAGCTGATCCGATGGCATAACAAGCACAATACCCCATCACAGCATATGTGGCATGAATTGAATAGTGTTGAGTTTGCAGTCAGCAGCAAAGGAACAGCCCTCGTCATTCATCTCAACAAAAGCTGCCCACAGTTTTAATGGGCTCCAGAGCGCAGTCTTCCTCTTTTCCAACATCAGTTTGAATTTGACGCCCTTTACAGGTGATCTGTGGCCTCTGTGTACAGGGAAAGCAGCCAGTAGGCTGATCAACCAATCAGACTGAAGAATCCTCAGATGGCAAAGCAGAAACTTTTTTTTTTTAAAAAAAAAGGAAATATAAATTAAATATAAGTCATGGTACAGAAAGCGAAACAAAGATTGGGACATGCAGGTGGAGAAGGGAGAAACTTAAACAGAAAAACACCAGCTTAATTTAAAAAAAAGATACATTTTTAAATATGCAACATTAATTTTCTTGGGGAATGAGATTCCACACTTGTAAAATTATTTTTTCAGGACCAGAGAGATTGTTTAGCAGTAATTATGACTTGCTATGCTGTTTAAAAACTCAGTTACTCCTGATTGAGCAAGGTTTAAGCTTTAGTGCAATAATTGTGGGTAATTAGTTTGTTTATGCCTTAACAGTGCTTTCTGCAGATTCCATCAGTGAAGACTGGAACAGCGCCCCCTATGGAGGAGCAGGGTATCTCTGACAGCAACTTTGAGATTTCTGTGTTTAACTGCGCATGTATGGACGCCAGAAGTTGCTGTCCGTTTTACCCAGTAATAATGGCAAGCATTGACAACCTCGCCATTATTACTACAGCAAATTCCGGACCATTATGTTTCAAAATAATTTGACTTATTATACTGTACTACGGTCCTGTCATGTCACAAAATTCAAGTGTAGCTTTTAATCTGTGGTTGGCTTGATATTTTAATGTGGCTGGTTTGAGACATGGGTTGCAGTAGATGTATATCTTTTTGTTTCTCTATTTGTGAAGGATCTGCTTTGGAGAGTCTCAGTTCTGTCTTAGCTTTGTACTTCATTAAAAGCCCAGTAATCACAGTCCTACTACTCAGGTTGAATTTGAAGCTGTTTGTTGATGTACTTGTCTACAATCTTTTTGCAAAATGTCATTAGCTTGTGTATGGCAACAAAAATAATTGGGAAACTTTAGCATATTGTTATACAATTTCCATTCACAGTCAGTAAACATGTTCAAAGTACAACGTAACAAAATTCTTGTAGAAATAGCTGCTTATATATTAGCAGAAATGTAAGCAGGTTTTCTTAATTGATTTGATCTTAATTATGTGCCCAATTACATGAACTGCATTGAGCTTACTTTACAATTAATAATAATTTTATTGCTAAAAAGCTTTAATCTGCCACTGGTCATAGAATTGCTAATATATTAGATAATACTTATAGATAATTATATAGAGCCACATCTTGTTGAAAGATCTGTGGTTCACACACTGATAGACTTTGAAGTTATGTTGCTACATAGGCAAACATATAAGGCATTCTGCAGTAGAGATGTTTAACAAACTCATAAGATGACTGGTCAGTTAATTCTTTTTGGTCGTATTTAATTGGGGAAGGAATGTATAGTGGGACACTGTAGAATTCTCCAGTATTTTTAAAATTGTACTACAGGGTCTTTAATGTCCATCTGAGTCACTAGAATAGGCAGCCAGGACCTTGGTTTATCATTTCATCTGAGGGACAGTGGGGTAGAATTTGGCCAGTACAGATTTCTGGTGCACTCACCAGAGGTGCACCGCTTTTGTCTGCCTCGAAGTGCTCCAAAAATCTTCGGGCAGAGTTTGTCTGCTCCCCAGCTTCTCAATGGTGGCGTAGCGTGGCCACTGGATTCGGGGGCGGAGCCAGGTCTCGGCGCTGAAAACAGTGCCGGGATCTCTGCACATGTGTGCTAGAGTGTGCGTGCATGCGCAGTAGCTCCTCGCCCCCAAAATCTGAGTGTGTGCTGCAGCCTGTGTGGGAGGGGCCGAAGCGCGCCGCCCCTATCCCTGGCCAAATGGTCTCCCTCATCGATGGTTGGGCGGTGTTTTGATAGGACTTCTATTTTTTATTTGTTATTGATTGATTGCTTATTACTTTGGTCTTGGTGCTTTAGGTGCAGGGTTCCTTCTATTTTTTAATTAATTAATTGCTTATTACTTTTTGTGCTTTGTTTAGTGCTTTGTAAGTCTTGGTGCTAGGTGTAGGTCCTCGGCTTCCTTGTATTTTTCATTATTGAATGCTTATTTTTGTGCTTTGTTTAGTGTTTGGTGCTTTAGAATGTACTTACCTGCGCTGATTTCTTAACTACGCAAGGGTTTTCTGTGTGGGCCCTGTGGCCACATATGCTGGCCTAAGTTAGTTTGGAGCAACTATTGGCGTCCAAACTGGCTTAAATGGCCAAAACAGGCGTAGGTGGCTGATAATGGCTCCTTTTGGGGAAAAAACTAAGCTAAGAAAAATCCTAACTAACTCACTTACACTGGCACAAATTAAATGTGCAGAATGGGGATTTTTAAGATACTCCAGAAAAATCAAGTTGCTCCAAAAAAAAAAACGAGCAACTCCTGGCCAAATTTGGACCCAGTATCTCCAACAATTCAGCACCCCCTCAGTACTACACTGAAATTTCTGTTTTATTTATGAGCTTAATCCCTAATGCGGGGCTCAAACCCATATTCTATGATTCAGAGGTGAGAGTGTCCAGCTGAGCCAAGCCATGATTCTGACATTAACAGTTTTGAAGTTTGAGGTTTAATTGTATGTGTGACTCCTGCTTCATCAGAGTTGCCATTTTGAATGGGGTGAAATGAGGGATCTCTGGCTGCATGTTTCCCCCACACTGCCGAGTTATGCTTGTACCACAAACCTCCTGACAAATCCTAAAGGATTACATAGAAACATAGAAAATAGGTACAGGAGTAGGCCATTCAGCCCTTCATGCCTGCACCACCATTCAATATGATCATGGCTGATCATGCAACTTTAGTACCCCATTCCTGCTTTCTCTCCATACCCATTGATTCCCTTACCCGCAAGGGCCACATCTAACTCCCTTTTGAATATATCTAAAGAACTGGCCTCTCATTTATCTACATTATACTGCATCTGCCATGTATTTGCCCACTCACCTAACCTGTCCAAGTCACCCTGCAGCCTCTTGGCATCCTCCTCACAGCTCACACTGCCACCCAGCTTAGTGTCATCTACAAACTCTACTTGTTACATCCTCAAAAAATTCTAGAAGATTTGTCAAGCATAATTTCCCTTTCATAAATCCATGCTGACTTGGGCAGATCTTGTCACTGCTTTCCAAATGCGCTGCTATTACATCTTTAATAATTGATTCCAACATTTTCCCCACCACCGATGTCAGGCTGACTGGTCTATAATTCCCTGTTTTCTTTCTCCCTCCTTTTTTAAAAAGTGTGGTTACATTAGCTACCCTCCAGTCCATAGGAACTGATCGAGAGTCTATAGAATGTTAGAAAATGACCACCAATGTATCCACTATTTCTAGGGCCACTTCCTTAAGTACTCTGGGATCAGGCCCTGGAGATTTAACGGCCTTCAATCCCATCAATTTTCCTAACACAATTTGCTGACTAATAAGGATTTCCGTTAGTTCCTCCTCCTCGCTAGACCCTCGTCCCCCCAAGTATTTCCGGAAGGTTATTTGTGTCTTCCTTAGTGAAGACAGAATCAAAGTATTTGTTCAATTGGTCTGCCATTTCTTTGTTCCCCATTATAAATTTGCCTGATTCTGACTGTAAGGGACCCACATTTGTCTTCACAAATTCGATATATATGTAAAAACATCCTAAAACTGTCATTATTACTGTTGCCTTTGCATTGCTGCAAAATGGTTCTTGCTTAGTAATAATGCAAAGGAATCTTTGGAGTCTGAGATCTTGGACCTGGTCAGGAGAGTTTGATTTGGCGAGGCAGTATAAATAGAGCCTGATAAATTTGAGTTGCTTCTGTAGCTATTGGTTTCTCAACGCCTGAAGGAGAAGATGGATCAAATTATCCTTTTAAAGCTATGACACTTAAAAATAAATAAATAAATTGTTTAAAAACCTTTAAACAATCAATGAGTATCTAAGTTATACAATGCCATATATTAAACACTTATCTTTGTAATTTTCTATTGTAATACTTTGAAGTACTTTTATCCAGGTATACCAAAGTGATTCCATCTTTATTGCAGTATCCGTCTAGTAGTGTTTCAGACATTTGGCGTATATCAGCCATATGCAGTCTTTTCGGGTTAATGGCTTTTCGGGTTAATGTTTAATTAAGGGCTTGAGTTGAAGCATTGATGGTGTAAGTTGACCGGTGAAGTGATGTCATCTGAAACACTGAGATAAAAGGTGGGGTTGGATTTCTCTACCCTTTAATTTTTAGAGTATATAATATAATGCCTCAATAAGGTTAAGATAATGATGATGTGATTATAATGAATATTCCATTGTATGTTCTAGAATAGAAGATAGCTGAGCACTTTAATCAGCTCAATGTCCCTTACTGCACCCATAACACCCTGGAACATGGGGTCTCACAGGCTATCTCTATTTCAAGTTGCAGATACTAACAGATCTTGATGTTCTTATGCAATTTATCTGCTATCAAGCCAACAGAGCTATGAGCAGCCCTTTCCAAGCCACAGGACAAACCAACGAGTACAAAATATAAGCATAAACAGAACCAAGTCGCCTGGCCTTTATGGGCAGGAATACTGGAACTTGCATGCCGTTGCTTGGACACCCTGCCCTAGTAGATAGTGACTGGACTTACAAGCTCAGTCAAACTTGTTCTTGGAAGGGAGGATTGTACCTTACATCACTGACGCTTCAGAATATTAAATCCTAATTATTTGATTGTATGTGTGTATATATAAATACTAAAAGTAGTGCTGACATTACATAGAAACATAGAAAATAGGTGCAGGAGTAGGCCATTCGGCCCTTCTAGTCTGCACCGCCATTCAATTAGTTCATGGCTGAACATGCAACTTCAGTACCCCATTCCTGCTTTCTCGCCATACCCCTTGATCCCCTTGATTACATGAACCATAATGGCATCAATACAGAATGGTAATATAAAGACTAATTTGTATCTGGAAGTGATTACACGGAAAGCCATTTCATTGACGAACATTTTAGTCACCCCTCATTATATCTCTTCCATTGCAATTTTCTGCGTTAAAGGTGCTGTATAAATGCAAGTCTTGTGTTGTAGAAAAGAAATCTTAACTGTGCTATATTTGACTTGGGAATGCTTCATGCTGATGATATTGGATGCCTGACAGAGGAAAATATTTAAAAAATATGCTTCACGTTACAAAACTATTAGCCTGTGGCCTGCGTATCTGTACCATTTGCGAATGCAGTTTTCATGGTTTGCATTTTATTAGGTTCAGTAAACGTGTATGGTGTTGTGGTGATTCTATCTGTACTGTGATTGCTCCAAATCCAGTAATATATTGAGAGTTGTCATATCTTAAAAATTTACCTGTTTGCTGAGGGTATTTTTATGTTTAGTGAGAAGTTTACCTACTTTAGTATTAATCCATGTAGCTGAGCTTCCTTGCAGTATATTCTCTGCCTGTGCCGATTTACTGACTAGTTTTTTTTTTAATACCATCTAGACATTATGTATACTTGCTAATATAGCAGATGGAACAACTGCAAAGGACCTCATCATGACTAATGATGACATATTACAAAAAATTAAATACTACATGGTAAGTAAATAGTTTTTCTTACATTTCTGCAAATTATGAATTTTGTTTTCCTGAGATATTAATTTTCATTTTGGAAAATAGATCAGTGTTGGAGTTATAGCAGTAAATGAATGCAATCACTTCTGAGACTAATTCATTTCACATTCATTTGTGAAACCAGGTTGAAAGTGCAGCGCTATGCATGATGGCTTTGTGTTACAGGAGCTGTTGCTTGTAGGAAATCTTATCTGCTGCAAACAGCAGCTGGGTTGTGTGCTCTTATTGTTGGAAGTAGGGCTTTAAAGTTGCAATACTAGATGCATTCATCTAGCTTGGGCTTAATTTACTTTGACACACCAATAAAAATATCCAAGCATAATAGATTTTTTTTAAGCTATAGTACACTCCTCAATCATATTTGATGTCAATGCCTCTTCTACATATTTTACTGTGAATTGAGGTCATCTTATCCAATATGGTAGAACTAGTAAGATGTGATTTTTCACAAATAGATTTCTACGTCGACCATAGTGTTAAAGATTATATCTTCTCTTGCAGCTAAATGTACAGAACCAATCTTTAGGTGGAGAGAAATCTTTTCTGAGTGCTCAGTAATCAGAATATGCCAGAAGAAAATTATGCAGGAAGATCATACATTCCTGTTGAAATTTTGAAAACTAGCTAAGCTAAACTGCGGTTTTGTTTATGCTTTAATTTATTAGTTTAAATGTGACGTGATGAGCACTTGTGCCAGTCATTTCTTTTGCAAAATTTCATTGGCAGCTGAAATTAAGAGTGAAGTTCACTTCCGCATAACTTTGATTAGTTCTGCAACAGGAAGTCCAAAATCAGCTGTCACGTTCATACCATGGGTTAAAGCTACAGGCACCATAGCAGACTACCAAATCCTGCAATTTACAACTAGTGGTATTCATGGTGTTGGTGTAGCAATCTTTATCGTAATTTCATAGCATCCCCTCCCCATACCTCTTTCTACCCCCTACTCTTCAGGAGAGGGAACGAACACATCTGTATAAATGCCTATATGCTATTCTGTGACATACCTACGAGAAACTTGTGGGGGACAGGATAGAAAGTGTGTTCTATAGAAAGTGTTCTTAGTTTAAGAGTCCTAACTGTTAGTATTTGTAGGTACGAGGCTGCTCAGACCAGATATGTCTAAACATTGGTAGGTATATAGTGCTACTACTTTCTACGGTCTGGCTCCATCAAATAGTTTGATGAGACTCTGCACTGCGTCACCTAGCTAATGGTAAGATGGCAGTTCTAGATGCTATTCATGCCAAATTTCTAAAAGGTGCTTTAGGTGAGGGGCAAGGGTGATGTTTGGGAATTATAGTGGTCTGAAACAGCAGTAACCACTGACTCACCTTAGAGGTGCTTTTTTTGATGTGGGTTAATAAGATTCTATTTTTAACTGGATGTGTACTCTAGCTCCAAAATCCACATAGAAACATAGAAAATAGGTGCATGAGTAGGCCATTCGACTCTTCAATCCTGCACCGCTGTTCAATCGGATCATGGCTGATCATCACCTCAGTATTCCTTTCCTGCACTTTCTCCACACCCCTTGATCCCCTTAGCTGTAAGGGCCATATCTAACTCCCTCTTGAATATATCCAATGAACTGGCATCAACAACTCTCTGCGGCAGGGAATTCCACAGGTTAACAACTCTGAGTGAAGATGTTTCTCCTCAACTCAGTCCTAAATGGCCTACCCCTTATCCTAAGACTATGTCCCCTGGTTCTGGACTTCCCCAACATCGGGAACATTCATCCCTCATCTAACCTGTCCAGTCCCGTCAGAATCTTATACGTTTCTGAGAGATCCCCTCTCATCCTTCTAAACTCCAGTGAATAAAGGCCCAGTTGATCCAGTCTCTCCTCATATGACAGTCCAGCCATCCCTGGAATTAGTCTGGAGAACCTTCGCTGCACTCCCTCAATAGCAAGAACGTCCTTCCTCAGATTAGGAGACCAAAACTGAACACAATATTCCAGGTGAGGCCTCACTAAGGCCCTGTACAACTGCAGTACGACTTCCCTGCTCCTATACTCAAATCCCCTAGCTATGAAGACCAACATACCATTTGCGTTCTTCACCGCCTGTTGTACCTGCATGCCAACCTTCAATGACTGATGAACCATGACACCCAGGTCTCGTTGCACCTCCCCTTTTTCCTAATCTGCCGCCATTCAGATAATATTCTGCCTTCATGTTTTTGCCCCCAAAATGGATAACCTCACATTTATCCACATTATACTGCATCTGCCATGCATTTGCCCACTCCCCTAACCTGCCCAAGTCACCCTGCAGCCTCTTTGCGTCCCCCTCACAGCTCATATCGCCACCCAGTTTAGTGTCATCTGCAAACTTGGAGATATTACACTCAATTCCTTCATCCAAATCGTTAATGTATATTGTAAAGAGCTGGGGTCCCAGCACTGAGCCCTGCGGCACTCCACTAGTCACTGCCTGCCATTCTGAAAAGGACCTGTTTATCCCAACTCTCTGCTTCCTGTCTGCCAACCAGTACTCTATCCACGTCAGTACATTACCCCCAATATCATGCGCTTTGACTTTGCACGCCAATCTCTTGTGCGGGACCTTGTCAAAAGCCTTTTGAAAGTCCAAATACACCACATCCACTGGTTCTCTCTTGTCTACTCTGCTAGTTACATCCTCAAAAAATTCCAGAAGATTCGTCAAGTATGATTTCCGTTTCATAAATCCATGCTGACTTGGACCGATCCTGTCACTGCTTTCCAAATGCACTGCTATTTTACCCTTAATGATTGATTCCAACATTTTCCCCACTACTGATGTCAGGCTAACGGTCTATAATTACCCATTTTCTTTCTCCCTCCTTTTTAAACAGTGGTGTTACATTAGCTACCCTCCAGTCCATAGGAACTGATCCAGAGTCGATAGACTGTTGGAAAATGATCACCAATGCATCCACTATTTCTAGGGCCACTTCCTTAAGTACTCTGGGATGCAGACTATCAGCCTTCAATCCCATCAATTTCCCTAACACAATTTCCCGCCTAATAAGGATATCCTTCAGTTCCTCCTTCTCACTAGACCCACTGTTCCCTAGTACATTCGGAACGTTATTCGTGTTTTCCTTCGTGAAGACAGAACTGAAGTATTTGTTCAATTGGTCTGCCGTTTCTTTGTTCCCCATTATAAATTCACCTGAATCCGACTGCAAGGCACCTACATTTGTCTTCACTAATCTTTTTCTCTTCACATATTTCTAGAAGCTTTTGCAATCAGTTGTTATGTTCCCTGCAAAGCTTCCTCTTGTACTCTACTTTCCCCCTTTTTATTAAACCCTTAGTCCTCCTCTGTTGAATTCTAAATTTCTTGCAGTCCTCAGGTTTGTTACTTTTTCTAGCCAATTTATATGTCTCTTCCTTGATTTTAACACTATCCTTAATTTCCCTTGTTAGCCACGGTTGAGCCACCTTCCCTGTTTTATTTTTACACCAGACAGGGATGTACAATTGCTGAAGTTCATCCATGTGATCTTTAAATGTTTGCCATTGCTTATCCACTGTCAACCCTTTGCCAATCTGTTGTAGCCAATTCACGCCTCATACTGTCGAAGTTACCTTTCCTTAAGTTCAGGACCCTAGTTTCCGAATTAACTGTGTCACTCTCCATCTTAATAAAGAATTCTACCATATTATGGTCATTCTTCCCCAAGGGGCGTTGCACAACAAGATTGCTAATTAGTCCCTTCTCATTACACATCACCCAGTCTAGGATGGCCAGCTCTCCAGTTGGTTCCTCGACATATTGGTCAAGAAAATCATCCCTAATACATTCCAGGAAATCCTCCTCCACCGCATTACTACCAGTTTGGTTAGCCCAATCAATATGTAGATTAAAATCGCCCATGATAACTGCTGTACCTTTATTGCACACATCCCTTATTTCTTGTTTGATGCTGACCCCAACCTCACTAATACTGTTTGGTGGCCTGTACACAACTTCCACTAGTGTTTTCTGCCCTTTGGTATTCCGCAGCTCCACACATACTGATTCCACATCATCCAGGCTAATGTCCCTCCTTACTATTGCATTAATTTCCTCTTTAACCAGCAGTGCCATCCCGCCTCCTTTTCCTCTCTGCCAATCCTTCCTAAATGTTGAATACCCCTGGATATTGAGTTCCCAGCCTTGGTCATCCTGGAGCCATGTCTCCGTGATGCCAATTACATCATATCCATTAACTGCTGTCTGCGCAGTTAATTCGTCCACCTTATTCCGAATACTCCTCGCATTGAGGCACAGAGCCTTCAGGCTTATCTTTTTAACACACTTTACCCCTTTAGAATTTTGCTGTAATGTGGCCCTTTTTGTTTTGTGCCTTGGGTTTCTCTGGCCTCCACTTTTACTATTTTCTTTTCTATCTTTTGCTTCTGCATCCATTTTATTTCCCTCTGTCCTCCTTGCATAGGTTCCCATCCCCCTGCCATGTTAGTTTAACTCCTCCCCAACAGCACTCGCAAACACTCCCCCCAGGACATTGGTTCCGGTCCTGCCCAGGTGCAGACCGTCCGGTTTGTACTGGTCCCACCTTCCCCAGAACCGGTTCCAATGTCCCAGGAATTTGAATTCCTCCATTTTGCACCACTCCTCAAGCCATGTATTCATCTGAGCTATCCTGCGATTCCTACTCTTGACTAGCACGTGGCACTGGTAGCAATCCTGAGGTTACTGCTTTTGAGGTCCTACTTTTTAAATTTAGCTCCTAGCTCCCTAAATTCGTCTCACAGGACCTCATCCTGTTTTTTACCTATATCGTTGGTACCTATGTACACCACGACAACTGGCTGTTCACCCTCCCTTTTCAGAATATCCTGCACCCGCTCCGAGACATCCTTGACCCTTGCACCAGGGAGGCAACATACCATCCTGGAGTCTCTGTTGCGGCCGCAGAAACGACCGTCTATTCCCCTTACAGTTGAATCCCCTATCACTATAGCTCGCCCACTTTTTTTCCTGCCCTCCTGTGCCGCAGTGCCACCCACGGTGCCATGAACTTGGCTGCTGCTGCCCTCCCCTGATGAGTCATCCCCCTCAACAGTACTCAAAGTGGTGTATCTGTTTCGCAGGGGGATGACCGCAGGGGACCCCTGCACTACCTTCCTTCCAGTGCTCTTGTTGGTCACCCATTTACTATCTGGCTGTATACCCTTTACCTGCGATGAGACCAACTCGCTGAACATGCTATTCACATCATTCTCAGCATCGTGCATACTCCAGTGCGAGCAGCAGGGAGTCTGGGGACGTCGGAGGACTACAAAAGGCCCAGCACGTCGGAGAGGCGGGAGTGTGAGCAGCAGGGAGTCCGGGGACGTCGGAGGCCTACAAAAGGCCCAGCGCGTCGGAGAGGCGGGAGTGTGAGCAGCAGGGAGTCCGGGGACGTCGGAGGCCTACAAAAGGCCCAGCGCGTCGGAGAGGCGGGAGTGTGAGTAGCAGGGAGTCCGGGGACGTCGGAGGCCTACAAAAGGCCCAGCGTGTCGGAGCAGCAGGGAGCCCGGGGACGTCGGAGGCCTACAAAAGGCCCAGCGTGTCGGAGCAGCAGGGAGCCCGGGGACGTCGGAGGCCTACAAAAGGCCCAGCGTGTCGGAGCAGCTGGGAGCCCGGGGACGTCGGAGGCCTACAAAAGGCCCAGCGTGTCGGAGAGGCGGGAGTGTGAGCAGCATGGAGTCCGGGGACGTCGGAGGCCTACAAAAGGCCCAGCGTGTCGGAGAGGCGGGAGTGTGAGCAGCAGGGAGTCCGGGGACGTCGGAGGCCTACAAAAGGCCCAGCGTGTCGGAGAGGCGGGAGTGTGAGCAGCAGGGAGTCCGGGGACGTCGGAGGCCTACAAAAGGCCCAGCATGTCGGAGAGGCCTACCGGTGCAGCTGCAGCAGGGAGGCAAAAAGAAGTGGAAAGAAATCGAAAGGTGATGTCACAGCCAAGGGCGTAAGTGATTGGCTGGTGATTGGTAAGTCGTTTTTCTTTTTCTTTTCTATATCAGTAAGTAACATTTAGCATTGTTGTTGCCAATTTAAGTTTATCTAAGGGTTAAGACTTGGCAGGACAGCTCGGACACGTGTTATGCTCCTCCTGTTCTATGTGGGAAGTCAGGGACGCTTTCGGTGTCCCTGACGACTACGTATGCCAGAAGTGTATCTGCCTCCAGCTCCTGATGAACTGCATTCATAATTAAGATGAACTCATTAAATCTAGTTTCTTGGTAAGAGGAGTGAGGCAAGCTTGTCCACTGTCCTATTCAATGCCTTCATCAATGATGTGTCCAAAATTCTACTGCCGATATTCTAACCCACTTCAAATCCCACTCGCCCATAGCCCTGTCCTTGCTGACCTACATTAGCTCCCGGCTCCCCACCTCTTTCAATTTAAGATTATCATCCTTATGTTTAAATCTCTTCATGGCCTCCCTCTTCCCTATCTCTGCTGCCTCCTCCAACCTTGCACATCCCTTCGACTCTGATCTCTAGTATATCGCCCTTCCACCTTTGCTCCACTGTTGATGATCCCTGTGATGGTTAACCTTCCACAGCCCTCCCTCGAGATTTCCTGTCCCATAACTTACCTGGACTGACTGCGCTCCATTGGTAGAGCCACCAGATTTCTGGTCCCCTCTGATCAAGCAACTGCTCCAGCAGCTCGTTGACAATGTTATTGAGGCACAACCTCTGACCGCTGCCATCGGGTGGACATCAGGCTCACTGCCTGCCAAGGTGCTTGCGCAGTTCACTGGTGCAATACCAATGAGGTCTGGCCATGAAAATGGTTCAAGGCTCTGACCGGTTCCATTGGGTGGGTGTGCTCTTCCTGCTGCCCACCCAACAGAAGCAGTTGCATAGAAATCCATCTTCAGGATGTCTAAATTGTACCTCAGAATTTAATTCCAATACCAGATCAAAATCAGCAATTATGATTATGCAACATTTGCTACTTCAGCAGTGGCATTTATTTGTTGCCTTAATAAGCAAATGGCATTTATAATGTTTTACTTTAGGAGCAGGAGGAGTTTGAATGTTTAGTGAGATGTCTGTACAGGGTGGGGAACTTGCTAACATTAAATACATTTTGTCATATTTTAGCCTTTTATATCCATTAAGACAATTATTATTTTCCAGGGTCATTCAAATGTAAAACTACAGTTAGCTGCTACTTTTTGTATATCTAATCTCATATGGAGTGAAGAGGAAGGTAAGGACATCAATAATTCCCTTTGAGTTTAGGTAATTGTTTTCTTGCAAGTCAGATATTATTTCAAATGTTTTGTATTGAGTTTTTTTCTCAAAACTTTAAAATAAGACTTTGGTAACCACTTAATAACCTGCCAGCTTTCTTTCTACATCACAAATTGTGTATTTTAAGTACTTAACTTAGTCCCAGAATTTCACTATACTATTCAATGACCAAAATTGCTAGTTTTCAGTGTGAAAATGTATAACAAATTTCCCAATATGTTGATTTGTTTTAAAGGGACCTTGTCAGAGTCCCTTGGTCACTCACCAGGTTTAAGCAGTGAGTAGCTGAGTCATACAGACAAGCAAAGTGCCAGGGTTTAATCACTGGTCTGTGCTGATTTAGTTGATCTCAAACAGAATGGAAATAGGGGTGCTATAATTGACCATAATCCCTCAGGTTTGAGATGAGAAAAAAATCAGCCAAGTTTCCCACTCCTGATTATTATCCAGCAACCTCTGCTGGAATTCTGCATGTGGATATCAGGTGAGCACAGCATTGGGCTCTCTGTCTCCACCATCAATAGCTTGCTGACCTGCAATATCCCAGCTCACACCTGAATTATTGTTTTACACGAGGTACTGGAAGGTGCCTAGCATCTGTAGAACCATACTCCTGCAAGCAATCAAAATATAATGATGGCCAGTACAGTGATCATTTAACTGTGTTTTTGGAGCAAGCCATTCCTGTTCCAGAAGCAGAATCTGCATTTAATAACTCCCTAGTGCAGTCTATTGGTCTTTTAACATTACAGTTAGAAGGTTCTTAGAAAAAAACTGACAGATAAACATGGGCCTTAGTTATGAAAATTTTCACATCTCACTGATGTTCTTTGTGGGCCACAAGCACCCATAATTCTGAATAAAGTGTTTTTGAAATGTCAAAGGGATTTACTATACATACTGTACCCAATTAAACATGCAAAGGAATGTATTATAATAAAATACTTTCTCATTGGAGGATGTAAAAGATATTAGAGATTAGTATCATACAGAATACTACATTTCTGCCAGTTTGTGACACATAACCAGTGATTATGAAGGATTAACTGGTACTTTATTTTATTAGGTTCCCATGAGCGTCAAGATAAACTCAGAGAGTTGGGAATAGTAGATATTTTACATAAATTGGTTCAATCTACGGAGCCCAACCTTTGTGACAAGTAAGCATTGATAAGATGTGTATGAATCTTGTGCTTGTTGGAACAGCTTCTGTCCCTTTATTAATATCATAAATGTTGTCAAGTAGTATGTGGTATAAATTAAGGTGATAAGCCAATTAATAAGTTGTGATATAAAGAAGCAATAAAATGTCTGCAATTTTATGTATGTTACAATGGAGACCTCAGTAGTGGAATCAGTAGGAGGTAAAAAGATTGAAACTGCAATTAAGAAAAATATATCCTGCACAGATTTTAAATCCTAGTCATCTTGTAGATAGGAGGGGGAACGAGAAGCTCATGTACAATGTCTCTAAGTTTTGGGTTAGCATTGTTGGGTGAATTCTACTGTGCTGCAATCTATGTGCATCCCTTCAATTTCTGTTTTTAAGTTCTGCCTGAAACACAGTGCTGAAGTTCAGAGCTTTATTTTAAAGTATTTATTTGTATAAATTGTCTCTGTGGTTATTGGTTTTGAAATGACTAATAATCTTAGATGCTTCAGGTGATGTCTATTTTGCACCAACAAAATTCTAGTTCTTTTACTCTTCAAATATAATTGAAGTGGTAATTCACTTGGGACCAAATGTTTAATGGTAACACATCCATGCTGCAACTTTCATTTTTGGTATCCCTTTAAACAAGTGTTGTTTCTTCAGTATAGCACTGATGTAGCTAAATTGTTTTGCAATCCTTGCAAATTCTAATACAGGTGGTGAGATGAAAAATCTGTGTGCAGATTGTACTGCGTCAGGGTAGGAAGTGTGATCCTTATTTTTTACTGGCTGACCACAACGATAACCACTTTGGTATTTGCTGAGTTTAGATAAATGCTTTAATAAAATTTTAGATGCCTACAGTAAAAAAGAGCATTTTAAGAACTATTTTTGAATCTGTTACAGGGCAAAAACAGCACTGCAGCAATTTCTATCATGAGCGACCAACTTGGTGGGGTCCCATCCGAAGCTCTAAATGGACAGCAGGCGGGAGGTTCAGTGGAAAGCTCACCCCTGACCCTTTTTTGCACAAGTCACCTTGGACTGCAGTTTTTGTGTGCAGTGATTCGTGAAAAAACGTTAGTCATTCAGGAAGAAAAAACAAACAATGCAGCGGAGAAAAAAGTTCAGTCTCAATGTGACTGCTTCCACAAACTACTTGGAGAACAATCGTTTCCCCCCCCCCCCCCCCACCCCTTCCCCCTTTTGAGTCCGAAACAAAATCTACTCTTGCTGCAGCTATTTAATGTGTGATCGGTTACTTTCTGATTTTTTTTTTAAATAGTGTTTTCTACAGATTTTCCAGGGTAGAGTGTTGCTTGCTGAATGAAGGCTATACTTGGTGTAAAGAATTTAATTACACGGAACACCCAAAAGAGAATGTAATATTTAAACAAGTGTGGAAAAAAAATATAATTTTGGTTGGAAGCTCTATATAGTATGTAAAATATTGTATGCATTTGGTGAACCACAATTATCTGTGTTTATTTTGGGACTGCATCTATTTATAGGCCTACACAGGTAGTGTTAGAAATCTACGTAATATATTCCAACCTTTCATAATCACAAAGGATTTTCCGAGGGGAAGTGGAACGTGGATGCACTGGTCACTCGCCTTCACATCAAAATCCAGGTATAAATCCAACTCAGGGACCGGTAATGAAGGAATTCCCTCATTCATCCTTTGACTCTTTTAGTAGCACTTACCTTCTTTCCCTTTGAACATAATACAATTCTGTTCCTCAGCAAAGGCTGGGCTCCAATGGATTGTGTGTTGGTGGTCTTGTCCAGTGCACAGTAGACCTGATCACTGATGCTAACTGGACACCTAATTGTACATTCATGGGATGCCTGGTACTTGGTGCATGGGAGATGGAAATAATGCATGGGGACTGTTCTGAAGTTGAGCAACATTGGTAGATCAGTTTAAGGAAACTCCATGCCCTACCTGAGGCCCTAGTGATGAGCCTGATATCTTGGAACAAGACAAACTGTATTGACACTGACGGTGCTTGTGCTGTTGCTTGTTTGGTGCTTCTGGTATTGCAGCTGTACAAAGGTCATACATCTTCCATACAAATGGATTCTGCTGCATAAATGACCTGTATATCCACAGGACTGGCTTTTGCTCAGTGTTCACTGTGTCATGGCCAGTGCTAACAATGCCACTGGTGGCAGAGTGAAACTGTTACCTTGCACTATTGTCCCTTGTCTTCATGAATGCAAAAAAAATGATAGCCAATATTGGCATCCATTCAAATGTTCTCATGGTCTAATTAAAAATAAAAATTCACTACGCATTTTTGATGGACGGTATACGTAGAAGAATGTTATCTGAATGATACTCCAATAAAACCTGTGTAGGCCAATTGAAAAGAATGCAGTTTTTTATTTTTGTGTGTTTTCATTTTAATTGGAATTTCTCAGTTCACAATTAGCTCCTGTTTGTTTTGCTTTTGCTTTTGACCCTTTCAATTTTCTCCGAATGTTGGCATTTGAATGTTAGCAAATGTCTAGTATTTCGCTGCTGCATAAGGTTTGTTAGTATTTGTATACTATTGGGGTTAACGCAGCAGTACAAAGAGGGGTTTCCCTTCTGGTTCTTAGCAAATAAAAAAATAAGAAAGCTTTGTAAGGATTTGCATTGAAATTTCCAGTGTTTGTTCATATTTGTGCTGTCTTGGTTGCTGCATGTGTTAGTGCCTGGCTGCTTGCAGCTGTTATCATTATCTCAGCAGGTACTTTTTTTTTTAGCAGATTGGACTGTGTACAGAAATATGGAGGGAAAAATGCAAACAAAGTAATCAAAGGCTGAAATACTTTCTCTAAGCATGAAGGGTTTGAACATGAAACAATAAAAAAAATAATAATCTGAAGAACACTTTTTTTAAAAAGTAAGTTGTGACCACTACATTTGAAGTACACTCCCAATGGGTTGTTTTGATTACATTGCATTTTAAACTGATCACGTTCAGTTTTTGTACATACCTGCAGCTGATTTGAATAGGTTTCTGCCTTTATACACAGGTATTTTAGCAGCATTGTCTGTGTAATATATTGCGAAGAGACTATCACATTTTTCTGATGTCGTTTTAAGCTCCACTGACAGAAGTCAATTAAATAAAGTGTGGCTTCTTAGGCTGTTTTATATAACACTGGTTATGAAATTTTAGTTATGTCCTATATTAACAAGGGTCTATTGTGATAACAGTATAATGTACTCACATTCATGGTGTCTGTGCAGGAAATTTATATTTTCTTATTAAAAATGATTTTCAGTTAACCCATTGTACAGAATTCAAAGACTCACTTTCCTCCAGTCAAGAATTCCTTCTGCTCCTTGTAAACCTTGAAAGGAAAATAATTCATGGACTTTTTGACTGTTTGCCTGTTGCATGTCATGGCTGTTCTTGGGTGGGTGATGGGGGTGGGGGGGGGACGGTGGGGATGACTTAGAAGAGTTTCTGGGAACGTCCGTTAGTAAATGCATTTCCCATTTTACTGAGCCACACAGACCAAGGACATCCTAGGCTCAGTTCTCAATCTATGCTGATTTATCTGTCTCAAGCCAAAAGGCTTTAATAGGAATGCTTCATTTGATCTCACTATCCTGGGATGAGGGTAGGGGAAATCATCTTGGGGGTTCCTGCTTCGGATTGCTACCTGCAAGAAAATGTGGAGGTGAATGCCTAGTGAGAACAGGGTTATGCTCATTTTTGAATAGTCTACTGACACTTACTGTCTAGGCTTGTATATGAAGAATGGGTAGTTAGATGATTTTTCGAAGAACGCCCAATGGCCACCACAAGTCAGAGCCTTTTTATGAGAGGAGGATTAAAAAAAAACATGGTGGGGATTGTTAAAGGGAAGCAATCTCTGGTAGTGAAATACAGAGGAAAGAAGAGGGGGAAAAACATGCTCACGCATTACTGCTTGCTCATTCATTTCCATCTGCATGTTGATGCTTCACTCTGTCCTTATAGCTGTGCTGACATTTATTGAGGAGTCAGATGATTGGGTAAATTTTGAAAGTTAATACTCCCTGGCGCAGAGCTGCACACATTTAGGGGGAGAAATTGGGCTCTAGCGTCTTTTTTTCGGCGCTATGTCGCATCCACAGAAATGGCATCCAAGATGGACATGCACACTTCTAATGTGAAGTGTGCCAGACCCCAGCAGGGTAAAGGGGTTTGTACATGTGCACCTAACGACCGTCCGCAGCAGGCAGATTATGACATCAATCGGTGTGCAACCTTGATTTGATGCCAGGGCTGCCATTTTCGAACACCACACTCTAGCCTATGCCCTGCCTTAACCTCGCACAGCTGAACATGGCGTGAAGGACCCCCCCCCCCCCCCCCCCCCCCCCCCCGACTCTTCCCCCTTCGGCCACCAACACTATTTAAAGAGATCATAAGCTATTTACAAGTTAGTTGCTGCATTATTTCTTCCGGCTGCTGGTCCAATTGTACTCATTTTTGGAGCTTTACTATACTGGCCTAAAGTTTCAGTAATGTACATGGAGTGGTCTGGCTGATGCTGAAGTGCTATTTTGTTCATTTCAAAGCTTGTGCTGAAACAAGTTGCGTCCAGACATGGGTGGCCGAGTAATCCTTCCTCTTGGAATTAAGCATGATGGGAGAATGAAGAGAGGCCATCCAGAGCAGGACAAGCTGCTAGAACAGGGAGGAGGGGGAGAAGGGCTCTTAGCAGGAGGCCACATGTGCCGAGGGTCTTTAGGGAGCAATTCTCTTACCTCAACTTCAGCGAGGACCAATGCATGAGATGTCTTCGCTTCACTGAAGAGTTTGTGACTGAAATCTGCCAACTGCTGCAGCCACAACTGCAATCATAAATCGGGGCAAGAACCGCATTGCCTGTGGTTGTCAGTGATCACGGCTCTGAACTTTTATGCACTTGGCTCCATCCAGGCTGCTGCTGGAGATATAAGCAATAACTTGCAGTTTGCAGTACACTGCAGCATAAGGGGGGGGGGTCACTGAAGTTCTCTACAAAGAGAAACACTTTCATCTCATTCCCTCTTGCCAGAGACGAGCAGGCAGAGCAAGCGCGAGGGTTTTACATGGATTGTAGGCTTCCCTGTGGTGCAAGGCGTCATTGACTGCACATCACCTTGCGGTGCCTCATCTGAACTCTGCCATTTTCATGAACCGAAAGAGATTCTATTACAATGTGCAGCTGATATGTGATCACAAGCAACTCATGCAGATGAATGCCCCTTATCCTAGCAGCTGTCATGATTCTTTTATTCTGCGGCAGTCCTCTGACACCTGTATTACAACCATCACAAGTCAAAGGCTAACTGCTGAGCGCTGAGTTATCTACTCATGGCATGGGTCATGACTTCTATCTGGATCCCATGCACACATACGCAGTAGGCATACAATGAGAGCCATGCTGCCAAAAGGAACATTATAGAGCACACAATCGGTGTCCTTGAGAAATGCTTCCGCTGCCTGCACCACTGTAGGAGTCCTGCAGTACACAGCTGAGCAGGTATCAAGATTTATGTTCGTATGAGGGAACCTCCCTTGCCATTACTTATCTGGTAAGAAGCTGAGGAGGAAATAGAGTAGTAGGAAGGGGAAGGAGGGGCCATAATGCACCATACTCCAGGTGTGGTCTCACCAGAGCCCTGTACAATTGTAGCAAGACTTCCTTACTCTTGTACTTCAACCCTCTAGCAATTAAGACCAACATACCATTTGCCTTCCTAATTGCTTGCGGTAACTCTTTGGATATCCAAATATACTACATCCACTGGTTCCCCCTTATCTACCTTGCTAGTTACATCCTCAAAAACTCTAATAAATATTTGAAACGTGATTTACCTTTCATAAAACCATGTTGACTCTGCCTAATCATGATTTTCTAATTACCCTGTTACCACTTCCTTCATAATGCATTCCAGCATTTTCCCGCCTACTGATGTCAGGCTAACTGGCCTGTAAGTTCCTAATTTTCTCTCTCCCTCCTTTCTTGAATAGAAGGGTTACATTTACTATCTTCCAATCTGCTGAGACCATCCCTGAATTTAGGGAATTTTGGAAGATCTACTATCTCTGCAGCCATCTCTTAGAAACCTAGAATGTAGGCTATCAGGTACAGGGAATTTGTTAGCTTTTAGTCCCATTAGTTTCTCAAGTATTTTTTTCTCCTTGATATTTACTTTAAGTTCCTCGCTCTCATTAGCCCCTTGGTTCCGCATTACTTTTGGTATACTTTGTGTCTTCTACTGTGAAGACAGATACAAAATATTTGTTTAAAGCCTCTGCCATTTCCTTGTTCCCCAATATAATTTCTCCTGTCTCAGCCTCTAAGGGACGAACACTTACTTTTGCTACTCTCTTCCTTTTTACATACTGGTAGAAGCTCTTACAATCTGTTTTTATATTTCTTGCTAATTTACTCTCATTCTATTTTCTCCCTTATCAATTTTTCTGGTCATCCTTTGCTGATTTCTAAAGCTCTCCCAATCCTCAGGCATATTACTATTCTTTGCAACATTATAAACCTCTTCTTTTAACCTAATACTATCCTTAGTATGTCAGTGAGTGTCCTGCAATATTTTTGGGTGATGTGGCTGTCTTGGTTGAATAGCTGCCAATGTGTGCAAGTTGTATGAGGCTTGCAACAGTGCTAAGTGTGTGAGGGTGAGGTAAATCATTTGAAGGGTTGAGTACTGATTGATGGAGGTTTAGTGAATTGAGCAGTGGCTGACGCTAGTGGTGCAGTTGGTAGGATATGCCATTTGAAGATGAACTCACGTTAACTCGTAAGAGATCGTTAAACAACTTCCTGCATTGCATCCATGTTCTTGGAACAACATTCCTGGCATTGATCTCAACAACAACTTGTATTTATATAGCGCCTTTAATGTATTAAAACGCCCCAAAGCACTTCATCCGAGCGTTATAAAACAACGTTTGATACTATCCCACATAAGGAGATATTGGGGCAGATGAGGTAGGTTATAAGGAGCGTCTTAAAGGAGAAATGGAGACTGAGAGGTTTAGGAAGGGAATTCCAGAGCTTAGGACATTGGGAGCAGAAGGCACGACCAACAATGGTGGAGCGATTGAAATCAGGGATGCTCGAGGGCAAAATTAGAGGAGTGCAGATATCTTGGAGAATTGTGGGGTTGGAGGAGATTAGAGACGGAGGGGTGAGGCCACGGAGGGATTTGAAAATCAGGATAAGAATTTTTTAAATCAAGGCACTGATTAACTGAGAGCCAATGTAGATCAGCAAACTGATGGGTGAATGGGACTTGGCAGCAGTGTTTTGGATGACCTCAAGTTTACAGAGCATAGAATGTGTGACTCCCTTGCTTTCCACGTATTCCACCAAAACCTCCAGTGCAGAAAGGTAAAGCAGGTGGGGATAGCACTGTTAATAAAGGATGCGATCAGTGCAGTAGTAAGAAATTATGTTGGCTCAGAAGATCAAGATGTAGAATCAGTTTGGGTGGAGATAAGAAATAAAGGAAAGAAGTCACTGGTGGGAGTGGTCTACCAAACTAGCCACTCTGTGGCAGAGAGTATAAATCAAGAAATAGTGGAGGCTTGTAAGAAAGGTACAGCAATAATCACAGGCGATTTTAATTTTTACATTGATTGGACAAATCAAATTGGCAATGGTAACCTTGAGGAAGAATTCATAGTGTATGTAGGATGGTTTCTTGGAACAATACATTGTGGAACCAACCAGGGAGCAAACTATTTCAGATCTGGTAATGTGTAACAAGTCTGGATTAATTAATGATCTTGTAGTGAAGGATCCTCTTGGGACGAGTAATCATAACATGGTAGAATTTCAAATTTAGTTTGAAGGTGAGAAAGCTAGATCTCAAACTAGTGTCCTGAACTTAAATAAAGGTAATTACAAAGGCATGAAGGCAGAATTGGTTAAAGTGGACTGGGAAAATATATTAAAGGGTAAGACTGGAGAAATGCACTGGCAAACATTTAGGGAGTTATTTCATAACTCTCAGCAAAATTTTATTCCAGTGAGATATAAAGATGCTAAGAGAAGGATGAACCATCTCTGGCTAACTAAGGAAGTAAAGGCTGGTATTAAATTGAATACAAAGACATACAATGTTGCGAAGAACAGTGGAAGGCCAGTGGATTGGGAAATTTTTGGAAATTAGCGAAGGACGACTAATAAAAAATGATAGAGAGAGAAGATAGCAGACGAGAGTAAACTAGCAAGAAATATTAAAACACAGTAAGAACTACAGGTATATAAAAAGGAAACTAGTAGCTAAAGTAAACTTTGGTCCCTTAGAGGATGAAACTGGAAAATTAATAATGGGAAACAGGAAAATGGCAGAGACTTTGAACAAATATTTTCTATCGGTCTTCACGGTAGAGGACACTTTAAAAAAAAAATGCCAATAATTGATAATCAAGGAGCTATTGAGGGGGGTGGGGGGAGGGTGATCTTTTAAAAAAATGGCTATCATTAGAGATCAAAGTACTAGGCAAACTAATAGGAATAAAGGTGGACAAGTCCCCTAGGCCTGATGGCTTAAAAAAAAAGGGCTGCAGAGATAGTGGATGCATTGGTTGTAATCTTCCAAAATTCCCTGAATCCTGGCGAGGTCTGGAAAACCGCAAATGTAACGCCTCTATTTAAGAAATGATGGAGACAGAAAGCAGGAAACTATAGACCAGTTAGCCTAACATCTATCATTGGGAAAATGCTGCAGTCCATCATTGAGGCAGTAGTAGCAGGACATTTATAAAATCATAATGCAGTCAAGCAGAGTCAGCAGGGTTTTATGAAAGGGAAATCATGTTTGACAAATTTGCTGGAGTTCTTTGAGGATGTAATGAGCAGGGTGGATAAAGGGGAACTAGTAGTTGTCGTGTATTTGGATTTCCAGAAAGCATTTGATAAGGTGCCACACAAAAGGTTACTACACGAGATAAGAGATCACTGGTTTGGAGGTAATAAATGTGGATAGAGGATTGGCTAACTAACAGAAAACAGAGTCGGGATAAATGGGTCATTTTCAGGTTGGCAAACTGTAACTAATGGGGTGCCACAGGGGTCAATGCTGGGTCCTCAACTATTTAAAATTTATATCAATGACTTGAATGAAGGGACCAAGTATAACATAGAGAAATTTGCTGATACAAAGATAGGTGGGAAAGCAAGTTGTGAGGAGGATGCAAAGAATCTGCAAAGGGATTCCAGGATTTCACAGGCTAAATGAGGGCTAACATTTGGTAGATGGAGTAGAATGTGGGAAAGTGTGAGTTTATCCACTTTGGCAGGAAAAATAAAAAAGCAAATTATTATTTAAATGGAGAGAGATTACAAAATGCTGTAGTACAGAGGGATCTGGGGGTTCTTGTACATGAAACACAATGTTAGCATGCAGGTACAGCAAGTAATCAGGAAGGCAAATGGAATGCTGGCCTTGCAAGGGGGATGGAGTATAAAAGTAGGGAAGTCCTGCTCCAACTGTACAAGGCATTGGTAAGACCACACCTGAGTACTGCGTACAATTTTGGTCTCTTTATTTAAGGAAAGATATATTTGCATTAAAGGCAGTTCAGAGAAGGTTCACGAGGTTGATTCCTGCGATGAAGTGGTTGTCATATGAAGAAAGGTTGGGCCTATACCCATTGGAGTTTAGAAGAATGTGAGGTAATCTTATTGAAACATAAGATTCTGAGGGAGCTTGACTTGACTGGGTCGATGCAGAGAGGATGTTTACCCTGATGGGGGAATCTAGAACTATTGGGGGCATTGTTTCAGAATAAGGGGTCACCCATTTAAAACAAAAGTGAGGAATTTCTTCTGAGCGTGTGAATCATTGGAATTTTCTACTTGAGAGCTG
Organism: Pristiophorus japonicus; assembly: GCF_044704955.1. Lineage (NCBI taxonomy): Eukaryota > Metazoa > Chordata > Chondrichthyes > Pristiophoridae > Pristiophorus > Pristiophorus japonicus. Next base: position 158,865,276 of record NC_091979.1, on the reverse strand, counting down.
TGGAGGCTGGGTCTTTGAAGATATTTAAGGTCGAGATAGACAGATTTTTGTATGATACGGGAGTGAAGGATTATGGGGAGCGGGCCACGAAGTGGAATTGAGACCAGGATCAGATCAGCCATGATATTGAATGGTGGAGCAGGCTCGAGGGGCCAAATGGCCTACTCCTGCTCCTAGTTTTTATGTTCTTATGGAATGTCTGCAAACCTTAGTGCATGCTCTAGCATGTTCAGCCATTACCCAATGTATCACAGCACAGATTCAGTTTGCAAATGACCCCCATCTCTTGTTCCAATGCATTGCCCCCCGGCCCTTTAAGTGCAGGGTGCCTTTAAGTAGTGCTAGCCACTTGTGATAGCTGGACCCCTGCTGATGCGTGCAGCCAATGAACAGCATGGGTAATGCTAGCTGCACCCAGAAATCATGTAAAGCAGCAGAGAGCACAAATTTACTGTGCTGAACAGGCACAGGTTAATCACTCATTCGGGGTATGGGGAGCGGGCGACGAAGTGGAGTTGAGGCCAGGATCAGATCAGCCATGATCTTATTGAATGGTGCAGCAGGCTCGAGGGGCCAAATGGCCTACTCCTGCTCCTATTTCTTATGGGTATTTAGGCGTTGAGATCAACGCCCATACAATTTTATGTTTATGGAAAATCATGTGTTGGAAATCAAGCATGCTGACTTTGTAGTTTGAATTTCCAATACTTGCTCCCATTACACAAATATGTCTGTAGCTCCACACTGGACGCCTGTGTTACTGTAGCTAGTGCTGTTTAATAAAGAACAGGTCAGAAGATTCTGGAACCTGTAGCCATCTTACAGCTTGTGTGTTGTGTGCTCTCCGAAGATTTGACATTTGGTGACGAGATGTAATCGGATAGTACAAAGCTGAAATTTTTGTTGCTGAAGGATTCAACCAGCCGACAGCGACTTTGAGAGCTTCTCTGTTTTTGGAAACAGCTCCAAATCCAAGGTAAATTACAAGCACACTTGGTTAAACTACCAGTGTCAAAATGGCCACCCCTATGGGAGTTATAGGGCATTTCAACGTGACTGAAAGTTTGAGCGTATGTGGATCGGCTAGCAATGTTTTTCACTGCAAATAATATAATCGAAACCACCAGTAATGAAGATAATAACCGGGTGGTGTTGGAACGAAAAAGAGCTATATTCTTAACTGATGTCAGGCCCGAGTTGTATGAAACACTTATAAATTTGCTTGTGCCTGACAAGTCAAAGGATACAACACTGAAACAGATTATAACTAAGAATATTACAGCCCCGTTCAGTTAGAAATTGCTGAAAGTTATCATTTCAGAATACAAAATCAGAAGGCCGAAGAAAATATGTGAGTACATTGTAGCATTAAAAAAGTTATCTATTCACTGTAATTTCAGAGACTTTCAGAACCGAGCATTGTGAGGACCACATATCTTCACCATTCTTCCTGGTAACCACTTTACCCATTTATGGCGATGGTTCTTCACAGTCACCTTCTGATTTAATTTCACACTTCTCTCTTTTACTCGACCTCTATCATGATTTTCTTTCTGTCTTAAGTGTGTCTCTTCCATGGACTGTGTCACGTTTGGTTTTAATAACGAAAATCTGGTCCGTGGCTGTCGTTTGAGAAACAACTCTGTTGGTGGTCTACCAGGAGAATACTTTATTAGAAAATTAGTCAATTTGTGGTCCAATGACAACTGTCATTTCTTTGGATTTGGATCCAACATTTGTTTGAGGGCACGTTTTACAATTTGTACAGTGCGCTCTGCTGCACCATTTGAAGCAGGATGGTACGGTGGAACCTTGGTATGTTTCACTCCATTTTTGCTCGTGAACTGTGCAAATTCTTCTGAACGAAAGTGTGGTCCATTATCCAAAACAATTTCTTCTGGGAGGCCAAATGAAGAAAATAATCTTTGCAAAATGTCTAATGTTTTACTTGTTATTTTCCACATTGGAAAACCTCGACCCACTTCGAATGGTTATCAATCATAATGAACAATTGTTGTCCTTCTAGCTCCGCAAAATCAATATGTAGCCTTTGCCACACCCTGGGAGGCCATTTCCATGACTAATGGTACTGGCAATTAAAATGTAGGACCTCAAAAGTAGTAATCTCGGGATTGCTACCAGTGCCACGTGCTAGTCAGAGTAGGAATCGCAGGATAGCGCAGATGAATACTGGGCTTGAGCAGTGGTGCAGCAGGGAGGGATTCAAATTCCTGGGGCATTGGAACCGGTTCTGGGGGAGGTGGGACCATTACAAACTGGACGGTCTGCACCTAGACAGGACCGGAACCAATGTCCTAGAGGGAGTGTTTGCTAGTGCTGTTGGGGAGGAGTTAAATTAATATGGCAGGGGAATGGGAACCAATGCAGGGAGACAGAGGGAAACAAAAAGGAGACAAAAGCAAAAGACAGAAAGGAGATGAGTAAAAGTGGAGGGCAGAGAAACCCAAGGCAAAAAACAAAAAGGGCCACTGTACAGCAAAATTCTAAAGGGTTAAAGTGTAATAAAAAGGCAAGCATGAAAGTTCGGTGCCTCAATGCAAGGAGTATTCGGAACACAGGAGAGGGCTCTGAGCTAGTTAGAATGGGTGAGAGCTCAGATGAACAGGATCCCAAGAAAGAATGCAAAAGGCAGGAGGCAACAGAACAGAGTAGCACTGGGGTAAGTGTAAACCACAAGGTGATAGGAAGGGACAATATGTATGACTATAAAGGGGCTGCAGGAGGGGTCAAAACTAAAAATCATGGTTTAAAAACTAGTATTAAAACACTCTACCTAAACGCACGCAGCATTCGAAAGAAAGTAAATGAGTTGATGGCACAAATCATTACAAATGGGTATGATTTGGTGGCCATTACAGAAACGTGGTTGCAGGGTGGCCAAGACTGGGAATTAAACATACAGGGGTATCTGACAATTCGGAAGGATAGACAAGAAGGGAAAGGAGGTGGGGTAGCTCTGTTAATAAAGGAAGATAGGGCAATTGTGAGAGACGATATTGGCTATAATGAACAAAATGTTGAATCATTGTGGGTGGAGATTAGAGATAGTAAGGGGAAAAAGTCACTGGTGGGTGTAGTTTATAGGCCCCCAAATTATAACTTCATGGTGGGGCGGGCAATAATCAAGGGAATGATGGAGGCATGTGAAAAAGGAACGGCAGTAATCATGGGAGATTTTAACCTACATATCGATTGGTCAAATCAAATCGCACGGGATAGCCTTGAGGAGGAATTCATAGAATGCATACGGGATTGTTTCTTAGAACAGTATGTTACAGAACCTACAAGGGTGCAAGCGATTTTAGATCTGGTCCTGTGTAATGAGACAGGAATAATAAACGATCTCCTAGTAAAAGATCCTCTCGGAATGAGTGATCACAGTATGGTTGAATTTGTAATACAGATTGAGGGTGAGGAAGTAGTGTCTCAACTGAGCATACTATGCTTAAACAAAGGGGACTAAAGTGGGATGAGGGCAGAGTTGGCTAAAGTAAACTAGAAACACAGACTAAACGGTGGCACAGTTGAGGAACAGTGGAGGACTTTTAAGGAGCTCTTTCATAGTGCTCAACAAAAATATATTCCAGTGAAAAAGAAGGGCGGCAAGAGAAGGGATAACCAGCCGTGGACAACCAAGGAAATAAAGGAGAGTATCAAATTAAAAACCAATGTGTATAAGGTGGCCAAGGTTAGTGGGAAAATAGAAGATTGGGAAAATTTTAAACGAAAGCAAAGAATGACTAAGAAAGCAATAAAGAAAGGGAAGATAGATTATGAAAGCAAACTTGCGCAAAACATAAAAACAGATAGTAAAAGCTTTTACAGATATATAAAATGGAAAAGAGTGACTAAAGTAAATGTTGGTCCCTTAGAAGATGAGAAGGGGGATTTAATAATGGGAAATGTGGAAATGGCTGAGACCTAAAACAATTATTTTGCTTCGGTCTTCACAGTGGAAGACACAAAAACCATGCCAAAAATTGCTGGTCACAGGAATGTGGGAAGGGAGAACGTCGAGACAATCACTATCACTAGGGGGGTAGTGCTGGACAGGCTAATGGGACTCAAGGTAGACAAGTCCCCTGGTCCTGATGAAATGCATCCCAGGGTATTAAAAGAGATGGCGGAAGTTATAGCAGATGCATTCGTTATAATCTACCAAAATTCTCTGGACTCTGGGGAGGTACCAGCGGATTGGAAAGCAGCTAATGTGACGCCTCTGTTTAAAAAAGGGGGCAGACAAAAGGCAGGTAACTATAGGCCGGTTAGTTTAACATCTTTAAAGGGGAAAATGCTTGAAGCTATCATTAAGGAAGAAATAGCGGGACCTCTAGAAAGGAATAGTTCAACCAAGCAGACGCAACATGGATTCATGAAGGGGAAATCATGTTTAACGAATTTACTGGAATTCTTTAAGGATATAACGAGCATGGTTGATAGAGGTGTACCAATGGATGTGGTGTATTTAGATTTCCAAAAGGAATTCGATAAGGTGCCACACAAGGTTACTACAGAAGATAAAGGTACGCGGAGTCACAGGAAATGTATTAGCTTGTATCGAGAATTGGCTGGCTAACAGAAAGCAGAGTCGGGATAAATGGGTCCTTTTTGGGTTGAAATCGGTGGTTATTGGTGTGCCAGATGGATCGGTGCTGGGACCACAACAGTTTACAATATACATAGATGACCTGGAAGAGGGGACAGAGTGTAGTGCAGCAAAATTTGCAGATGACACAAAGATTAGTGGGAAAGTCGGTTGTATAGAGGACACAGAGAGGCTGCAAAGAGATTTAGATAGGTTAAGCGAATGGGCTAATGTTTGACAGATGGAATACAATGTCGGAAAATGTGAGGTCATCCACCTTGGGGGGGGGGGGGGGGGGGGAGGGGAAACAGTAAAAAGGGAATATTATTTGAATGGGGAAAAATGACAACATGCTGCGGTGCAGAGGGACCTGAGGTTCCTTGTGCATGAATCCCAAAAAGTTAGTTTGCAGGTGCAGCAGGTAATCAGGAAGGCGAATGGAATGTTAGCCTTCATTGCAAGAGGGATGGAGTACAAAAGCAGGGAGGTCCTGCTGCAAATGTATAGGGTATTGGTGAGGCCGCACCTGGAGTACTGCATGCAGTTTTGGTCACCTTACTTAAGGAAGGATATACTAGCTTTGGAGAGGGTACAGAGACGATTCACTAGGCTGATTCCGGAGATGAGGGGGGTTACCTTATGATGATAGATTGAGTAGACTGGGTCTTTACTCGTTGGGAGTTCAGAAGGATGAGGGGTGATCTTATTGAAACATTTAAGATAATGAAAGGGATAGACAAGATAGAGGCAGAGAGGTTGTTTCCACTGGTCGGGGAGACTAGAACTAGGGGGCGCAGCCTCAAAATACGGGGGAGCCAATTTAAAACCGAGTTGAGAGGGAATTTCTTCTCCCAGAGGGTTGTGAGTCTGTGGAATTGTCTGCCCAAGGAAGCAGTTGAGGCTAGCTCATTGAAAGTATTCAAATCACAGATAGATAGATTTTTAACCAATAAGGGCATTAAGGGTTATGGGGAGTGGGCGGGTAAGTGGAGCTGAGTCCACGACCAGATCAGCCATGATCTTGTTGAATGGCAGAGCAGTCTCGAGGGGCTAGATGGCCTACTCCTGTTCCTAATTCTTATGTTCTTATGATGGTAGTTGTTTGCTTACCAATTGACATGTCGTACACTGACTTGCGATGTACTCCATATCTTTATCAAGATCTGGCCACCATAAATAACTATGGAAAACTCTTGGTCAAGCACATGCACAGGTCCTGGGCATGGAGGTCTCCTAATAATTTAAGGACAGGAACGATGGGACTTGCCCAGTCGCTGAATTCAACGGCCGAAATTTTGCCCTCTCTGAGCAGCCTGTCCAATTCACTTTCAATTTTCTCACGCATCACATACAGCACCGCTCTGGCTTTGTGGCGCACTGGTCTGGCGTCCGGGGTGATATGTATCACTACTTTGGTGCCCTTGAACGTTCTGATACCGGGTTGAAACAGTGGCCCGAATTTTTGTAGGACCTGTGAGCATGACCTTCGCTCCACAGATGAAATGGCGTGCACATGCCCCCCCATTTCCAATTCATCTCGGCTAGCCAACTCCTCCCCAAGAGCGCGGGGCCATTCCCGGGACGATCCAGAGTGGCAGCCGGTTCTGTGATCCATTATGTGTTACCACCAAGTTTGCACTGCCTAGCTAGCACTGGGATGATCTCTTTGGTGTACATCCGTAGCTGCGTGTCAATGCGTTCCAGTTTGGGCCTACTAGCTCTGTGTGGCCGTAGTCTCTCAAATTGTTGGGCGCTCATAAATGACTGGCTAGCTCCCGGATCCAGCTCCATGCACACCGGGATGCAATTCAGTAAAACTTTCATCATCATGGGTGGCATTTTAGTGTATGAGCTATGGACGTCAGCCACATGAACCCGCTGAACTTCAGCATCCATGGCTTTTCCCCAGGCATCATCCTGCATTGCAGACCCCTTGTCTGGTTCCTCTGTCTCGCAGATTAGCCTCGCTACAGCCTTTTTGCACATCCTGTGCAAGTGTCCACTGACATTACAAATCCTACAGGTATATTGTTGAAACCTGCAGCTTTTTGCAGTATGTCTTCTCCCGCACCTCCAGCATGAGCTGAGATTGTTGTTAACAAAAGGACGGTTATCAGGCATTCCTCTCTGATTGCATATTTGGTTGTTTCTAAGTACTCTGATGGTGGGTGTTAATGGTCCCATCGCGGGGCGCATTGTTCCTCGTGATGGCGTGAATTGCCGATCCCCTTTCCATTGTCCCTGTTGTGGGCCCACCCAAGAGTCTGTTGCTGCCTGGGCGGTTTCGAAATGCCCTTGCCTGCCTGCGGGGTCCCGAGCCGCGTTCACCATGTTAACTCCCTGGTCCATTGCCACGTTGGGACCAGGGCTGTGTGCGTAAATTAGCTTGGTCTCCTCTTCCCCTGCCATGAAGGTCTGAGCTATCAATGCCGCCCCTTCGAAAGTCAAGTCCTTGGTCTCTGAGCTTCCTGAAAATTCTGGCATGATTAATGTCCTCAATGAAGAAATCCCTTAACATCTCCCCCCTGCAGGCATCTGTGAACTTAGAGACTGGCCAAGCACCGCAGGTCTGCAATGAAGTCCGAGATGTTTTGTCCCTCCCGACGCCGGTGTGTGTAGAACCGGTGCCGGGCCATGTGTACGCTATTCACCGGCTTGAGATGCTCACTAATCAGCTGGCTGAGCTCTTCAAAGGACTTGTCCACTGGCTTTTGAGTGCGAGCTGGTCTTTCATCAGCGCATATGTCTGTGTCCCGCAGCTGGTCAGTAGATGCGCCCTCCACTTGTCAGCCGCTGTCGCTCCCAGCCAGTCCTTTGTGACAAAGCTCTGCTGGAGTCTCTCCACGAAGTCATCCTAGTCCTCACCCACACAGTAGCGTTCCTCTGTGCTACCGGTGGCCATCCTCGTGGTTCGGTGATTCCCATTTCTCGTCGCCGAATGTGGTGTCCCTGCACCTTACTACAAATTCACACGGGACATGTACTGCAGACACAGTCATTACGTGACCTTAACCTTTATTCCCAGGATCAAGAAGTTTGACCCTGGGTGGGACCTCCCCTTTTATACCTGTAAACCCAGGTGAGGAGTGTCTCCCACAAGTTCACCCCCTGTGGTCATGGTGTGCATTTCTAGGGTATAAGTACAGTGTACAGGAGTTACATGAAGGTTACAGTTACATGAAGGTTACCATTGCATGATGGTTACATACATGACACTGGCCTCTTGCTCCTTGTGCTGGCCCTGGTGGCCAGAGGGGTAGGGCCGATCAGGGGCAGGGTGCCAGTGGCGGTGCCTGTGCCATCCACTGATCGCTGGCTCTGCAGTGGGTATGCTCCCACTGTGTGTGGCCACACTCCCTGGGGCATCACCTTGGTCCCAGAGACGCAGGCTCCATGATTGGATAGTCCGCTGGATCTGGGTGCTTCGAACGGGAGATTGCCCTTGGTTTTGTCGGCGAGCATCTTGAACCTGCTATCACACATTATTCCATCGTTTACATTCATGATACATTGGCTCTGATCGCTCTCAGGTACGAGTTCACATTTGTCAATTTCATCCTTACGCTCAATTACACTTTTTCCCTTTATATTACCAGCATTGCTGTACAATGTTACATTTAGATACTTGTGTTCATCAATTACACCTTTTCCGCATATCCTACCGGCATCGCTGTTCAACGGTACAGTTAAATACTTGCATTTGTTAATTACATGTCTCGCATTAGTATCACTGGCATCACTGTACAAAAAGTGAAACTGTGCCTTTAATTGTTCTGGGTTGCCGGTCTCCTTTAAGAGGGCCTTGCAATCTTTACCCCAATCCGGTTCGCTGCTTGGTATCACGTGTTGCTCCCTCAATGCTGCCCCTCGTGGTCTGGTCGCGGCCATCTTGATTTCAGGCACTTCGCCTCGTGGTGCGGGCGCCATCTTTTCTTTCTCCTCGAGGTAGGCTGCTGTGATTGTTCTCTTCCCCAGGGTCTGCCACTGAAGGTGGTGAAATACCTTCTGGGTCGATCTGCTCCCTTCTGAGTCCTGCCGTGGCCCGGAAGGTGTGTTCTGTCTGTTCGGGTTGGATCCTCTTTTCACTCACTTCAGATAGGCTGCTGTGATCCTTCTCTCCCCAGGGTCTGCCACTGAAGGTGGGGAAATACCTCCTGCATCGATCTTCTCCCTTCTGAGTCCTGCCACGGACCGGAAGGTGTGTTCTGTCCGTTTGGGTTGGATCATCTCGCCGTTGGATAGTGCGGTTTGTGTTGTCGCCACACAGTCGAGCTGGACGGTCGGATCTTCAGGTGCTGCGATGGATCCAAATTTGGGGCCGCCTAGGATGTCGATCGCCGGGGCCTGGAGACTTTCCCAGCTCCAACAGCTTTGGATTTGCTTCATCCAACTTCTTCCTAGCAGCGTTGGACCATCACCAGCAACGATCCACATAGCTTGTGCATCGCGCCGCCGTAGGACACCTGGACAATGACGCTGCCAACGACTGGGATGGGGTCGTTTGTGTAAGTGAGCAGCTTTATCTGGATCGGGAGCATTTTAGGTTGTTCGATAGGGTTGTCCCAGAGTTTCTCGAAGGCCACCTGGTTTATCAATGATTGGCTCGCCCCTGTGTCGACCTCCATTGAGACTGGAACACCGTTGATTTCAACTTCTATCTTCAACGCGGAACTCTTGGTGGAGCAGGTAAACACTCCGTACACCTCTTCCTGGGCCTGAGCTGCCTCCTGGACTCGCTCTTCTTCTTCAGTGCTGGAGCCCGGGTGATCGGCCAACTCTTCAGCGATTCGGTGAGTAAAATTTATTTTACACATTCGCTGTAGATGGCCTTTAGTGTTACAGCCCTTGCAAGTATAGTCTCTGTATCTGCATTGGTGGACTCTGTGATTTCCTCCACAGCGCCAGCATGGGGCTGGCCGGTTGGCCCCCTGCGGCGGACTCAGGGTTGCGGGGCTCGGGGTCATAGTTTTGCCTCTGAAAGGAGCCATTCAAAATTGGCTCAAAGGCAGGAAGCGGAGGGTAATGGTTGATGGGCGTTTTTGTGACTGGAAGGCTGTTTCAAGTGGGGTTCCGCAGGGCTCAGTACTAGGTCCCTTGCTTTTTGTGGTATTCATCAATGTCTACAGTTGAATATAGCGGGTATGGTTAAGAAGTTTGCAGATGATACTAAAATTGGCTGTGTGGTTGATAATAGAGAAGAAAGCTGTAGACTGCAGGAAGATATCAATCAACTGGTCAGGTGTGCAGAACAGTGGCAAATGGAATTTATTCCTGAAAAGCATTTGAGGAGGGCTTACAAGGAAAGGGAATACACATTAAATGGTAGGAAACTGAAGTGTAGAGGATCAAAGTGACCTTGGAGTGCATGTCCACAGATCCCTGAAGGTAGCAGGGCAGCTAGATAAGGCGGTTAAGAAGGCATACGGAATGCTTGCCTTTATTAGCCGAGGCATAGAATACAATTGCAGGGGGGTTATGCTTGAAGTGTATAAAACACTAGTTCGGCCACAGCTAGAGTACTGTGTGCAGTTCTGGTCACCGCATTACAGGAAGGATGTAATTGCAGTGGAGAAGGTACAGAGGAGATTTACGAGGATGTTGCCGGGAGTGGGGAAACTTAGCTGTGAGGACAGATTAGATAGGTTGGGTTTGTTTTCCTTGGAACATTAGATATGAAGCTGAAGGGAGACCTCATTGAGGCATATAAAATTATGAGGGGCCTAGATATAGTGGATAAGGATCTATTTCCTTTAGCAGAGGGGTCAACAACCAGGGGGCATAAATTTAAAGTAATTGGTAGCACATTTAGAGGGAATTTGAGGGGAAATTTCTTCACCCAGAGGGTTGTGAAAGTCTGGAACTCACTGCCTGAAAGGGTGGGAGAGGCAGAAACCCTCACCACATTTAAAAATTACTTGGATGTGCACTTGATGTGCCGTAACCTACAGGGTTATGGACCTAGAGCTGGAAAGTGGGATTAGGCTGGGTAGTCTCTTGTTGGCCGGCACAGACACGATGGGCCGAAATGGCCTCCTTCTGTGCTGTAAATTTCTATGATTCTATGATGTTGATGGTGAGGGGGACTCGGTGATGGTGGTGCTGTTGATTGTTGGGAAAATGTCTAGGTTTTCTCTTGTTCGAGATAGTCATTATCTGGCATCTATGTGGCGCGAATCTTACCTGCCATTTGTCAGCCCAAGCCTTGATGTTGTCTAGTTCCTGCTATAGCATAGTATGGACTGCCTGATTGTCAGGGGAAGATCATTGATGAAGCAGCTGAGGATGCTTCCCTGAGGTACTCCTGCAGCGATATCCTGGGGCCGTGATAACTGACCTTTAATAGCCACTTGGTCTGGAACCAAGTGGTTCTGATGGAATCCAGTCTGAGTGTCAGTGAGCTGATTATTGGTGACAAAGTATTACCTGAAGGCATTAGTGATGACTCCTTCCATCACTAACATCTAGGGAATGGTGCCCAAGTTGAACTGTCCCATAGACTAATCAAGCAACAGCATAACATTGTTGTACTCAGAATCATATCTATTAGCTAATATTCCAGACTCCTCCTTCTCAACTCCTGGGTATCCCGTCGCACCAGCAGGATAAATCCCTCAATTGTAGACAATTGAGTGGGAGAGGCCGTGGTCATCCTCAACATTGACTCCAGACCCCATGAAGTCTCGTAGGGTTTGGTCAAATAACCTTGAAATGTACTATTGTAATTATCAGACATTATCTCTAAATAATTGAGCTTTGTGCTGATGTGGGCTCATTTTTAGTATATATGTAGCTCTTCACTAAGCGTAAAAATGTCACCAGCACTAGATCACAGTGCACACATCTACATAAACGTATGCAAATTAGAGCTTGGCCGTTCAAGGGTGATGATAGAAAGCACTTCTTCACGCGAAGCGTAGTGTAAATTTGGAACTCTCTCCCCCAAAAAAGCTGTTGAGGCTAGGTCAATTGAAAATTTCAAAACAGAGGTTCATAGATTTTTGTTAGGCAAAGGTATTGAGGGTTATGGAACCAAGGCAGGTAGATACAGTTAAGGTTTAGATCAGCCATGATCTAATTGAATGGCGGAATAGGCTCAAGGAGGTGATTGGCCTACTCCTGTTCCTTTTGTGTGCAGTTCAGTGATTTCTTTTCTGGTTTGGAAGTGGGATGCATCCGACAGTATAACTGCATGCAGTGTTTCCACCAACTGGTTTCAATTTGTAACAAATAACAGAAGTTGTACCTCTGGAATTATGTTATTGAGTTGGGCATGTGGGCTTAAAGTCAATCTTAAGCAGGGGAGGGAGAAATATAGAGTTTGAAATGATTGACTGAAAAAGATCTATTTGGTTGATCTTTATTTCAAAACTAATAGAAAAAAGTAAGTGGGATACAGTTTGATTGCACTCCAGTTCTTAAGGCGCAGCTATAAATGATCTCACCAACAAAAATAATGACCAGTCATAACAGTAATTACCAATGGCACAAATCATTTTGTTTTTAAACAAAAAAACTCAAACTGAACAGGGTTTATTTCTAGGACAATGCGATGCCCCTTGCAGGTGTCTAACTTGTGCTGATCCAAGCTATGCACACAATCCTTTCTCAGGCAAGTCAGCGCTGCTATAAAGGTGGTGAGTCAGTTCAGTCATCGACTTTATGTGTGAACCTTTCGGCTGTAATATATCAATGTTTGCATTGGCAGAAAGACATAGATTTAAGATAATTGGCAAAAGAACCGGGGGGAAATGAGAATTGTTTTCAGCAATCTGGAATGCGCTGCCTAAAAGGGTGGTGGAAGCAGAATCAATAGTAAATTTCAAAAGGGAATTGAATAAATACTTGAAGGGGAAAAAACTTGCAAGGCTATGGGGAATGAGCAGGTGAGTGGAGTAATTTGATAGCTCGTTCAAAGAGCTGGCACAGGCACGATGGGCCAAAAGCCTTCTGTGCTGTATCATTCTATGATTCTATTCTATAATGTCGTGTGAAAGCTGCTCATGTTTCACATTATGTGGACTGCTCCACTGACTCCGGAAGTGAATGCACCGCTTATGTGGTGCTGAGCTATACTGAATCAAGAAGGCCACCGGTTCAATCGCTGGTCTATGCTGAGACAGTTGATGGTGTTATATATGTAAACTTGTATTTACTCTGTACAGCCACCAGAGAGCTCATCCCCTGGAATCCCAAGGGATCCCACAATCCCTTGGTAGCACAGGTATTTAAGGAGGCCTCACAGGTTGGAGAGGCACTCTGGAGACCTGCAATAAAAGACTACGGTCACACTTTACTTTGAGCTCAGTGTGCAATCAGACTCTTTCACAATACATAACAACTGGCGACGAGATACAGATAACGAACCCAAAGATGCAAAGAACAGTGGGCATCCTGGAGAAATTCTCCGAGGGTGTTGATTGGGAAACTTTTGTGGAGCAACTCAACCAATACTTCATAGCCAATGAGCTAGATGGGGAAGAGAATGCTGCCAAACGAAAGGCAATCCTCCTCACCGTCTGTGGGGCACCAACGTATGGCCTCATGAAGAATCTGCTCACTCCAGCGAAACCCACGGAGAAATCATACGATGATATGTGCACACTGGTACGAGAGCATTTGAACCCGAAGGAAAGCGTTCTGATGGCGAGGTACCGGTTCTACACCTACAAAAGGTCTGAAGGCCAGGAAGTGGTGAGTTATGTTGCCGAGCTAAGACGCCTTGCAGGACATTACAAATTTGAAGGATATTTGGAGCACGTGCTCTGAGATTTTTTCGTTATTGGCATTAGCCACGAAACCAAATTCGCAAACTTTTGACTGTAGAGACCCCAATCTTGAATAAGGCCATAGCGATAGCCCAGGCGTTCATTGACACCAGTGACAATACTAAGCAAATCTCTCAGCGCACAAGTGCTGCTACAAGTACTGTGAACAAAGTGATGTTGTTTTCAAATCGCAATGTACAGGGCAGGTCACACATGCCTGCAGCTGCATGTCCACAGATGTCTGAGTCCACCATCAAGGGTGATGAATGCAAGGCCATTAACACCTTGTTGGCGCTGTGGGATGATCATCGTTTCCATTCATGCTGATTCAAAAGGTATGTTTGCAAGGGCTGTGGAACAATGGGACACCTCCAGCGTATGTGCAGGCGAGCTGCTAATCCTGTTAAACCTGCAAACCACCATGTTGCAGAGGAGGACAGATCCACAGAGGATCACGATGAACCAGAGCCTCAGGCGGAGGAGGCAGGGGTACATGGGGTGCTCACATTCACCATGAATTGTCCCCTGATAATGCTGAATGTTGAACTAAATGGACTCCCGGTGTCAATGGAACTGGACACGGGCGTGAGCCAGTCCATCATGAGCAAAAAGACTTTCGAAAGATTGTGGTGCAACAAGGCCTCAAGGCCAGTCATAACTCCAATTCATATGAAACTAAGAACTTAAACGAAAGAACTGATTCCCGTAATTGGCAGTGCTCCTGTAAAAGTCTCCTAGGATAGAGCGGTGCACAAGCTACCACTCTGGGTGGTACCGGGCGATGGTCCCATGCTGCTCGGCAGGAGCTGGCTGGGAAAAATACACTGGAACTGGGACGACATCAGAGCGCTATCGTCCGCTGATGACACTTCGTGTACCCAGGTCTTAAACAAATTTCCTTCTCTGTTCGAACCAGGCATCGGGAAATTCCAAGGAGCAAAAGTGCAGATCCACCGAATTCTGGGGGCGCGACCCATCCATCACTAGGCAAGAGCAGTTCTGTACATGATGAGAGAAAGGGTAGAGATCGAGCTAAACCAGCTGCAAAGAGAGGGCATCATTTCACTGATCGAGTTCAACAATTGGGCCAGCACAGTCAGAATCTGTGGCGATTACAAAGTAACTATCAATCGTTTCTCCCAGCAGGACCAATACCCATTACCAAAGGCCGACGACCTCTTTGCAACGCTGGCGGGAGGAAAGACGTTCATGAAGCTGGATCTGCCTTCAGCCTACATGACGCCGGACCTCTTGTTATCCCTAGTCAAAAGCTATGTATTTCACGGGAGCTGGTCCAGTGTCCCAGTGGAAATGCAAGAAGAGATAAAGCCGTTTCAGCGGCGCAAAGATGAAAGCTCTATACAGGCAGACTGTCTTCTGTGGGGCAATCGTGTAGTGGTTCCCAAGAAGGGCAGAGACACCTTTATCAATGACCTCCACAGTACCCATCCAGGCATCATAATGATAAAAGCGACAGCCAGATCCCACATGTGGTGGCCCGGTATCGATGTGGACTTAAGAGTCCTGCGTTCACAGATGTAATACATGCTCGCAGTTAAGCAATGCACCCAGGAAGGCGCCGCTAAGTTTATGGTCTTGGCCCTCCAAACCGTGGTCTAGGGTACACGTTGACTATGCAGGCCTGTTTTTGGGTAAAATGTTCCTTGTGGTTGTAGACGCGTACTCCAAGTGGATTGAATGTGAGATGTCAGCTAGCACGTCCGCTGCCACTACTGAAAGCCTGTGGGCCATGTTTGCCACACACGGGCTACCCGATGTCCCTGGTGAGCGACAACGGGCCATGTTTTGCCAGTGTTGAGTTCAAAGAATTCATGAACCGCAACGGGATCAAACATGTCACATCTGCCCATTTAAACCAGCGTCCAATGGGCAGACAGAGAGAGCAGTGCAAACCATCGAGCAAGATTTGAAGAGGGTAACTGAAGGCTCACTACAGACTCGCCTATCCCGAGTCCTGCTGAGCTACCGCACGAGACCCCAGTCGCTCACTGGGATCCCACCTGCTGAATTGCTCATGAAAAGCGGACTTAAGACGAGGCTCTCGTTAGTTCACCCTGATCTACATGAACAGGTAGAGAGCAGGCGGCTTCAACAAAGTACATACCATAATAGCGCAAATGTGTCATGCGAGATTGAAATCAATGATCCTGTATTTGTATTGAATTATGGACAAGGTCCCAAGTGGCTTCCCAGCACTGTCATGGCCAAAGAGGGGAGCAGGGTCAAACTTTCAAATGGACTCATTCACCGGAAACACTTGGACCAAATCAAACTCAGATTCATGGTCTATCCTGAGCAACCCACCTTGGACCCTATCTTCTTTGAACCCCAACATACACACCAGTGGCAACCGGCACCATGGTTGACCACGAAGCAGAACCCATCATCCACAGCAGCCAGCAGGACCCAACACACCAGACAGCCCAGCAAGGCCAGCTGCAAAGCAGCCCAGCGAGGGCCCAACAAATGATCCTACAATACCAGCGTTCACACCGAGACAATCAGCCAGGGCAAGAAGGGCCCCAGATCAATTCACATTGTAAATAGTTACACTATTGACTTTGGGGGGGAGTGTTCTTATACATGTAAACTTGTATTTACTCTGCACAGCCACCAGGGGGCTCATCCCTGAAGTCCCAAGGGATCTCTCAATCCCTTGGGAGCACAGGTATTTAAGGAGGCCTCAGGTTGGAGAGGCACTCTGGAGACCTGTAATAAAAGACTGTCACACTTTACTTTGAGCTCACAGTGTTCAGTCTGACTCTTTCTCCATACATAACAGTTGGGGTGCTGCAATTGGCCTGAGAGTCTCGAAGGGAGCGGCAGAGGATATATCAGCCAGAGTTCTCACTTCTGATTGAGTGGCTCTTGTTACAAAGTGTGTGTTGATGTCAAATGAACAGATGATTGAACTCAACTGTGAAGCCCCATGATGGAATAGCCTCTTGACACTCACCGGCTTGGTTCATACATAAAGAATGACCACTTGTGCAAGGTGCCAGAGACTGGCTAGCCCCTGCGGAACTGTACTCCAAAATGAGTCGATAACTTCAGGAGAAAAGACTGGAGGGTAATAAGACTGCTATCAAAGGGCACAGATGGTAGTAAATTATTCTAAGTGCCATTGCTTTTTGCTAGTTTGGAACTGCAGCATAAGCAAGCAAAGAAAAAAAGCATACCATTGTTACAAAGCAATTACTGTACTTAAACATAGTGTTGTCCCCTGCTGGCCACTGAGAAAAATTACATTGCAATTTCAGAGAACTACATTTTAGGCAGCAGAACCTATTGCTGAAGATAGTACTAGATTCTACCATCTAAATATAGGGCCCAAGTTTCCATGATTTGCGCATGATTTTTAGGAGCAACTGGTGGAGAACGGACTATCTTAGAAATCGCAATTCTCCACATTTTTTTTTCTGCAGTTCTAGTCAGTTAGAACAGTTCCATTTTGGAACAGAATTTTTTCTTCAAAAGGGGGCGTGTCCGGCCACTGACGCCTGATTTGAAAGTTTCCACAGTGAAAACGTACTCCAAACTAAGTTAGAATGGAGCCAGTGAAGATTTTTGTAGAACTGAAAAAACCTGTTCTACTCATTAAAAGATCAGGCGCAGGTTACAAATTAGGCGTCCAGAACGAGGTGTGGGGGGGGGGGGGGGGGAGAAAGGGCAGTCATTAAATTCTACAATAAATCCTTATTTATACTTCTACAAATATTATACAAATAAATCCAACCTGAATAAACATTTATAAGCAAAGAAAAGATTAAATAAACCATCTTCCTACCTGTGTGAAGGCACGGAGAATGCTGCAGTCAGCCTGAGGCGCCCGTTCTTCCCGCGGGGGGGGAGGAGGCGCCCGTTCTTCCCGCGGGGGGGGGGGAGGAGAGGAGGCGCCCGTTCTTCCCGCGGGGGGGGGGGGGAGAGGAGGCGCCCGTTCTTCCCGCGGGAGGGGGGAGGAGGCGCCCGTTCTTCCCGCGGGGGGGGAGGAGGCGCCCGTTCTTCCCGCGGGGGGGGTAGGAGGCGCCTGTTCTTCCCGCGGGGGTGGGGGAGGAGGCGCCCGTTCTTCCCGCGGGGAGGGAGGAGGCGCCCGTTCTTCCCGCGGGGGGGGTAGGAGGCGCCTGTTCTTCCCGCGGGGGTGGGGGCTGGAGAGGAGACAGTGAGAAGGCTGCAAGTGCTGATGTGCTGATGGCAATGTGCTTTTATTAAAAAAATGTTCAAAAATTAAACAGCTACAAAGAACTACAAAAATGGCCGAGTTCCAATGTTTTTTTTCACACTGAGCATGCGCGAACGCTCCAACGCGCACGCGCAGCGTTGTCGGCAGGAAAAAAACTAATTTAAATAGTACCCGCCCCCTCCCACTTACAAAATCGGCGCGAGTGTAGGCTCCGCCCCCCTGGGCGCCGCGCCAGGCAGACAAGGAGCTGCAGAACGCTCCAGAATCGTGAGTTTTTTTTTTAGGCGCCGTTTTAGGCGCGAAAAACGGGTGCCCAGCTCGGAGGGGCGCCCGTTTTTTATCGTGTGGAAACTTGGGCCCTCAGTGTTTAATTTATTACATGTATCCGAACAAACTTTCAGAAGGCAGACCTCAGCAATGTGGGGAAAGTTTGAGCTATGGCGTGGGTCAAAGACTGGCTGGTTTATTTTTAATCATTTTCCCATAATTGACCTATTTTGCTGCTTTATTGCTATGATTTTTTAGTCAGGAGAGTATTGGACAGACATGCTTTCTTAAAACTCTCAGCTGATTGATCCTCCACTTTGAATGGAGCAATGCATTGTTTGGTGGTGCACAACCAGTGACTAAAGCAGGAGATGGAGCCAGAATTATAAGAACACGAGAAATAGGAGCAGGAGTAGGCCATACGACCCCTTGAGCCTGCTCCGCCATTAAATACTATCATGGCTGATCCGATCATGGACTCAGGTCCACTTCCGTGCCCACTCCCCATAACCTCTTAATCCGTTATCGGTTAAGAAATTGTCTATCTCTGTCTTAAATTTATTCAATGTCCCAGCTTCTACAGCTCTCTGAGGCAGCGAGTTCCACAGCATTACAACCCTCTGAGGGAAGAAATTCCTCTTTATCTCAGTTTTAAATGGGCGACCCCTTATTCTAAGATTATGCCCCTTAGTTCTAATCTCCCCTATCAGTGGAAACATCCTCCCTGCATCCACCTTGTCAAGCCCCCTCATAATCTTATACGTTTCAGTAAGATCACCTCTCATTCTTCTGAATTCCAATGAGTAGAGGCCCAAACTACTCAACCTTTCTTCATAAGTCAAATCCTTCATCTCCGGAATCAATTGAGTGAACCTTCTCTGAACTGCCTCCAAAGCAAGTATATCCTTTTTTAAATATGCAGTATTCCAGATTTGGCCTCACCAATACCCTGTATAACTGTAGCAAGACTTCCTTGCTTTTATATTCCATCCCCTTTGCAATAAAGGCCAAGATTCCATTGGCCTTCCTGATCACTTGCTGTACCTGCATACTAACCTTTTGTGTTTCATACACAAGTACCCCCAGGTCCTGCTGTACTGCAGCACTTTGCAAATTTTCTCCATTTAAATAATAACTTGCTCTTTTATTTTTTTCTGCCAAAGTGCATATCCTCACACTTTCCAACATTATCCTCCATCTGCCAAATTTTTGCCCACTCACTTAGCTTGTCTATGTCCTTTTGCAGATTTTTTGTGTCCTCCTCACACATTGCTTTTCCTCCCATCTTTGTATCATCAGCAAACTTGGCTACATTACACTCAGTCCCTTCTTCCAAGCCATTAATATAGATTGTAAATAGTTGGGGTCCCAGCTCTGATCCCTGCAGCACTAGTTACTGATTGCCAACCCGAGAATGAACCATTTATCCCGACTCTGTTTTCTGTTAGTTAGCCAATCCTCTATATCCATGCTAATATATTAGCCCCAACCCCGTGAACTTTTATCTTGTGCAGTAACCTTTTATGTGGCACCTTGTCAAATGCCTTCTGGATTCCAAATACACCACATCCACTGGTTCCCCTTTATCCACCCTGTTCATTACATCCTCAAAGAATTCCAGCAAATTTGTCAAACATGACTTCCCTTTCATAAATCCATCCTGACTCTGCCTGACTGAATTATGTTTTTTCAAATGTCCTGCTGCTGCTTCTTTAATAATGGACTCCAACATTTTCCCAACCACAGATGTTAGGCTAATTGGTCTACAGTTTCCTGCTTATTGACTGCCTCCTTTTTTAAATAGGGCCTTTACATTTGTGGTTTTCCAATCTGCTGGGACCTTTCCAGAATCCAAGGAATGTTGGTATATTACACCAATGCATCCATTACACCTGCTGCTACTTCTCTAGGATGCAAGCCATCAGGTCTAGGGGATTTATCCGCCTTTAGTCCTATTATCTTACTGAGTACCACCTCCTTAGTGATTGTGATTGTGTTAAGTTCCTCACCCCATAGCCCCTTGACTATCCACTGTTGGGATATTGCCCATCAATGGAGATCATTAATGTAAAATATGGGTGAGATCTGAACATTTGCCTCCTAAACAGGAGTTCAGCTCACTGCCTCCAGAGCTGTCGCTCCCTCAGAAGGGGGATACATTCTCTGCAGTTGACAGTATTGGCCAATCCCCTTTTTAATTTTACTATATTAGTGACTACACTTCAAAAGTACTTCATTGGCTGTAAAACGCTTTGGGACATTTGAGGTTGTGAATGGCGCTATATAAATGCAAGTCTTTATTTTATTAAAACAGTAAGGTTAGAGGTTGTATTGGTAGTATTTTGGCTTACTGATGTCAATTTAATAAAGTAGCTGCAATATCCATCAAGGTAATCAGAATATTTTCAATGTAAAGTCATCGAGTTCATGTGTATATAATAGAAGACTACAAATGAAATGGCAAGTGACATGTGTTAAACTTGTCCTATTTGTGGGTTTGGTGCAATAACAAGACCACTGAAAATGCATGGTTGAAATATTCAATATGGCACATGTTTCTCTTTCTAAAGCACACAGCTTTTCCTCCCCATTATTGCTGTTCCTATTTTAGGACTAAAATTAAAGTTTAAATCACATGGACTAAATTTTGGTTCTTTTCAGAGTGCATCACCTTTAATAAAATACACATTCACTTCCAAGGTTTCCTGCTAATGTCACCTTGGACCCACATGCGTCATGCATAAATATATATATATGTATATATTACATGCAATTAATTTGATCTTTAAAAACCTGCTTAATAAACACGCTTGATCCATTATCCAAAGAAAGGAAAAAAGTAATCTGTATAAAGATGTTCTTTCACATAACAAAGGTAGAAAAATAAGTCCTTTTTTTCTGTTATGTATATTCAGCCAGTTCCAACACTTTATAGCAGGTTTATACTCTGTATTTATACATCATTTGGCTCATTCGAAAGAATACATGCGTAGAAACATCTCAAAGCAGACCATGCCTGTATCTCATTCGATATTTTACAGCAAGTTTGTTCCTTGAAATGTATTCCATGACCGTGTGATCCATTCACTTGTTTAAGTTAGTCTATTAGGTTGCACATTGTTGTCAGGTGAGATGTTATAGCTTGCAAATTGTTGCAGAAATTTGTTACACCAAAGTCAACAGAGTCCACTCGTTTTTAGCCTTCCGAAGCAAAAAAGGTTCTTTTTAAGATTTAAGATCAAATCAAAAAGCTTTTTTTAAAAAAAAAGTATTGGTGTTACTGACATGGCAAACTTTACCCATTTCTTCAGTCCCAGGCCTTTATACATTTGTCCCTTCATCATCAATGAACTGAATTGAATCGCTACCAGAATCCTCAGCTGATGTCCTTACCATTTCAACAGAACATGTTTCTATCCTTGTTAACCTTGTGTTGAAGGGGCTTAGAAGTTCAGCCATTTTATCTGGTATACAGTTAGCATCTGCTGGTAGGGAGAGTTTTGCCATGGGTGACTCCATTTGTTTGGCATTGTGTTCATCTGGCTGTCTAGCCTGCTGTAAAGTGACTGATTTAATGGGAGGTGGAGGGACAAGGGGCATTAACTCCTCATGAAGAAACTGTTGATGAGGTAATTGACTATTGCCTGGAGTCATGGGCTGATTTAGAACTTGGGGCTCACTACCTCCATGCTCTGTATGTTGGGATGAAGCCAGCAAGAAGGAGTCCAGTGATAATGAGCCATGAACAGTCTGTATCTTTCCCGATGGACTGTTTGAATTTGATACTGATGACCTTGGGGGATATGGGTTGCTATCCGTCCACGAGCCTCCCTGCTGATGGTCAGGCCTCAATAATGTGGGGAACGTCTGAGCCGTGGAAGGAGCCTGTGACCGGATGATGCTGCCGATTCCACTGCTGTTGCTGTAGATGGCTGCAAGACTAGGATTCAGTGTGAGTTCTGGAGAGGGAAGGATGTACTTGTGGGATGTCAACAAAGGTTTCAGGAGCTGCATCATATCTTGCAGATCTTTACTCAGCTGGGTGACTTGCTGCGAGAGGTGTGACATCTAGAAGATAAAAGAAACCCACCACTAAAGCACTAAACACTGAGATTATTAGCAACTACATTTTAAATTACAACATTTAGAGTGCAAGTAAATGGTCCAATAGGATAAATTCACTGAAATTAAACCATATAGTATCCATTTTAAAATTCATTTACACAGGTAAAACAAAATATTACATTTGTACTGGGCTTAAGGTCACTACCTGCAGTTAGCTGCTAAAAATCCATTGAAAATCATAAATTTTATAAATAATTAAGCCTGAACTTGCTGAAAACTTGCACCAGTCAACGTACACTGTTATTTATGGCGTGAATGACTTATGCCATTCCGTACCCCATGCCATAAGTTGTTGGGACTTTTGTGCTGCTCCACAGAGACCCTTGTTGAAAAAAATGTAACGCTAATTATCATAGCTTTGCCTCCCTCCCATTAAAATGAATGATGAGATGGAGTTTGCTGAATTAACATCACAGTGATCACCACAGATCCTTACACAATGGTGCTGGAGGGCTCAGAATTAGTAACGTATTCAATTGCTCAGCAGGTTGCCTAAGGATATCATCTTTACTGACTTGTTCTAGGAACTTTAAAACCTCAATTAAGTAATAAAATGTGTTTTGAGAGCTTGGCATGTGATAATTTTAAGAGAAGAGAAGAAGAACTTTACCCCGACTTGCACAAAGCATGAATTGCAACTGGCAATGAAATATGGCGAGGGATTGCATGCCGTTTGTGAGACAATCCTCTGCATAAGGGTCCCTTTGTAACACCGATTTATATATTTACAAACTCAGCAATGCAATAAAATAAAACCCGACTTGGACATTCTGTGACCCATCCCTACATTATCAGATCGAAGCTATTGCTCCTAAACGTGACCCTGTTAAATAACCCACTGTTCCATTCCGTCTGTCTTGGCGGAGGCGGGGGGGGGGCGGCGGTACCTTGGATGTGTATCGGATATTGGCCGCTCCACTCCAGATACCTCTCAATGCTCGTTGTGGCATATTCAAATGATTTTTCCAACAAATTATGGCGTGAATTTGCCACTGGAAGATCAATATCGCCATTGCAGCAAATTCCAGGCCCACATCTGCACATCGTGAGACATAGAAGCAACGTGGAGAAAATGATCTTTTTAAAAAAAAAAACAGGTTTGGAGTTTGAAATTTCCAAGCATCATACTCAAAAATTGGATTCTGGTTCAAACCCAGCCAAGTATCACCCTAACTGCACGGGCACCATATCACTGGTGTCTCACACATACCCACACACAAAAAATCAGCACTAACAAGGACCACACCTCACCCACTAGTGTTCATCATCTCTTATCCTCATATTCTGAGATCCTCCCTGTATATAGTAAGATTCATTTCCCTATGAGAGGTGGTCCTTATCCCAAACACCCACGGATCAGACAAAGTTCTCTAATTTTTCTTAGGAGGGAGTAGTACGGGGAAGAAAGAGCAAGGAGACGGTCCTCTCTTAGTGTAAAAGGTCTTGAAGATATTAGAACTGTTATGACTCACCTCTTGATTAAGTTTAGAGATATTTTTTTTGGTCTCTTCCCCTGAAAACAAAGCAGAGTTTATCAATTAGGTGATGGGAATCAGGACAAAAAACCAGATGACCAACAGTCACAGATAAAGATGTTGAAATGTGAGATAATAAACATAAGAACATAAGAATTAGGAACAGGAGTAGGCCATCTAGCCCTTTGAGCCTGCTCCGCCATTCAACAAGATCATGGCTGATCTGACCGTGGACTCAGCTCCACTTACCCGCCCGCTCCCCATAACCGTTAATTCCCTTATTGGTTAAAAATCTATCTATCTGTGACTTGAATACATTCAATGAGCTAGCCTCAACTACTTCCTTGGGCAGAGAATTCCACAGATTCACACCCCTCTGGGAGAAGAAATTCCTTCTCAACTCGGTTTTAAATTGGCTCCCCTGTATTTTGAGGCTGTGCTCCCTAGTTCTAGTCTACCCGACCAGTGGAAACAACCTCTCTGCCTTTATCTTGTCTATCCCTTTCATTATTTTAATTGTTTCCATAAGATCACCCCTCATCCTTCTGAACTCCAACGAGTAAAGACCCAGTCTACTCAATCTATCATCATAAGGTAACCCCCTCATCTCCAGAATCAGCCTAGTGAATCATCTCTGTACCCTCTCCAAAGCTAGTATATCCTTCCTTAAGTAAGATGACCAAAACTGCACGCAGTACTCCAGGTGCGGCCTCACCAATACCCTATACAGCTGCAGAAGGACCTCCCTGCTTTTGTACTCCATCCCTCTTGCAATGAAGGCCAACATTCCATTCGCCTTCCTGATTACCTGTTACACCTGCAAACTAACTTTTTGGGATTCATGCACAAGGACCCCCAGGTCCCTCTGCACCGCAGCATGTTGTAATTTCTCCCCATTCAAATAATATTCCCTTTTACTGTTTTTTTTTCCCCCAAGGTGGATGACCTCACATTCTCCGACATTGTATTCCATCTGCCAAACCTTAGCCCATTCGCTTAACCTATCTAAATCTCTTTGCAGCCTCTCTCTGTCCTCTACACAACCCACTTTCCCACTAATCTTTGTGTCATCTGCAAATTTTGTTGCACTACACTCTGTCCCCTCTTCCAGGTCATCTCTGTATATTGTAAACAGTTGTGGTCCCAGCACCGATCCCTGTGGCACACCACTAACCACCGATTTCCAACCCGAAAAGAACCCATTTATCCCGACTCTCTGCTTTCTGTTAGCCAGCCAATTCTCGATCCATGCTAATACATTTCCACTGACTCCGCGTACCTTTATCTTCTGCAGTAACCTTTTGTGTGACACCTTATCGAATGCCTTTTGAAAATCTAAATACACCACATCCATCGGTACACCTCTCTCCACCATGCTCGTTATATCCTCAAAGAATTCCAGTAAATTAGTTAAACATGATTTCCCCTTCATGAATCCATGCTGCGTCTGCTTGATTGCACTATTTCTATCTAGATGTCTCGCTATTTCTTCCTTAATGATAGTTTCAAGCATTTCCCGCACTAAAGATGTTAAACTAACTGGCCTATAGTTACCTGCCTTTTGTCTGCCCCCTTTTTTAAACAGAGGCGTTACATTAGCTGCTTTCCAATCCGCTAGTACCTTCCCAGAGTCCAGATAATTTTGGTAGATTATAACAAATGCATCTGCTATAACTTCCGCCATCTCTTTTAATACCCTGGGATGCATTTCATCAGGACCAGGGGACTTGTCTACCTTGAGTCCCATTAGCCTGTCCAGCACTACCCCCCAAGTGATAGTGATTGTCTCAAAGTCCTCCCTTCCCACATTCCTATGACCAGCAATTTCTGGCATGGTTTCTGCGTCTTCCACTGTGAAGACCGAAGCAAAATAATTGTTTAAGGTCTCAGTCATTTCCACATTTCCCATTATTAAATCCCCCTTCTCATCTTCGAAGGGACCAACATTTACTTTAGTCACTCTTTTCCGTTTTATTTATCTGTAAAAGCTTTTACTATCCGTTTTTATGTTTTGCGCAAGTTTACCTTCGTAATCTATCTTTCCTTTCTTTATTGCTTTCTTAGTCATTCTTTGCTGTTGTTTAAAATTTTCCCAATCTTCTATTTTCCCACTAACCTTGGCCACCTTATGCGCATTGGTTTTTAATTTGATACTCTCCTTTATTTCCTTGGTTATCCACGGCTGGTTATCCCTTCTCTTACCGCCCTTCTTTTTCACTGGAATATATTTTTGTTGAGCACTATGAAAGAGCTCCTTAAAAGTCCTCCACTGTTCCTCACTGTTTAGTCTGTGTTTCCAGTCTACTTTAGCCAACTCTGCCCTCATCCCACTGTAGTCCCCTTTGTTTAAGCATAGTACGCTCGTTTGAGACACTACTTCCTCACCCTCAATCTGTATTACAAATTCAACCATACTGTGATCACTCATTCCGAGAGGATCTTTTACTGGGAGATCGTTTATTATTCTTGTCTCATTACACAGGACCAGATCTAAGATAGCTTGCTTCCTTGTCGGTTCTGTAACATACTGTTCTAAGAAACAATCCCGTATGCATTCTATGAATTCCTCCTCCAAGCTACCCCGTGCAATTTGATTTGACCAATCGATATGTAGGTTAAAATCCCCCATGATTACTGCCGTTCCTTTTTCACATGCCTCCATTATTCTCTTGATTATTGCCCGGTCCACCGTGAAGTTATTATTTGGGGGCCTATAAACTACACCCACCAGTGACTTTTTCCCCTTACTATCTCTAATCTCCACCCACAATGATTCAACATTTTGTTCATTAGAGCCAATATCGTCTCTCACAACTGCCCTGATATCATCTTTTATTAACAGAGCTACCCCACCTCCTTTCCCTTCTTGTCTATCTTTCCGAATCGTCAGATACCCCTGTATGTTTAATTCCAAGTCTTGGCCCCCCTGCAACCACGTTTCTGTAATGGCCACCAAATCATACCCATTTGTAATGATTTGTGCCGTCAACTCATTTACTTTCTTTCGAATGCTGCGTGCGTTTAGGTAGAGTGTTTTAATACTAGTTTTCAAACCATGATTTTTAGTTTTGACCCCTCCTGCAGACCCTTTACATTCATTGGCCCTTTTTGTTTTTTGCCTTGGGTTTCTCTGCCCTCCACTTTTACTCATCTCCTTTCTGTCTTTTGCTTTTGTCTCCTTTTTGTTTCCCTCTGTCTCCCTGCATTGGTTCCCATCCCCCTGCCATATTAGTTTCACTCCTCCTCAACAGCACTAGCAAACACTCCCCCCTAGGACATTGGTTCCGGTCCTGCCCAGGTGCAGACCGTCCGGTTTGTACTGGTCCCACCTCCCCCAGAACCGGTTCCAATGCCCCAGAAATTTGAATCTCTCCCTGCTGCACCACTGCTCAAGCCATGTATTCATCTGAGCTATCCTGCGATTCCTACTCTGACTAGCACGTGCACTGGTAGCAATCCTGAGATTACTACTTTTGAGGTCCTACTTTTTAATTTAGCTCCTAGCTCCTTAAATTCGTCTCGTAGGACCTCATCCCTTTTTTTACCTATGTCGTTGGTACCAATGTGCACCACGACAACTGGCTGTTCACCCTTCCTTTTCAGAATGTCCTGCACCCGCTCCGAAACATCCTTGACCCTTGCACCAGGGAGGCAACATACCATCCTGGATAAACCAGGCTCAAATCCCAATATAAATATTGCAAGTTATTAAATTCCTAGAACATAAAATAACATTTCCTTTGGTAAAGTAATAAACTTACAATTGAATGCCAACAACAGATGTGCACCTGTGTCTCTGTGGGACATGGCTGCTTCTCACTCCCAGGCAGCCCTTTGCTGAGATCCAGTAAATAAATAATTCAGTATAATTGCCCCCTAGAATTGCCTTTCCCATTATTTATTTCTGCAGACAAATAGCGTCTCATCATTCTTATGCATGTTGATGGGTTCTTTTTGTGGTCAGATACTGAAGCATGTTGGTCTGCAAGCTGCGCCACTAGGATTGCCAACTTTGGTTGCATGTATTCCTGGACCTTTCCACATTATGACCTTGTGCCTTCAATTGCCCCACCTCCACGCTCCCACCATTGGCCACCCGACAGGTCCATCCTCACATCACACCAACTTCCCATGCCAATATGAAAGTCGATTGGACGATTCTTGACTGTCAGTCAAAACAACTTCCTCCTCATCTTCAATATTTTTTATAACTAATAAAAGTGTTCAAAGAAAATGAAAAAAAAGTTTTTTTAATAACCTGATGATTGTTCTCCTGAGTTGGTCGCAGCATATTACTAATCTTCAATTCCTGGAGACTCCAGAGCAATCCTGGAGGGTTGACAACCCTATGCACCACAGAACCATAAGTTGTAGGCTTGAAGCCACATTCCCACACGTGACAAGTTCCAGCTCTCGGCCTTGTTGTCAAGGCTCGGCATGTCCCGCACAGGAAAAGGATAAAGCTCCAGGTGAGTTACAGAATGGTAATGTTGCCACCCCCGCTCAATTTGATAGCAACATCATAAAGGGTTCCAGGAGAAAGTCAAAGGGGAAAAACACAAAATATATCTTGGTTAACCCCTCCCAAAATTAATCAGACCTTTATTATTGTGAAAGAACGGGGGATTGGGACTAATTGGATAGCTCTTTCAAAGAGCCGGCACAGGCATGATGTTCCGAATGGCCTCCTTCTGTGCTGTATCATTCTATGATTCTATGAACTGATTAATATTAAATCCCTCACTTACATTAGCTTCTGCTAGCTGTTCTTTCTCTCATTGGGACATGTTCTCTCTTCCAGACATCTACTTCAGTGCCCACCTGCTGGTCTAATTCAATCTCACTCTAGTCTCTCGTATTATAGCCCGTTTCTTGACGCTTTCCAGTCCTTTTCCCAGATGCTTCCTTATAACAAGTGAAGAAACCAAGGCCTGATGTTAAGAGTGCTGCTCCATGATTGCATGGTCAGACCTTTTATTGTTGCATGCAATTATTTGCCTCAGTTAACTGGTGTCAGTGCAAACATGAGGAAAGAAATCCCTCATTCTAAAAGTGAAGTATCTCTAGCTGCTTATCGCTCTCATACCTACCCACATAGTAACAAAGATACAACTGAGAGGAAAAAGGATGAATGACAATGGAAACTACAATTTTGTATTATTAGTTCTGTCTGAATACTCCAATAGTTTATCAAAGCTTTGTCATGTCATTGTTCTGATGACATAAGATGAACACATGGAACAATGTTAACCTAAGCCACATATCAGGAAACTGATGGGATTGGGTGCAAAGCTGCTTTTACATTTCATCCAATTTTGCTCTCCTATGAAGTCAGTGGAGAGTAATATTGGGTGGGGTATAAAACCAATGCTCCACCCAATCCTGTGGGTTTCCCGATGGTTGGATTAGGTTGAAATTTACACTCATGGATTCTGCTGGAGCAGTACATGTGTATTGTGTACTTTAGCCTATACAGCACTGGGTAAGCCTGTTTCGCAAGTTAATCTAGTGCTGCACCATATTTTTTCTGTTTCTTGAATTAATAAAAACAGTTTAAAATATAAGCTATTTCAGCTGAATTAATCTATTTACACAAATCACTGCTGAAATTTATCAATCTTCTATGCAAGAATGATTTGCTGAACACATCAAGGTGATTTTCCAAGAACGCCGCAAACGGATGTCTTTAAATTGGGCGTTGGGGTGATGGGCTTCGGCCCATAGTCCTGGACACCACCAAGTTTGAGAAGAGTAGGACAGAATATGAGATAATTCAGGAAGTGGTGATTAGGTGGCACCAAACTTGGATTTTAGAAGCCTGGTCATTGGAGGGGAAGGAATGACTGAGGGAGGTTAGGAGTTCCACAGTTCTCAGATCTTGGGAAAGAATGCCTTCGAGTAGGAGACTGGGTGGTGAGTCTTGATTGGAGGAAAGAGGAGAATCGTGGTAATATGGCATATTTGGAACTTAAGAAAGTTCAAAGGATCAGTGACCATAGTAGCACTGATGAGATAGAGAAAGAGACAGGTTAGAAGGAGACCACCAGGATTTTATTTTTACACCAGACAGGGATGTACAATTGTTGAAGTTCATCCATGTGATCTTTAAATGTCTGCCATTGCCTATCCACCATCATACTAGGGGTTTGAGGGTCTAGCGAAAAGGAGGAACTGAAGCAAATCCTTATTAGTCAGGAAATTGTGTTAGGGAAATTGATGGGATTGAAGGCCGATAAATCCACAAGGCCTGATAGGCTGCAATGCCAGAGTACTCAAGGAAGTGGCCCTAGAAATAGTGGATGCATTGGTGGTCATTATCCAACATTCTATTGACTCTGGATCAGTTCCTATGGACTGGAGGGTAGCTAATGTAACACCACTTTTAAAAAAAAGGAGGGAGAGAGAAAACAGGGAATTATAGACCGGTTAGTCTAGCATCAGTGGTGGGGAAAATGTTGGAATCAATTATTAAAGATGAAATAGCAGCGCATTTGGAAAGTAGTGACAGGATTAGTCCCAGTCAGCATGGAATTATGAAAGGGAAATCATGCTTGACAAATCTTCTAGAATTTTTTGACGATGTAACTAGTAGAATAGACAAGGGAGAACCAGTGGATGTGGTGTATTTGGACTTTCAAAAGGCTTTTAAGAGATTAGTGTGCAAAATTAAAGCACATGGTATTGGAGGTAATGTACTGTCATGGATAGAGAACTGGTTGGCAGACAGGAAGCAGAGAGTCGGAATAAATGGGTCCTTTTCAGAATGGCAGGCAGTGACTAGTGAGGTGCTGCAGGGTTCAGTGCTGGGACCCCAGCTATTTACAATATACATCAATGATTTAGATGAAGGAATTGAGTGTAATATCTCCAGGTTTGCAGATGACACTAAGCTGGGTGGCGGTGTGAGCTGTGAGGAGGATGCTAAGAGGCTGCAGGGTGACTTGGACAGGTTAGGTGAGTGGGCAAATGCATGGCAGATGCAGTATAATGTGGATAAATGTGAGGTTATCCACTTTGGTGGCAAAAACAGGAAGACAGAATATTATCTGAATGGTGACAGATTAGTAAAAGGGGAGTTGCAACGATACCTGGGTGTCATGGTACATCAGTCATTGAAAGTTGGCATGCAGGTACAGCAGGCGGTGAAGAAGGCAAATGGCATTCATAGCGAGAGGATCTGAGTATAGGAGCAGGGAAGTCTTACTGCAGTTGTGCAGAGCCTTGGTGAGGCCACACCTGGAATATTGTTCAGTTTTGGTCTCCTAATCTGAGGAAGGAAATTCTTGCTATTGAGGGAGTACAGCAAAGGTTCACCAGATTGATTTCCGGGATGGCAGGACTGACATATGAGGAGAGACTGGATCAACTGGGCTTGTATCCACTGGAGTTTAGAAGAATGAGAGGGGATCTCATAGAAATATATAAAATTCTTACGGGATTGGACAGGTTAGAGGCAGGAAGAATGTTCCCGTTGCTGGGGAGTTCCAGAACCAGGGGTCACAGTCTAAGAATAAGGGTTAAGCCATTTAGGACTGAGATGAGGAGAAACTTCTTCACTCAGAAAGTGGTTAATCTGTGGAATTCTCTACCGCAAAAAGTTGCTGAGGCTAGTTCGTTAGATATATTCAAAAGGGAGTTAGATATGGCCCTTATGGCCAAAGGCATTAAGGGGTATGGAGAGAAAGCAGGAAAGGGGTACTGAGGTTGAATAATCAGCCATGATCTTATTGAATGGCGATGCAGGCTCGAAGGGCCTAATTTCTATGTTTCTATAACCCTTTAAGTATCATTCGCAGTCTATCCTAGCCAATTCATGTCTCATACCAGCAAAGTTACCTTTCTTTAAGTTCAGGACCCTAGTCTTTGAATTAACTGTGTCACTCCATCTTAATGAAGAATTCTACCATATTATGGTCACTCTTCCCCAAGGGGCCTCGCACAACAAGATTGCTAATTAATCCTCTCTCATTACACAACACCCAGTCTAGGGTGGCCAGCTCTCTAGCTGGTTCCTCAACATATTGGTCTAGAAAATCATCCCTTATACACTCCAGGAAATCCTCCTCCACAGTATTGCTACCAGTTTGGTTAGCCCAATCTATATGTAGATTAAAGTCACCCATGATAACTGCTGTACCTTTATTGCACGCATCCCTAATTTCCTGTTTGATGCCATCCCCAACCTCACTACTACAGTTTGATGGTCTCTACACAACTCCCACTAGTGTTTTCTGCCCTTTGGTGTTCCGCAACTCTACCCATACAGATTCCACATCACCCAAGCTAATGTCCTTCCTTACTATTGCGTTAATCTCCTCTTTAACCAGTAACGCTACCCCATCTCCTTTTCCATTCTGTCTATCCTTCTTGAATATTGAATATTGAATGTAATATCTCCAAGTTTGCAAAAGGCACTAAGCTGGGTGGCAGTGTGAGCTGTGAGGAGGATGCTTAGAGGCTTCAGGGTGAATTGGACAGGTTAGCTGAGTGGGCAAATGCATGGCAGATGCAGTATAATGTAGATAAATGTGAGGTTATCCACTTTGGTGGCAAAAACAGGAAGGCAGAATATTATCTGAATGGTGACAGATTAGGAAAAGGGGAGGTGCAACGAGACCTGGGTGTCATGGTACATCAGTCATTGAAAGTTGGCATGCAGGTACAGCAGACGGTGACGAAGGCAAATGGCATTCATAATGAGAGGATCTGAGTATAGGAGCAGGGAAGTCTTCCTGCAGTTGTACAGAGCCTTGGTGAGGCCATACCTTGAATATTGTGTACAGTTTTGGTCTCCTAATCTGAGGAAGGACATTCTTGCTATTGAGGGAGTGCAGCGAAGGTTCACCAGACTGATTCCCGGGATGGCGGAACTGATATATCAAGAAAGACTGGATCGACTAGGCTTATATTCACTGGAATTTAGAAGAATGAGGGGGCTCTCATAGAAACATATAAAATTCTGACAGGTTTGGACAGGTTAGATGCAGGAAGAATGTTCCCGATGTCGGGGATGTCCAGAACCAGGAGTCACAGTCTAAGCATAAAGGGTAAGCCATTTAGGACCGAGATGAGGAGAAACTTCTTCACTCAGAGAATTGTGAACTTGTGGAATTCTCTACCACAAAAAATTGTTGAGGCCAGTTCGTTAGATATATTCAAAAGGGAGTTAAATATGGCCCTTATGGCTTAAGGGATCAAGGGATATGGAGAGAAAGCAGGAATGGGGTAATGGCTAAAGGGATCAAGGGGTATGGAGAGAAAGCAGGAATGGGGTACTGAAATTGCATGATCATATTGAATGGTGGTGTAGGCTCGAAGGGCCGAATGGCCTACTCCTGCACCTATTTTCTATGTTTCTATGATTCCAGTGTATTTGAAGAGCTGAAATGTTTACATGGAATAAATATCAATCAGTATTGATTGTGTTTTATTGTTTAAAAGCCAAGGTGAAAGGTTAAGATCTGTAGAGCAGGGCAAAAAGACCAAAAGAGAAGACGAAGTGAATTTTATGAGTCAGACAGAGGGGAACAACGATTTGTCAACCACACAGTTTGCTGAGGAAAAACATTATGCACACATCACTTGTTACTAAGTATTTTTACAAAAAGAGATTGCTATAAAATTACATTTACCTGAGCTTAACTGAGAAAGGCTGCTGTCTTCATTTAGTTGCTTTGCGCTGAATTCAAATTTCTGCCTGGCTGGTGCACTGTTGTCAGTTTCAATTCCATCCACAAACCTGGCCAAGACACATCATGTCAAGCATGAGTTTACAGAGCAGCAGAATACAAAGCTAAATTATTAACATTGATAGAATCGCCTTCCGTGGGCCAGAGGCTGAATGTTTGCTGAAAAATATAATCTACTTATGAACAACAAATGTCAATATTTAAAACAAAGACTGCAGGCTGCTGCCTATTGATTAAGTGGGGAAGTCAACTCAACATATGAACAGAAACCGTGCTGGATCATTGCTGGTAAACTGCAGTTCTTAAGTTAATATCTGTACAGTTCCTGTTTACCAGCTGCAATCAGCTTAGTAAAAAAGCAACAAGTCTACATCAATAGACTTTATTGGTTTATTAGCTGGTGTAATGGTTTCTATTTTTACCAGCAATGCCTAATCGGCTTGTGCTACTTTTGGAAGCAAGATTCTTGCTGATAGTCCCACATGACTAACAAAGGGCCACGAAACAAGCTCAAGCTGTTCACAGGAAAGCCAAGCTTTCCATTTGTTTTCCATTACTTTTTAATCAGTCCTTTCGCACACATGTCATGGTATGGCTTTCTCTCTGTTTTGAGCTCATTTTACAATTCAATCTGTTCTGAGTTGGCGTGATCCGAGAAGGAAATGGAACAGATCCCAAAGTCGACAAGATAATCTGCTTGCAGGGCTGTATTCTCTACGGTAGAAAACATTATTTGGATTTCCAAAACATTTGAAAGATGCATTTCCCCACCAAGAACAAAAAACGATTTTTCAACTTAGCAAGGTGAGGGTTGAGTAAGTGGGTCCTGGATAACACCACCCAGCATTATTTGAAGACTGTATTTTTGAACTCCTTGGAGACCATTATTGTTTGCGGTGCAAATCAGGTGGACGGGGCTGTCCTGGTCCAGCTTCATTTAAATGCAGGAGGTAAGTGGCCAGTTCTAATCGCCTCACTTATAGGCAGCTCGCTGTTTTGGGTGGGGGGCTGGTCCGGTGGGTCTGCCAGAAAGTCTTAAAAGGAAGGTTGAGCTTTCAGTGATGGGGAGGATAGCGTGCATTACATTGAGGCAGCAGGCAGAATAGCAGTAGCCAGGGTCCCATCGATTTTCAGATACTGCCATGGAGGTACTTGTGTAGGAAGAAGGTCCTCTTCCCTTCAGATGGGTGAAGGCCAGGATACCCTGGGAAATTAGCCAGAAGCACTTCAGAGAAGTGGCTGGAAAGGGCAATACCAGCTGCTAGGGTCTGGCTGCAGGTTTGGAAGAAACTTATTGACTATATCAGGATTGCCAAGGTACATCTCCTTCTCACATTTTTCTGACTCAACACAGCTCTGCAACACCAGACTTTGGCTCCAGCACTCACAGTTCTTCCTGCCCAAGCTTCAAAAGCTTTTCCTCCAATCACAACGGGACATTGACTATACCTCTTTCTACTTGCACTCACATATGTGACACCCCACAATAACTTTCCCTGAGTCCCCTCTTGTCCATGCTTGGTACTTGTTCTGCTCAGGATAAACACTATGCTTTCTCCAGTAGTAGTATTAGGCAGTCCCTCGTATCGAGGATGACTTGCTTCCACACCAAAAAGGGATGAGTTTCAATAAGGGACCTGATATTCCAGGTCCCGAACTACATAGTGAAGGGTAGAAGATGCCTGTGTGTGGATTCTTTTAACGTGGGATGGCCATTGCACACCAGCCACCACACGAGCTTGACAGAGCTAGGTCTTGATCCAGTGGTAAAGGTTAACCAAGACGACTGGACACCAAGCTCTGCTGCACGGACCTAGTGCGCCCACATAGACTGCAGTGTAGGCTGGCCGGTGCTGCCCCTGGGCCTTCACCTCTTCTGGGCCCCGAACCCTCGCCTCTCCTGGGCCCCGATCACATTGCTCCTGGGCCCCGATCTCTCTCCGCTCCTCTGCCCCAATCATTCGCCGCACCTCCGCCACGGTCTCTTGTTGCTCCTCCGTCCTGACCTCCCCGCTCATCTGCTGTACCTGGGCCTCGCTGATGTTCCTACCCATGCTCCAATCGGCGACCTGGGTTTTGGTGATGTCACCCAGTCGCCCTCCTCAAAGCCGTCGCCCTCCTGGAACGGCTTGCGTTGCATCTTGTAGTGGCATGCTCTTTTTATACCCCCGACCTGCGGCTGGTGTTTCCTCACAGTTCGGGGCACCACACTCGATTCAGGGCCGCTCCGCTCTTTTTATATCCATGACCTCACTGTGAGGAAACACCAGCTGCAGCTTGGGGGTATAAAAAGAACGGAGCGGCCCTGGAACCAGTGTGGTGCCTGACCTGCGCTTTCTTCACTAAGCTACCTTCAACAAGGCACACACTAACCCACTACTTCTCTTGCAGTAGAAACAATCGGAGGAGACCTCAAGAACAGGGGGCGTCCTGCCACATTGCAAATTTTGATTCCAATGGAGGATACCACTTATCAACATCATTAGGCAAAGGGAAATGGCAAAGCTGAAGGACACGCACAGCAGGGTGTTTGGACATTTTCCTTCCCTCTTTTCTCACTTAACTCTTTAGCTCTCACACACACAGCATGACAACCTGGGGCTGCATTGCACTGCCACACCTCTGCTCCTGCAGGAGCGGGAAGGGCAGCCCAGGAAATGGCGTGCCAAAGGGCAAGCTTGGGACCTAGCTCTGCTGAAGGGGACAGAAATATAGGAGGAATTTTCAGCAGGATCCATGGCAGGCGACCCAATTAAACCATTATTATTGGGTTGTCGACAGACCATTAATAATGCTTTCATTTTAACTGCTCGCCCACGGGGTCCATGCTGCTCGGGGACCACCTCTGTGAGCTTGAGGTGGGAGTTGAATGGCCATTGCTCCAGCTGAATACTTGACAGCTTCACATGTACAGTAAAAGCTCCCACCTGACAGATCATCACTTTCCTCAGCCACAAGCTGTTTCTCAGTCCATTTCCAGCACAGATTCTGCAGGCTTTCCACTCTCCATCCACTCTTATCTCATTGGAAGAACTCTCTCACCATTGACAGATTGCTTCTGTCATCTTACTTCACCTGCCACCTATTCCATCAATATGTCTGTCCTTTATACTGTCTCACCTTGGTCCTCAGAATCTGATCACGATCAACCCCAACACCAGCAGCACCAACAACACCAACCTTCTCCGCATCACCCGATGCTGCACAGGTCAGAGGGCATTTGCACCTGAGCACATTGCTGCCTGGGAGGCCAGGGATGGCCTCACCATGGCCACATATACTTCACTTGATACTGTACACCCTGGCTGCCATATTGTAAAGTCCTTAGTCACAATGGCACAAAACCCACACGAGGCACATTCTATGGACAAGGTCACTCTATGACCTGAACCTTTTCACAGGACCAAGAAGTGACGACCCTGCATGGGACCTCCCTTTATATACCTGGATGACCAGGTAAGGAGTGTCTCCCACAAGTTCACCCCCTGTGGTCAAGGTGTGCATTGCTTAAGTATATACAGTACTGCAGTGGTGTTACATAGAGGTTACATACATGACATCACCTCTCTCCAAAGTCTTATTGGGATCATAGGTTAAGTCTTTCAGGTGGTCTACGCTCCCTCATGAGCGCCTCAGTTGGGGCTCTGGTTGTTGAGCCTTGGCGTGAGTGTCTGTCACCTTTGGTGATTCCGGCCTGTCAGGGCTGACCGCAGGGACTGTGCATGCTGCTGAATGTTCTTGTTGCTCGTTCACTGGCGGTGGTGTGAGCACCATCTCATGTTCTTCCTCGGGTTCCTCAGTGTCCATGCTGAACCTTTTTTTTACTTGGTCCAGATGTTTACGGCATATCTGCCCATTGTTAAGTTTAACCACGATGACCCTGTTCCCCTCTTTGTCTATTACAGTACCCTCAAGCCATTTGGGCCCCACGGCGTGATTGAGGACAAATACGGGGTCATTTATTTCTATACATCTCCCCCTTGAGTTTCAGTCATGGTACTCATTTTGAGACTGGCGCTTGCCCTCAACTATATCGGTCAGGACTGGGTGAATGAGGGACAACTGAGTTTTGAGTGTTCGTTTCATGAGTAGCTCAGTGGGCGGGACCCCCGTGAGCGAGTGCGGTCGGGACCTAAAGGCCAGCAGGAGACGCGATAGGCGGCATTGTAGGGAGGGTCCTTGAATCCTGAGCATGCCTTGCTTAATGATTTGAACCGCACGTTCCGCCTGGCCATTGGGGGCTGGCTTGAACGGTGCTGTCCTGACATGGTTGATGCCATTGCCCGACATGAACTCCCGGAATTCGTAGCTCGTGAAACATGGGCCATTATCGCTAACAAGGATGTCTGGCAAGTCGTGGGCTGCAAAGACCGCACGTAGACTCTCCACAGTGATGGATGTCATGCACGAATTCAAAATGATGCACTCGATCCATTTCGAGTACGGATCTATCACAATGAGAAACATTTTTCCCATGAACGGGCCCGCGTAGTCTACATGAATACGTGACCATGGCCTGATGGGCCAGGGCCATGGGTTGAGCGGGGCCTCCCTGGGTGCATTACCCAGCTGGGCATACGTCGTGCACCTGCGAACACAGTGTTCCAGGTCTAAATCAATTCCCGGCCACCAAACATGTGACCGGGCAATGGCCTTCATCAGAACGATGCCAGGATGCTCACTGTGGAGTTCCCTGATGAATGCCTCCCTGCCCCTCTGGGGCATGACTACCCGGCTGCCCCATAGTAGGCAGTCAGCTTGCAAGGAGAGCTCATCCATCTGCCTGTGAAATGGTCCGACCTCCTCAGGGCATGCTCCGTGTGCTGGCACCCAATCCCCAGTCAGGACACATTTCTTAATCAGAGATAGGAGGAGATCTCTGTTGGTCCAGATTTTGATCTGACGGGCTGTGAAGGGGGAGCCTGCGCTGTCAAAGGCATCAACGGCCATGACCATATCTCAGCACTTTGTTCCGCTGCCCCCTCGCTGGTGGCCAGTGGAAGCCTACTGAGCGCGTCAGCGCAATTTTCGGTGCCCAGCCGGTGCCGGATGCAGTAGTCATAAGCAGCCAGCATGAGAGCCCATCGCTGTATGGGGGCTGATGCATTGGCATTGACAGCCTTGCTGTCTGACAACAGGGATGTTAACGGCTTGTGGTCCGTTTCTAATTCGAACCTCCTGCCAAAAAGGTACTGATGCATTTTTTTTACACGATAGACACATTCGAGTGCCTCCTTCTCAACCATCCCATATCCCCGTTCTGCTTGAGAGAGCAACCTGGAAGCATAAGCCACAGGTTATAGTTGGCCCTCAGCATTACTCTGCTGCAACACGCACCCGATCCCATAGGACGATGCATCACATGTCAGAACCAATTTCTTATAGGGGTCGTACAGGGTCAATAACTTATTTGAACAAAGTAGGTTTCGTGCCCGATTGAAAGCCTGTTCTTGACAGTCCCCCCAGAACCAATCGCAACCCTTACGCAGGAGCACATGAAGCGGCTCCAACAACATGCTTGAGTTCGGCAGAAAGTTCCCGAAATAGTTCAAGAGTCCCAGAATTGAACGCAACTCCGATATGTTGCCGAGCCTGGGCGCTCGTCGAATCACCTCTGTTTTGGATTCGGTGGGCCGAATCCCATCTGCAACAACGCTTCTGCCCAGGAACTCAACCTCAATCCCCTGTGGTCAAGGTGTGCATTGCTTAAGGAGATACAGTATTGCAGTGGTGTTACATAGAGATTAAATACATGACACATATGATGTGCCAGGTTAACACCACCCCACACTAATATGTAATGCATCCCTATAATGTGCAAGTCATTCCTTTCACACTTGCCACCATTGCAGGGTAAACCATTATGTCTCACCATTCACTGCAACTCACTAAGTCACTTCCAAAAGTGCATATAAATCCATCCAAGAATGCAAAATGTTGAAAATAAAGGTTTTAATCTATGACAGCGCATTAGCAGAAACTTTATATAACATTGGTTAAAATATCCAAGTGCCTATGCTTGTGTGCTGTTAGTTGGTATGATTAGACTAAGGTAAGGGTGAATGTGAGATGGAGAAGTGATAATGTACATCGAGAGGGATGGGTGGAGGTGCAAGGTAAATTGGTGTGAGTAAGGATGTGCAGGAGTAGGGTAGGGAAGGCAGAGTGATGGGGATGTGATGAGTGGCACAGCAGGTTGAGGTTGAGTGTGGCTTTGCAGTAACATTTCGTGATCTACTGAGATCAATGAAAGATTTGCGCCACAGCAGCCTGGTCCTCCTGACGACATCCCTGCTTGTGTCCTCCTATGCAATGTGCAACCAGGCTGCGTTGATGTTCTGGCGAGGTCCCTTCCAGCCATTGGAAGGGAAGAGAACCTCCTTGTGTGCTGTGACTCCCTCCATAAGCATATGGAGGGAGTCATGGGAGAGCCCTGCACCTCTGTGCAATGCTTGTCAGTGTTTGCAGCACCCCAATGCTGTAGAACACTGGCAGCACAAATGTCAAAGTAAATTTGCGCATGTCTCTTTAAGGAAACTGGCTGATGATGCATCAGCAAATTATGTTATCAGACCCACTTCCTTCAATTGGCCGGCTAACACGCTGGACGGACTTAACAAGCCCAATCAGGGGAATTTCATGTTGGAGGCCGGAATGGAGCCAACAGTGGGACCGGGATCTGCCATCGACATTGCCTGCCATGGATCTGCAGGGGTAGGGAAAATTGCAGCCTAAGTGATAATTAGTGTGCAAACCAGAAAATGATAAACTTTTTGAAATCTGTGTCGGCAGTGCTCCTGATGTGCTGCTGGTGACCCTACAACATCACATGACCTGCATATCAATGTTAGTCTTTGGGCAGATGTTGTTTATTGGAAGGTGGAAGGACTGGGACAGATGTCAATGCAGTGTAGCAGGGATTGGTCAGCTGCTTGAGCTATTGCTGAAGAGTTCTGTCTACATGGAGGTCTTGGGAGTCTTGCCACTTCTTTGCCTTCAATGTCATCAGTGTCATCCCACTCATTTCGCTGAAGTTCCTTGTCCAACGGTGACTTCATGTATTGTCCCTGTTGCATAGCAAAGTTATATAGCTTACAGCAAACCATTATATACTGTACGCGCTCTTTGGGTTGTATTGAAGGAAGACACCAGACCTGTTCAGGCAGCTGGGTCATTGTTCGAAGGCTCCAATGGTATGCTTGATGAGGGCTCCAGTTGAGTCACGGATCTGATTGTAGCACAATTCAGCCACAGAGTGTGTGTTCCTGAGAAGAGCTATGAGCCAAGTGTGCAGAAAAGTAGTTCTTGTCTCCAATCAGCTAGCCTCTTGCTTGTTGTACAGGGGCAAAGAACAGAGGGATTGAGGATTACTGCAATATAAATGGAACATGGCAGCTACCAGGAAAGTGGTCATAGACCTACATGATGTGCCATTGATAATCACACACCAGTTATACGATAATGGAATGGAAGCCTTTGTATCTGGTGAAAGCATCAGGCTCACCTGTAGGAACTTATAGGCCACTGTGGCTGCAGTCATCGAGGCCTGGACTTGGGGAAATCTTTGCAAACCCCAGAGCTTTATCCTGTTCTTTCTGCTTGCTCATGGGGGATGTGATGAAACATTTTTCTGTAACAATCATGGCATCAATCACCTGCTTAATGCAAATGTGAACTGCAGACTGATTGCTGTCTGTTTGCATGGAAGGTAAATGCCAACATGGACTAGAAGGGCTGAATGGCCTGTTTCTGTGTGGTAACTTTTATGTATTTCTATCATGTTGCTGATATCACCTGTTGGAGCCTGGAAGTTCAGATCTATAGTGACTTTGACTGCAACAGGCAATGCAGTGGCCAATATGGTAATGGGATGCAGGTCTTAACATAAGAACATACGAAATAGGAGCAGGAGTCGGCCATTTGGCCCCGCGAGCCTACGCCGCCATTCAATAAGTTCATGGCTGATCTGATCTTGGGCTCAGCTCTTCTTCCCTGCCTCCTCCCCATACCCTTTACTCCCTTATCACTCAAAAATCTGTCCATGTCCGCCTTAAATATATTCAATGACCCAGCCTCCACAGCTCTATGGTGCAAAGAATTCCACAGATCTACAACCCTCTGAGAGAAGAAATTCTTCCTCATCTCAGTTTTTAATTGGTGACCCCTATTCTAAAACTATGCCCCCTAGTTCTAGATTACCCCATGAGTGGAAACATCCTCTCTGCATCTATCTTGTCGAGTCCTCATTATCTTGTATGTCTCAATAAGATCACTTCTCATTCTTCTGAACTCCCATGAGTACAGGCCCAACCTGCTCAGCCTTTCTTCATAAGTCAACCCATTCATCTCAGGAATCAACCAAGTGAACCTTCTCTCAACTGCCTCCAATGCAAGTATATCCTTCCTTAGGCCACCTACGGGCCAAACACCCAAGGCCCCTGTTATGTAATGATGTGTGTATCATCCTGGTACCTTAAATGTAATGTAAGCACTATGCCACACCACAGAGGGCGCTGTGGTG
Organism: Pristiophorus japonicus; assembly: GCF_044704955.1. Classification (NCBI taxonomy): domain Eukaryota; kingdom Metazoa; phylum Chordata; class Chondrichthyes; family Pristiophoridae; genus Pristiophorus; species Pristiophorus japonicus. The sequence continues at coordinate 158,823,627 of NC_091979.1, read as the reverse complement.
GGAAACCTGGAAGTACCTAGAACAGGCACGATATAAGGCTGACCACCATACCTGAGAGGCACTCTGGAGCTGAACAATAAAGGACGAAGGTCACAGCAGTTAGACTTACACCAGACCGTGTGGAGTCAGTGATTTGTGTGCAACATACACCACATTGGCAACGAGGAAGCGGACGAACTCCACGCAACCATGGCTACTCTGGGCTCGCTAAAGGATTTTACCGTGGGCAATGATTGGGAGGCCTTCACGGAAAGGCTCGAGTACTACTTCACAGCAAACGACCTGACGGAGGACACGGACGCAATGAGAGATAAGCGTAAGGCGATATTGCTCTCCAGTTGTGGAGATGAGGTTTACTGTCTCGTCAGGGATTTGCTGGCACCTGGGAGCACCAGGGACAAGTCATACGAGGAGCTGACTGAACTCATTCGTGACCAGTTGAAACCGAAGGAGAGCATCCTCACGGCCAGATACAAATTTTACCATCACTGCAGACCTGAGGGCCAGAATATCGCCAAATATGCTGCAGACCTCAGGAGACTCGCGGCGCTGTGTGATTTTGGCGCATACCTTGACGAGGCGTTACGGGACGTTTTCGTTATGGGGATTGGCCACGAGGGTCTCCTTCACAAGCTGCTAGCCACGGAACCCACAGTCACTCTGACAAAGGCCATCACCATCAGCCGGGCATATATGACCTCGACTTGCAGCACCAAGCAAATAATCCACACAGTCTCGAACCCGGCAGGCACTGTCCACAGGATAGCGGCCACCACGGACAAAACTGCAGAACGTGGCTCTCCCCGGGGCAGAGAGCACGGACCTTGGGGTCCTGGAACTCAGAGTCCGCTGAGGGGGGCCAATCAAGTAGCACCATGCTGGTGTTGTGGAGGAAGCCATGGGGCTCACTGGTGCAGGTTTGCGGAGTATACGTGCAATACCTGCCACATGAAAGGCCACCTTCAGCGCATGTGTAAAAGAAATCGGACTCACCGTGTGGCTGAGGAGATGGGGGATGATCTACTGTTCAGCGAGGAGCAGGCAGAAGATGATGAGGTGTTGGGACTGTACACGTGTACCGACGATTCGCCCCCAGTGGTAATGGAAGTAAAAATCAATGGAGTCCCTGTGAGTATGGAAGTGGACACGGGCTCGGGTCCGTTCGTTCATGAGTCGGAGAACTTTTGATAAACTGTGGATTAACCCAGCTGCATGACCCAAGCTGGTCCCGGTCACGGCGAAGCTGCGTACCTACACCAGGGAACTAATACCTGTTCTTGGCAGAGCGATGGTGCAGGTATTCCACGGGGACGAAACGCACGGTTTACCTTTGTGGGTCGTTGCAGGCGATGGGCCGACGCTCCTCAGCCGGAGGTGGATGGGGAAGGTCCGTGGGAGCTGGGAAGACTTCATCACTCCACAGGCTGCTGTTCCCCGGGTCCCGAGAGAGCAGCGCCGACCGAGCTGGAGCTGCAGCCTCATCCACCCACAGGCAAGCAGAGCAAGGCCCAGCCCTGGACCTTACACAGAGATCTTGCAGCCTCAGCCCCCACAGGCAAGCAGCCCTGCAGAGAGGGGCCTAGTGGGGGGGGGGAGGGGGGGGTGGTGAGCCGGCGGGGCGCTGCGGGCGGGGTGCTAGGGATCCAGGATGGCCGGCGGATCGGAGGGGCCCACACAGAGGGAGAGACAGACGGCGGCAGCAGCTGGAGGTCAGCGGCCATGGCGGCCGCAAGGGAGGCCGCTACGGAGGCCACGAGGGAGACCGCAGGGGAGGCGGCAAGTGCGGCGGCTGGAGAGGCCACAATGGCCGCAGGGGAGGTGGCTACGGTGGCCGCTGGAGAAGCGACGACGATGGCCGCAGGAGAGGCGGCAAGTCAGGTGGCAGCGGAGGGGAGCGGAGGCTGCGGCGGCGGAGGGCATCCGGAGCGGTGGAGAGCAAGATGGCGGCGGCATCGTGCCCAGAGCAGCAGAGCATCAAAGATGGCGGCGCCCAAGGAGAAGCCATCGTGGAATCCACCTGCATCAAAGATGGCGCCTTAAAAAGGAACTGCACCCGGGAGTCTTAAAAGGGCCTTACCAAGAGGTGGTCCCCACAAAGGACTTCTGTAAGGCAGAGCAAGTCTAAAATGAGCTATGTTAATGTGAGATGGCGAATTTATAATAAGAATTAATTTTTTAATGCTGAATGGCCACTGTATTTGTGTAAAATAATGGATATGAAGTACAATTAATGATAAGGGCTAACAAGGAAATCAGGGATCCGTTACCAGTCAATAACTAGTTAATGTACCAGATAATATGTACCATACGAACGCACTGTCTATGCCTACCTGCCTTCTGTTGGACAAGTGTGATGTTATGTATTGATGTATGTATCGTCGTCCTGCGTCCTGGTTGGAGGGGAAGGTGATGTTATGTAATGATGTGTGTATTGTCCTGGTACCTTAAATGTAATGTAAGCACTATGCCACACCACAGAGGGTGCTGTGGTGGGAAACCTGGAAGTACCTAGAACAGGCACTATATAAGGCTGACCACCACACCTGAGAGGCACTCTGGAGCTGAACAATAAACGACGAAGGTCACAGCAGTTAGATTTACACCAGACCGTGTGGAGTCAGCGATTTGTGTGCTACATACACCACAGCCCCACCCCACTGCTGGCCAAGAATGGGGAAACACTCATCAAGGACACCGAGGCAGTCAGGGCCTACTGGAAGGAGCACTTAGAAGATCTCCTCAATAGAGACTCTGCCTTCGACTCGAGCATTCTCAACTCCATCCCGCAGCATGCTACCCGACACCACCTCAGTAAGACCCCAACACTGCACGAGGTAGAAAAAGCCATAAGACAACTTAAAAACAAGGCTACGGGTACGGATGGAATCCCTGCTGAGGCATTGAAGTATGGCGGAGAGGCATTTCTGGCGCGAATACACAATCTCATCTCCCTCACCTGGAGGGAGGAGAGCATGCCGGGGGATCTCAGAGATGCAGTAATCGTGACCATCTTTAAAAAAGGGGACAAGTCCATCTGCGGCAACTACAGAGGAATCTCGGCCTTTTGGCTAAGATCATGCGTAACTGACCTGACAGGGGAGTAACCATGACCCCAAAGTGGTTCTCCCTGGATCAGGAAGGTGGTTCTCCTATGCTTTTTGGAAATAGGAGGTGGGTGGGGTGGTTTGACCCATCCACCTTCACGGAGGTGTGTGGGGGTGCTGACCCATCCACCTCCATGGCACGAACCTGGTATTGCAGTACTTCCAGGAACGGTGCAGTGGCTCTCGGCCTTTTGGCTAAGAGCATTGGCGCAGAGTGATCCTTGATGTGTGCAAGGTGACCTCTGGCGTTTGTGATCTGACAAAGAATTGGAAAGATTGGCTACGAAAAATAAAAAAAATAAAAAAACTACAGAGGAATCTCCCTGCTGTCAGCCACAGGGAAAGTCATCGCGAGAGTCCTCCTCAACCATCTTCTTTCCGTGGCCAAGGAACTTCTCCCAGAGTCACAGTGAGGATTTAGTCCCCTACGGGGCACAACGGACATGATTATTGCAGCGCGACAGCTACAGGAAAAATGCACAGAGCAGCGCCAGCCCTTATACATGGCTTTCTTCGACCTTACAAAGGCCTTTGACACTGTCAGCCGCGAGGGTCTATGGAGCGTCCTCCTCCATTTCGTCACCATCCTCCGCCTACTCCACGACGACATGCAGGCCACGATCCTGACCAACGGATCCATCACAGACCCAATCCACATCCAGATCAGGGTCAAAGAGGGCTGCACCATTGCCCCAACCCTCTTCTCAATCTTTCTCGCCGTCATGCTCCACCTCAGTCAACAAGATCCCCACTGGAGTGGAACTAAACTACAGAACCAGTGGGAACCTATTCAACCTGACGGGTTTAGACAGGTTAGATGCAGGAAGAATGTTCCCAATGTTGGGGAAGTCCAGAACCAGGGGTCACAGTCTAAGGATAAGGGGTAAGCCATTTAGGACCGAGATGAGGAGAAACTTCTTCATCCAGAGAGTGGTGAACCTGTGGAATTCTCTACCACAGGAAGTAGTTGAGGCCAATTCACTAAATATATTCAAAAGGGAGTTAGATGAAGTCCTTACTACTAGGGGGATCAAGCGGTATGGCGAGAAAGCAGGAAGGGGGTACTGAAGTTGCATGTTCAGCCATGAACTCATTGAATGGCGGTGCAGGCTAGAAGGGCCGAATGGCCTACTCCTGCACCTATTTTTCTATGTTTCTATGTTTCAAACCTGCGCCGTCTCCGGGCCAGGTCCAAGACCATCCCAACCTCTGTCGCCAAGCTACAGTACGCGGACGACGCCTGCGTCTGAGCACATACAGGGGCTGAACTCCAGGACATAGTCGATGTATTTACTGAGGCATACGAAAGCATGGGCCTTGCGCTAAACATCTGTAAGACAAAGGTCCTCCACCAGCCTGTCCTCGCCGCGTAGCACTGCCCCCCAGTCATCACCATCCACAGTGCGGCCCTGGACACCGTGGACCACTTCCCATATCTCGGGAGCCTCCTATCAACAAGAGCAGGCATCGACGACGAGATCCAACACCGCCTCCAGTGCGCCAGTGCAGCCTTTGGCTGCCTGAGAAAAAGAGTGTTTGAAGACCAGGCCCTCAAAACTGCCACCAAGCTCATGGTCTACAGGGCTGTAGTAATACGCGCCCTCCTGTATGGCTCAGAGATTATGGACCATGTACAGTAGACACCTCAAGTCGCTGGAAAAATATCACCAATGATGTCTCCGCAAGATCCTACAAATCTCCTGGGAGGATAGAAGCAACAACATCAGCGTCCTCATTCAGGCTAACATCCCCAGCATTGAAGCACTGACCACACTCGATCAGCTCCGCTGGGCAGGCCACATAGTCCGCATGCCAGACATGAGACTCCCAAAGCAAGTGCTCTACTCGCAGCTCCTTCATGGCAAACGAGCCAAAGGTGGGCAGTGGAAACATTACAAGGACACCTTCAAAGCCTCCCTGACCAAGTGCGACATCCCCACTGATACCTGGGAGTCCCTGGCCAAAGACCGCCCTAAGTGGAAGAAGTGCATCCAGGAGGGTGGTGAGCTCCTCGAGTCTCAGTGCCAAAAGCATGCAGAAATCAAGCGCAGGCAGCGGAAAGAGCGTATGGCAAACCAGTCCCACCCACCCCTTCCGTCAACGACTACCTGTCGCACCTGTGACAAAGACTGTGGCTCTCGTATTGGACTGTTCAGCCACCAACGAACTCACTTCAGGAGTGGAAGCAAGTCTTCCTCGATTCCGAGGGACTGCCTATGATGATGATCCTTCCTTAAATATGGAGACCAAAACTGTACACAGTAATCTAGGTGTGGCCTCACCAATACCTTGTACAGTTGTAGCAGGACTTCTCTGCTTTTATACTCCATCCCCTTGCAATAAAGGCTAACATTCCATTTGCCTTCCTGATTACTCGCTGTACCTGCATACTAACTTTTTGCGTTTCATGCACAAGAACCCCCAGGTCCATCTGCACTGCAGCATTTTGTAATTTTTCTCCATTTAAATAATAATTAGATTTTTTATTTTTTCTACCAAAGTGGATAACCTCACACTTTCCTACATTACACTACATCTGCCAAATTCTTGCCCACTCACTTAGCTTGTCTATATACCTTTGCAGATTTTTTGTGTCCTCCTCACAACTTGCTTTTCCACCCATCTTTGTATCATCAGTAAACTTGGCTACATTACGTTCGGTCCCTTCATCCAATTCTTTAATATAGATTGTAAATAGTTGAGGCCCCAGCACCAATCTCTGTGGCACCCCACTAGTTACTGTTTGCCAACCGGAAAATGACCCATTTATCCAGACTCTCTATTTTCTGTTAGATAGCCAATCCTCTATCCATGCTAAAATATTACCCCCAACCCCGTGAACTTTCATCTTGTGCAGTAACCTTTTATGTGGCACCTTATCGAATCCTTCTGGAAATCCAAGTACACCACATCCACTGGTTCCCCCTTATCCACCCTGCTTGTTACATCCTGAAAGAACTCCAGCAAATTTGTCAAACATGATTTCACTTTCATAAAACCATGCTGACTCTCCTTGACTAAATTATGCTTTTCCAAATCTCCTGCTACTGCTTCCTTAATAATGGACTGCAGCATTTTCCCAATGACAGATGTTAGGCTAACTGGTCTATAGTTTCCTGCTTTCTGTCTGCCAAATTTTTTAAAATAGGGGCGTTACATTTGCAGTTTTCCAATCTGTTGGGACCGCCCCAGAATCCAGGGAATTTTGGTAGATTACAACCAATGCATCCACTAGCTCTGCAGCCACTTCTTTTGAGTTCCTAGGATGCAAGCCATCAGGTCCAGGGGACTTGTTCATCTTTAGTCCCATTATTTTCCGAGTACTTCTTCTTTAGTGACAGTGATTGTTTTAAGTTCCTCCCTCCCTATAGCCCCTTGATTATCCATTATTGGGATGTTTTTAGTGTCTTCTACCATGAAGACCAATACAAAATATTTGTTCACAGTCTCTGCCATTTTCCTGTTCCCCATTATTAATTCCCCAGTCTCATCCTCTAAGGGACCAACATTTACTTTAGCCACTCTCATCCTTTTTATATACCTGTAGAAGCTATTGAGGGAGAGCAGAGAAGGTTCACCAGATTGATTCCCGGGATGGGAATATCAGGAGAGACTGGATCGACTGGGCCTGTATTCACTGGAGTTTAGAAGAATGAGAGGGGATCCCATAGAAACATATAAAATTCTGACGGGACTAGACAGGTTAGATGTAGGAAGAATGTTCCCGATGTTGGGGAAGTCCAGAACCAGGCATCACAATCTAAGGATAAGGGGTAAGCCATTTAGGACTGAGATGAGGAGAAACTTCTTCACTCAGAGAGTTGTTAATCAGCCATGATCTTATTGAAACATAGAAACATAGAAAATAGGTGCAGGAGTAGACCATTCAGCCCTTCGAGCCTGCACCACAACGCAATAAGATCATGGCTGATCCTTCACCTCAGTACCCCTTTCCTGCTTTCTCTTCATGCCCCTTGATCCCTTTAGCTGTAAGGGCCATATCTAACTCCCTCTTGAATATATCCAATGAACTGGCATCAACAACTCTCTGCGGTAGGGAATTCCACAGGTTAACAACTCTCTGAGTGAAGAACTAACCAGTCGGCTCAGTGCTGGGACCCCAGCTATTTACAATTTACATTAATGAGTTGGACAAAGGAATTGAATGTAATATCTCCAAGTTTGCAGATGACACTAAGCTGGGTGGCAGTGTGAGCTATGAGGAGGAAGCTAAGAGGTTGCAGGGTGACTTGGACAGGTTAGGTAAGTGGGCAAATGCATGGCAGATGCAGTATAATGTGGATGAATGTGAGGTTATCCACTTTGGTGGCAAAAACAGGAAGGCAGAATATTATCTGAATGGTGACAGATTAGTAAAAGGGGAGGTGCAACGAGACCTGGGTGTCATGGTACATCAGTCATTGAAAGTTGGCATGCAGGTACAGCAGGCGGTGATGAAGGCAAATGGCATGTTGGTCTTCATAGCGAGAGGATCTGAGTATAGGAGCAGGGAGATCTTACTGCAGTTGTACAGGGCCTTGGTGAAGCCACATCTTGAATTTTGTGTTCAGTTTTGGTCTTCTAATCTGAGGAAGGACATTCTTGTTATTGAGGGAGTGCAGCGAAGGTTCACTAGACTGATTCCCGGGATGGCAGGACTTACATATGAAGAAAGATTGGATCGGCTAGGCTTATATTCACTGGAATTTAGAAGGATGAGATGGGACCTCATAGAAACATATAAAATTCTGATGGGATTGGACAGGTTAGATGCAGGAAGAATGTTCCCGTTGCTGGGGAGTTCCAGAACCAGGGGTCACAGTCTAAGAATAAGGGATAAGCCATTTAGGACCGAGATGAAGAGAAACTTCTTCACTCAGAGAATTGTGAACCTGTGGAATTCTCTACCACGGAAAGTTGTTGATGCCAGTTCATTGGATATATTCAAAAGGGAGTTAGATGTGGCACTTACGGCTAAAGGGATCAAGGCATATGGAGAGAAAGCAGGAATGGGGTACTGAAGTTGCATGATCAGCTATGATCTTATTGAATGGTGGTGCAGGCTCGAAGGGCCGAATGGCCTACTCCTGCACCTATTTTCTATGTTTCTATGTAAAGACTCTGTTGGGAGGGTAAGAATTCTAGCTGCAGCTCCCTGTGTTCTTTCCACCTCCTCTTCCACCGCCAGAGCCAGAATGGAATCGATAAAAGGGTGCCCATTAAAAAAAAAATTAATTGCTGGTACCCTCTTCAGAATCAGAAGTTGATCCAGCCACTACAATCAGTTTAAAATCAAATAACTTGCCAAAAAACACTGAAAACTACGAGCAAGGTGTCTCCCAAACCTTTGCAGCGTCTTAAACGAGACACTGTCTGAATGGTCCCCACAAATTTAGCATTGGCCCGAACACATTCACAAATTGGGCACAGACCATCTCACTGCTTAAATTTTCATTATTACGCCTGAACAATAGGCTACCCTATTTCAACCCCAAAACACTGTCTTGGAATTAGCAGGATGGAGCAGTAACAGATTCCCACGCTTGGCTTGATTCCTGATCTAAGGTGTGCACCTGAGGGGCATGGGGTATTCCTGCTGTGCAAGGGTAAATCAGAGGGAGGCATCCTTGCTGGGTTAAAATTCATTCACATCCACTGGACAAAGAGGACAGCAGCTGAGGTCCAGAAACAGTATGGCCATCCACCTTCTCAGTAGTAGAAACATGAAAGCCAGACAGGATCTAGAAATCAGGGATAAGTGCCCCCACTGGAAGGTAAGTAACTTACAAAAATAAACATCATTTCGACTGTGGAAACAATAACGAGCACCAACAAAGTCTTAGGGCCCAGGTTTCCACATGATTTGCGCCTGATTTTTAAGAGCAACTGGTGGAGAATGGACTATTTTAGAAATCGCAATTCTCCACATTTTTTTTTCTGCAGTTCTAGTCAGGTAGAATAGTTCTACTTTGGAACAGAATTTTTTCTTCAAAAGGGGGCGTGTCCGGCCACTGACGCCTGATTTCAAAGTTTCCACAGTGAAAACGTACTCCAAACTAACTTAGAATGGAGCAAGTGAAGATTTTTGTAGAACTGAAAAAACCTGTTCTACACATTAAAAAATCAGGCGCAGGTTACAAATTAGGCGTCCAGAACGAGGTGGGGGGGGCGGAGGGAAGGGAAGTCATTAAATTCTACAATAAATCCTTATTTATACTTATACAAATATTATACAAATAAATCCAACCTGAATAAACATTTATAAGCAAAGAAAAGATTAAATAAACCATCTTCCTACCTGTGTGCAAGTGCTTCAGCCAGACTCACAAGTTCGTTCGTTCGTTCCCGACGGCGGGGGGGGGGAGGAGGAAGCCGTTCCAGACGACGGGAGGGAGGGAGGGAGTGCGGGCCCGACCGACCGACCGCCCGCCCGCCCGAACGCAGCGGGGGGGGGGGGGGGAGGAAGACATTCCAGACGGCGGGAGGGAGGGAATGCGGGCCCGCCCGCCCGCCCGAACGCAGCGGGGGGGGGGGGGGAGGATGACGTTCTCGACGGCGGGAGGGAGGGAGTGCGGGCCCGCCCGCCCGAACGCAGCGGGGGGCGGGGAGGAAGACGTTCCAGATGGCGGGCGGGAAGGAGACAGTGAGAAGGCTGCAAGAAGCCTCAGTGCTGATGTGCTGATGGCAATGTGCTTTTATTAAAAAATTTTCAAAAATTAAACAGCTACAAAGAACTACAAAAATGGCCGAGTGCCAATGTTTCCTTCACACTGCGCGTGCGCGAACGCTCCAACGCGCACGCGCAGGGTTGCCGGCAGGAAAAAAACTAATTTAAATAGTACCCGCCCCCTCCCACTTACAAAATCGGCACGAGTGTAGGCTCCGCCCCCCTGGGCGCCGCGCCAAACCGACAAGGAGCTGCAGGGCTCTCCAGAATCGCGAGTTTTTTTTCCGGCGCCGTTTTAGGCGCGAAAAACGGGCGCCCAGCTCGGAGGGGCGCCCGTTTTTTATCGTGTGGAAACTTGGGCCCTTAGTGCTGTCGAAAATACAAGCATTCTACAAACACAGCCACGCAACCCTGCCAGAAAACACAATCAAGAACTAGAAAATGGTTACATGCAGATTCTTCTCTTCTTAGGCGGTCCCTCATATCGAGGATGACTTGCCTCCACCAAAAAAGGATGAGTTCACAGGTGTTTCAATTAAGGACCTATTATTCCAGGTCTCGAACTGTATATTGAAGGGTTGAAGATGCCTGTGAGTGGATTTTTTTAACATGTGGTGACCGTTGCACACCAGCCACCACATGGGCTCGACAGAGCTAGGTCTTGGTCCAGTGGCAAGGGTTAACCAAGACGACTGGAGACCAGCTCTGCTGATTAACTCTGAACTGACTCATTCAACTTTTATTGGCCCAGATGATCCAGCAGACTATGCATCTCTCAGGACACTTCTGAATATTTGTGTTTTTTGACTATTGAAGTTTGAGAATTGTCCATCTTTCCCCTATCATTTATATGTGTCTGCTACATTTTTATCAACATTCATAAATACACCAAAAGAAAAGGGATATCAATTTAGATGTGTCAAACTCTCCTATAGCTTATCACTCAAACTGTCCCTTTCTTTCAGCTTGCTTGATTCAGTTTTGTTCTCTCATTGCACCAAGTGAGTAGGGATAAAGTTGAACATTTTTATGGCCTGTAGCAATTTGTGATATTAATCGTAACAGATTTTGACAATGCAAGACTTTTGTAGCTTGATGGTGGGGCACTTATCCTTTTATGAGTGTTGACAGTCAGGACCCAAGTTCATACATTGGTAGCAATGGATTCAACAGACTATTGTTGCTTTCGATGTATTTTATGATCATCGAGGTAAGGGATGATCTTTTTTCATTTGTTGTTAGTGAGTGTTAGGGTAGCACTAGGCCATCTATTGCAGTGATCAGAAGAAATAAACCTGTCATAGCATTGTGTTTTAACGTTAGAACCTTGGGAATTTCACTGTCCACTCTGAATTTGTTTTAATTTTCCCTAACAACCTGAGTGAAATGACATATTTAAAGGCAATTTATAGCAAGTTGTTATGGGCAGTTTTATGCTGTGGATTCATACCTAGTAGGAATGAAGGGGAGACTTTTTAAATGTCCATTACATAGGACCCTGTAGCCACAAGAGAAAGGGCTTTCGTCCTATTAGACTGAATTGGATTACAATCCAGATCAAATACTTATTACAGCTCTTTTTAAAGGAATTAATTGACATAACATTAAATGCTGGCGCTGTCCCATTCTCCATTCTTCTGTGGGGAGTATAAAATGATCTCTAATCTCTAGCTGCTTGACAGCTTGTTAATTTTGTGCTCAAGAGCTCCAGTTCTGTGTTCATAATCCAAGTTAAATGGTCTCATTACATCTACCTTATCCAAGCCTTGCCAACACTTCATAGGCCTGGATCATGTATTCAACCAGCATTGTAAGCCATGTATAATCTGACCTAAGTTGTACACTGTGAGAACAATGACCACTAGGTGGTGAATTTGTGGGAGACACTCCTAACCTGGACCTTCAGGTATAAAAGGGGAAGCTCCACCCACTTTCATCACTTGAATGCTAAGGAATAAAGGACAGGTCACAGACTGATCTTCTTTCAAGCATGGGCCTCGTGTGCATTTATACATAGTAAGGACGTATCAGTGCTCCTTCTCAATCACCCTTTCTTCATTGTAAACCTGCCCAGTTCCTTGAATCCCATGAGTCTTGAGTTCTGAAACCATTCATATCACTCTCCCTGAGCACATTCCGATACAACAGTATCTTGAAGGTATGCACACAGTTTTAAAATGTATTTCCATCTGTGATCTATAAGATTAGATTAATGTATTTTGAATTATCTTTAGAAGATAGGTAGACAATGATTAAGGGGGCATCGAATTATACACAGCCACTTTAAAAGGAATCACAGAATGAGTGCATTGCATAGAGAAAAATAGTTAATGAATGTGAATTTTTAATGTCTTGGTCTCTACAAAAGCTTTCTCAGCTTTTATTTACAAACATGACTGCCTTCACAGCCTTCCTGTTTCAAAAAGCTTCTCTCAGCCAGGCAAGGAGCAAAAGACTTTCCAACACAATGTGTGTGAAGCTATTTTTTTTTTGATTATCTTGGCAAACGAATGAATTTCTGATTGTTTAGTCTCTAGGAAAAATAACTTCTATTTAACATATTAACCACAGGGCCTTTTTTAAACTTGTAAGAATATATTTTGCATAAGTCCAATATTAAACCTAACTTTTTTACCAAAATCCTTTGTGGAAACCCTGAAATGCAACAGTTACACAATGAACAATGGGTATTAAACATTGAACAATAGATAACAGGGAGACACAAGTGAGTTATAATAGAGACAAATAGATAGCAGGAAGTGTGTTACATAGAAAACAACAGATAACGGAGTAAAAACAGAAAATGCTGGAAATACACAGCAGGTCAGGCAGCATCTATGGAGAGAGAAGCAATTGTAATGTTTCAGGTTGATGACCTTCCATCAGAACTGGCAAAATTTAGAGATGTAACAGGTTTTAAGCAAGTACAGGGGGAGGGGAGGGAAGTACAAAAGGGAAGCAGTAATGCCAAACCCACCATTTCATAAATCATGAGATTTGGTAAGAAATCATGAGTTGCTTTTTTTTCCTGACCTGCCACCTCATTGACCTTTGCCCTTGGACAGGAAGCATATTCCATGACCTTTGCCCTTGGACAGGAAGTGCATTCGACCGTCACTAACTGATCATTGACATAAGAACATAATAGGAGCAGGAGTAGGTGAATCATTGGTCCCACTGGCACATCACTCACAGGCTGGCCTCACTCTGCTTTTGACCCTTTCTGGAACATAACCTCCTCCAGTCCTACAACCCTCTGAGATCTGGGCGCTCCTCCAATTTGGGCCTCTTGTGCATTCTTGATTTTAATCGCTCCACCATTGATGGCCTTGTCTTCAGCAAGCCACACTCACTCTATCATTCAATACAAGAGGCAACCTTTGTTGCCCCCAGGCAGTTTGAATTCTTCAGCAGACAGATGTTCTAATTGCGTTGGCCTGTAGAAAGTGAGGTGCCTCAAGATTTCTAAAAATGTAAACCTGATGTCAGAATTATGATTTTCCAAAGTAAACTCTAATTTTCTCCACTTTTTATGTTATTATGATTTTTATTAACTTTCATCAGACACAAGACTAAAACCATAAATCCACCCCGAGTGCAATACTGGATTTAGTAAAAAGTAGCTAATAAAATTAAGCTAATCTTGTCTCGATCGCTCTTCTTCCCTCTGCTAAAATGCTTCCTTGTCTCACCTAATGATTGAAAGCCTGATCTTACAAACCCATCTGCAGTTGGATTATTTTATTTCAAAAAGCGGATTCACATACAGCTCAAAATTCACACAAACTTCTTTCTCATTATCACGTTGATGTTTGTGGGAGCATGTGGTGCTGCATTTCTTACACTACAACAGTGACTCCACTTCAAAAAGTACTTCATTGACTGTAAAGCGCTTTGGGACGTCTGGTGGTCATGAAAGGTGCTATATAAATGCAAGTCTTTCTTTTTTTTCTCATTTCCTCTCCTAAAACATGTCACTGCCATCTGTCAGCAACAAAGTACCTTCCTAATCACCTGTTGTGGGTAAAACTTGGCAACTCACTCACCTGTAATAGGTTTAAGATATGTCGAGGAACCAACTAGGGAGCTGGCCATCCTAGACTGGGTGTTGTGTAATGAGAAATTACCAATTAGCAATCTTGTTGTGTGAGGCTCGTTGGGGAAGAGTGACCATAACCTGGTAGAATTCTTTATTAAGATGGAGAGTGACACAGTTAATTCAGAAACTAGGGTCCTGAACTTAAGGAAATGTAACTTCGATGGTTTGAGTCGTGAATTGGCTAGAATAGACTGGCAAATGATACTTAAAGGGTTGACGGTGGATAGGCAATGGCAAACATTTAGAGATCACATGGATGAACTTCAGCAATTGTACATCCCTGTCTAGAGTAAAAATAAAATGGGGGAGGTGCTCAACCGTGGCTAACAAGGGAAATTAAGGATAGTGTTAAATCCAAGGAAGAGGCATATAAATTGGCCAGTAAAAGCAACAAACCTGAGGACTGGAAGAAATTTAGAATTCAGCAGAGGAGGACAAAGGGTTTAATTAAGAGGGGGAAAATAGAGTATGAGCATAAGCTTGCCGGGAACATAAAAACTGACTGCAAAAGCTTCTATAGATATGTGAAGAGAAAAAGATTAGTGAAGACAAACGTAGGTCCCTTGCAGTTGGATTCAGGTGAATTTATAATGGGGAACAAAGAAATGGCAGACCAATTGAACAAATACTTCGGTTCTGTCTTCACGAAGGAAGACACAAATAACCTTCCGGAAGTACGAGTGGACCGAGGGTCTAGTGAGAAGGAGGAACTGAAGGATATCCTTATTAGGCGGGAAATTGTGTTAGGGAAATTGATGGGATTGAAGGCTGATAAATCCCCGGGGCTTGATAATCTGCATCCCAGAGTACTTAAGGAAGTGGCCCTAGAAAAAGTGGATGAATTGGTGATCATTTTCCAACAGTCTATCGACTCTGAATCAGTTCCTATGGACTGGAGGGTAGCTAATGTAACCCCACTTTTTAATAAAGGGAGGGAGAGAGAAAGCGGGTAATTATAGACTGGTTAGCCTGACATCAGTAGTGGGGAAAATGTTGGAATCAATTATGAGGGATGAAATAGCAGCGGATTTGGAAAACAGTGACAGGATCGGTCCAAATCAGCATGGATTTATGAAGGGGAAATCATGCTTGACAAATTTGGAATTTTTTTGAGGATGTAACGAGTAGAGTGGATAAGGGAGAACCAGTGGTTATGGTGTATTTGGACTTTCAAAAGGTTTTTGACAAGGTCCCACACAAGAGATTGGTGTGCAAAATCAAAGCACATGGTATTGGGGGTAATGTACTGATGTGGATAGAGAACTGGTTGGCAGACAGGAAGCAGAGAATCGGGATAAACGGGTCCTTTTCAGAATGGCAGGCAGTGACTAGTGGAGTGCCGCAGGGCTCAATGCTGGGACCCCAGCTCTTTACAATATACATCAATGATTTGGATGAAGGAATTGAGTGTAATATCTCCAGGTTTGCAGATGACACTAAACTTGGTGGCGTTGCGAGCTGTGAGGAGGACGCTAAAAGGCT
Source organism: Pristiophorus japonicus (assembly GCF_044704955.1). Lineage (NCBI taxonomy): Eukaryota > Metazoa > Chordata > Chondrichthyes > Pristiophoridae > Pristiophorus > Pristiophorus japonicus. Next base: position 158,808,275 of record NC_091979.1, on the reverse strand, counting down.
GCAGGGTGACTTGGACAGGTTAGTTGAGTGGGAAAATGCATGGCAGATGCAGTATAATGTGGATAAATGTGAGGTTATCCACTTTGGTGGAAAAAACGCGAAGACAGAATATTATCTGAATGGCGGCAGATTAGGAAAAGGGGAGGTGCAACGAGACCTGGGTGTCATGGTTCATCTGTCATTGAAAGTTGGCATGCAAGTACAACAGGCGGTGAAGAAGGCAAATGGTATGTTGACCTTCATAGCTAGGTGATTTGAGTATAGGAGCAGGGAGGTCTTACTGCAGTTGTATAGGGTTTTGGTGAGGCCTCACCTGGAATATTGTGTTCAGGTTTGGTCTCCTAATCTGAGGAAGGACGTTCTTGCTATTGAGGGAGTGCAGCGAAGGTTCACCAGACTGATTCCTGGGATGGCAGGACTGACATATGAGCAGAGACTGGGTCAACTAGGCCTTTATACACTGGAGTTTAGAAGGATGATAGGGGATCTCATAGAAACATATAAGATTCTGACGGGACGGGACAGGTTCGATGCGGATAGAATGTTCCCGATGTTGGGGAAGTCCAGAACCAGGGGACAGTCTAAAGATAAGGGGTAGGCCATTTAGAACTGAGATGAGGAGAAACTTCTTCACTCAGAGAGTTGGTAACCTGTGGAATTCCTTGCCGCAGAGAGTTGTTGATGCCAGTTCATTGGATATATTCAAGAGCGAGTTGGATATTGCCCTTGCGGCTAAGGGGATCAAGGGGTATGGAGAGAAAGCAGGAAAGGGGTACTGAGGGAATGATCAGGCATGATCTTATTGAAAGGTGGTGCAGGCTCGAAGGGCCAAATGGCCCACTCCTGCAACTATTTTCTATGTTTCTAAGATGAGGTACACTTGGAATCTAGCGAAAGCTTCGTCCAGCCCCATAGTGGTGGCTGGCTGCACTGATCGAGCCCGATTTAGTTTCTGTAATATAGCCCCAGAACCGTGGCGCCAAAGGAGATGTTGGGACATGCTGCCCACATCACCATGGGAACCGGCTGATTTATTTTTCTTTGTCCTTTTGGCGTAAACCTTGCTTGGATGGCCGATTTTTTTCGGCAGCTGAATGGCCTGGATGTTGGGCAGGACCCCGCCCTGGGCTATGGTGACCCCAGGGCAAGACCCCGCCCTGGGCTATTGTGACCCCTCCCAGCAACTTGTTCAGCTCTTTGTTGTTGGGGATGACGAGCTGCAGATGATCATGGTCTTCTTGTCATCACGGGCTGCATTATCCACCAGACCCAGGATCTCGGCGGTCAGGAGCTCGAGGGCGACAGCCAGTTAGGCGGGAGCTCCGGCCCCAACACAGTTGGCATAGTGACCTTTGCGCAGTTGCCGGTGAATGCGGCCAACAGGAAACCGTGACCGGCTCTGGATGAACTGGTCTGAGATTTGGCGCATACTTTCCTTTCCCTCCTGTTTTACCGTGACCAGACATCCTGCTAAAACTCTCAACGACTCTGCAGCTTCTGCTGGCCGCACGTGGCAGTTCTCAGAAGGTAACACAACCACTTCACCCACTGAGAACCCCTGATACCCCAACCCACATGTGCCCAGCAGCCAATCACAGCGAAAAATCATGATTTATTTGAGTGCAATTGCAAGATCGCGCATTGGAGGACATTTTCATCAAAAATTGTGTAACTCTCGATTAAATCATGAGATTTGGCATTACTGGGGAAGGTCTGTGGAGAGATTAAATGACAAAAGGGATGATGGTACAAGTAAAACGGGATGGTAATGGGACAAGTAATGAAACCAAAGTTTGGCCAAGAGGAGGTATAAATGGGAATAGCAGAATCATTGGCAACAGCTGCTGTCCAAAAAATCAATAGGTAACGGACTAAGACTAGGTTACATACAGAACAGCAGTTAACGGAGAGAATTAAATAGAGGGCAATAGTATCAGAAAGTGTGCTATACTAAGGGCAATAGCTAATCATGAGGTCAGAGTGGCCACAGTCAGTGTGCGCACTACGTGCTCGACAGAGACTCTGCCGGCGAGTGGGGCCAGTGGCCGTGGCGGGGGAGAGGGGAGGGCGGAGGAGGCCAGAATGTCGCTGGAGGAAGGAAGGAAGGAAGGCCAGAGCATCATTGGAGGAAGGAAGGCCAAGACATTGCTGGAGGGATGGAGGCCCGGATGTCACCGGAGGGATGGAGGCCCAAATGTCGCCGGAGGGAAGACTCGTGCGTGAGGGCGAGAAGTGAAGATAGGGCCCAAACCTGTGGTTGAAGCTGGTCGAAGGCTCACCGCTGTTGAGATCGGCAGGGATCAGTTGGAGCAGCTGAGTCGGCCAGTGGGGAGCGAGAAGCGAGGGTCCAGTTGGAGGAACTTGGCAGCAGGGAGGTTGATCTGGAAGGTAAGTCGTAATTGAGGGATGGAGATGGGCAGTGGGCTCTTGCAGCATGGGCTTTAGGGTAGGAAAATACTTTGTGGGGTCGAAGTTAGGGCCAGAGGAGGCTTGAACAGTGTGTGTGTGGTGGGGGGAGGGGGGGGGGGGTTGCGTGGGGGAGGTGGAAGGTTGAAGGAGAGAAACATAGAAATTAGGATGGCAGCAGATGGCTAGAGGAAGGTTTGTTCAGGGAGATCTCCCTAGGGAGCTGCTATCCCATCCGCCATCTTGAGCGGACCATCTCCCACAAAGTGGACCTCTAACCATCCCAATGCCTGCCCTCAACCAGACCTCGGTTTTCTCACCACCTCACCGAAGGGCGCTGCTCAGCGCCGAGCTTACGGCTTGCATGCCGCTGTAGGCAACTAGGCTCATACAGCAGTGCCTGGTCTCCAGTCATCTTGGACCCCCCTTGCCACTGGACCAAGACCTTGGTTTGCTAAGCCCGTGTGTTAGCCGGTGTGCAATGGCCACCACATATTAAAAGAACTCATGCAAAGGCATCTTCCACCCTTCAAAATGAAGTTCTGGACCTGGAACGTCAGGACCCTCATGGACAACTCCAACAGCGACAGTCCAGAACGCCGTACTGCCATCATTGCCCGGGAACTTAGATGCTTCGATGTCGACATCGCCGCCCTAAGCAAGACCCGGCGGGCAGGGGAAGGCCAGCTCAAGAAACAAGGTGGAAAGGGAAACCAGAAGAAGAACGCTGTCTCCGGAGTCGGTTTCACCACCAAGAACCAGCTGGTCAACCGCCTCAGAGACTCCTCCTGCAGGATTAGCGAACGTCTCATGACTCTCCGGCTCACACTATCCCAGAACCAATTGCCACAGTTATCAGTGTGTATGCCCCAACAGATGAGGCCAAAGAAGGTTTTTACTCCAGCCTCGACAAACTGATCTTCCTCGACGACTTCAATGCAGAGTCGGTAAGGACACAGAACTCTGGGGAGGCGTGATCGGCAGAGAGGGGGTAGGGAAAACCAACTCCAGCAGTACCCTGCTCCTGACAAAATGCCTAGAACATGACCTTGTCATCACCAACACCTTATTCCGCCAGAGGGACAAGTACAAGGCATCGTGGCAACAACCTCACTCCAAACACTGGCACCTGCTCGACTACGTCATCGTTCGAGCAAGGGATCGCAAGGACGTGCGCATCACCCACGCAATGACAGGAGCCGATGACGGCTGGATGGACCACCGCCTAATCCGATCCATCATCGACATTAATACAGCCCTAAAGCGACGATGGCAACAGAAACAGCGCCGCAGAAAAATCAACGACGGGGCATTCAAAGACCCAGCTAAGAGAGCCCTATACAGCCAGTGCCTCACTGCTACCGTGGTGTCCCTTGATGACCCCGAGACACAGAGTGCCCACAATGCTTGGCCCTCCAGGTCACCACAACCAGTGCCTGCAAAGAGATGCTCGATCACTCAACCAGGAAACACCAGGACTGCTTTGATGAGAATGACGAGGAGATCCAAGAGCTAATAGATTGCAAGCGCATTTCTGAACTTAAATCAACAACCCAACTCGAGAGCAGCAAAGCAGCTTTACAGACGGCTTAAGGCCAAGGTCCAACAAAAGTCCCGCGACCTAAAGAATAGATGGTGGGTGGAGAAAACACAGGACATTCAGCAGCTGGCCGACAGCCATGATGTGCGAGGATTCTTCACCGCAGTCAAGTCCACCTACGGCCTAAGCACCCATGGCCCCACCCCATTGCTGGCCAAGAATGGGGAGACACACATCAAGGACACAGAGGCAGTCAGGACTTGCTGGAAGGAGCATGCTACCTGCCACCATCTCAGCAAAACCCCAGCCCTGCATGAGGTAGAAAAGGCCATCTGTCAGCTCAATAACAACAAGGCATTGGGAGCAGATGGAATCCCCGCTGAGACACTAAAGCATGGTGGAGAGGCACTACTGGCATGAATGCATGACCTCATCGCTCTCATCTGGAGGGAGGAAAGCATGCCTGGAGATCTCAGAGATGTCGTAATCGTGACCATCTTTAAAAAAGGGGACAAGCCCGACTGCGCCAACTACAGAGAAATCTCGGTTGTCGGCCACTGAGAAAGTCATCGCTAGAATCCTCCTCAACCATCTTCTCCCTGTGGCTGAGGAGCTCCTCCCGGAGTCACAGTGCGGATTCTGTCCACAACGGACATGATCTTTACGGCGCGACAACTGCAAGAGAAATGCAGGGAACAGCACCAACCCTTGTACCCTTCTTTGACCTTACAAAGGCCTTTGACACTGTTAACCACGAGGGACTATGGAGCGTTCTCCTCCATTTTGGCTGCCTCCAAAAGTTTGTCGCCATCCTCCACCTGCTCCACGATGACATGCAAGCCGTGATCCTGACCAACAGATCCACCACAGATCCAATCCATGTCCAGACCAGGGTCAAGCAGGGCTGCGTCATCGCGCCAACCCTCTTCTTGATCTTCCTCGCTGCAATGCTCCACCTCACGCTCAACAAGCTCCCCGCTGGAGTAGAACTAAACTATAGAACCAGTGGGAACTTGTTTAACCTTCGTCACCTCCAGGTTAGATCCAAGACCATCCCATCCTCTGTCGTCGAGCTACAGTACGCGGATGATGCTTGCATCTGCTCACATTCAGAGGCTGAACTCCAAGTCACAGTCAACATCTTCACCGAGGCGTACGAAAGCATGGGCCTTACAGTAAACATCCGTAAGACAAAGGTCCTCCACCAACCTGACTCCACCACACAGCACTGTCCCCCAGTCATCACGATCCATGGCACGGCCCTGGACAACATGAACCACTTTCCATAGCTCGGGAGCCTATTATTAGCAAGGGCAGGCATCGACGACGAGGTTCAACACTGCCTCCAGTGCGCCAGTGCAGCCTTTGGTCGCCTGAGGAAGAAAGTGTTTGAAGATCAGGTCCTCAAATCTGGCATCAAGCTCATGGTCTACAGGGCTGTAGTGATACCCGCCCTCCTGTAGGGCTCAGAGACGTGGACCATATACAGTAGACACCTCAAATCGCTGGAGAAATACCATCAACGATGTCTCCGCAAGATCCTGCAAATTCCCTGGGAGTATAGAAGCACCAACGTCAGTGTTCTCAATCAAGCCAACATCCCCTGCATCGAAGCACTGACCACACTCAATCAGCTCCGTTGGACGGGCCACATTGTCCGCATGCCCGACACAAGACTCCCAAAGCAAGCGCTCTACTCGGAACTCCTACACGGCAAGCGAGCCCTAGGTGGGCAGAGGAAACGTTTCAAGGACACCCTCAAAGCCTCCTTGATAAAGTGCAACATCCCCTGGGAGTCCCTTGCCAAAGACCACCCTAAGTGGAGGAAGAGCATCCAGGAGGGCGCTGAGCACCTTAAGTCTCAGCGCCGAGAGCATGCAGAAAACAAGCGTAGGCAGTGAAAGGAGTGTGCAGCAAACCAGACTCCCCAGCCACCCTTTCCTTCAACCACTGTCTGTCCCACCTGTGACAGAGACTGTAATCCCCGTATTGGACTGTACAGTGACCTGAGAACTCACTTTTAGAGTGGAAGCAAGTCTTCCTCGATTTTGAGGGACTGCCTTTGATGATGATGATGAATAGCTAATAGGGCGTGTGTTGCATAGCGAATAATAGACAACAGAGAGGGAATTACACAGAGAACCACAGATAACAGAGAGTAACAGGTTGTAAGCTGCAGAGAGAACTATAGATAACGGGGTGAATTATGTAGCGAACAATGCATAACAGTGAGTGAGGATATAGATAATAATAGAACTAAGCATGCTACAGAGGGCACAATAGGGAATAAATTAGATTTGAGAGTGCCTGGTTGGGCTCTCTTTAACTACTTTCTGTTCAGTGGCTCCATTCACCATTCCATTGATTTCAAATGTTTCAGATAACTTTATTCAATAGACGTCAGATGCACAGCTCTTTTAAATGCACATCTTTAAGTACCAAAAATTATGTAAATTAGTGGTCCTCACTATATTATTACACCACAGAAAAGCAATGCGCAAAGAGGACTGCGAGTTAACTTTTCTTTTCTAATAACTTACTGCAAAAGTCCTTTCTCTTCAATAAAGTCCTTAATTGCCTACTTTAACAGTAGTTTCCTCTTTTTCTCTCTACCTCTCTCCAGCACGTGTTCTTATTTGGAATCATATATACAACACAGGCACTATGTTCAGAATAAATCCACAGGACTGTATTGTAAGCTCAAACTGTTGTGACCTTGGTCTCTTTATTCAGACTCCAGAGTTGAGAAGCAGCATGGTGAATCACCTTTTATACCTGCTTGCCCCAGGGTGCACAGGTGACCCTGAGGTCTCCCACAGGTGTGCCCCCTAGTCTTACATTTTGGTAAGGTTTACATACATACATAATATCACTCCCCCCCCCAAAGTCTTATGTACAAGTTATTTGCAAGTTGAGGGGATCAGGCGCCCCGCGTCCCCGGCTCGATCGCCTGGGTTGAATTCCTAACGTGGTGGGTTTATCCTTGTGGTTGACGGCAAAGTCGATCGTGTTAGTGGGTCGCTGGGGGCCAGGTCCTTTCTCAGTGGGTCCTGGTTATCTGTAGTTCGCAGTTTGGTCCGGTCCAAATGCTTTACCCGTTAGCCCAGTACACGGTTTCACAATCAAACGTTCCGTTTTCATCACTCACACTCCATTCCCCCCCTTGGTTAATGCGTTGCTAGCGGCCCAACTGGGGGCCTGTACATGGTCTACATCACTTATTCCGATGTCGCGTGGGGGGGGTCGTGCGATCATGGTGCATTCTCTGCTGATGGCCTACGGAAGGCTCGGTTCTGAGTGATTCTGTCTGGTGACTGCGCAGCACCCATGATAGCCAGGTCAGTAGGGAGTCTACCATGACCCGCATGATGCTTGGTTTAGTGATTTGGGCTGCCTGCTCCAGGCTATTGTCGCTGACTCTGAGGTCTAGCAAGCCCAGGATGGCCGCAATGGCTTTGAGACTTTCGGTCGTGACGGGAGGCCTCGTGGTCCCTGTGGATCCTGGGCTACAGTATGGGGGCCCCGGACCACCGACTGTGTGTAGCCGCCCTGCCTTACTTTTCAACGTTGGGATGGGCCTTTCGTCTTTGCGACGGATAGGTTGCAACGTCCCGTCTATCAGTTCACCTTTGGCATGCGGTAACGTGGAATCCTGGCTGGTCCAGGTCCTAAACTGGGGGGCTGTTACGGTTGACCCCTCGCTTTCTAGCACTTCCACAACAACGAGTGGGTCTGCAGGCTGCGCTGTTTGTATCCCGGTGGTGGGCAATGATAGCCAACTGAGGGCATTAGTACCGTTCTCAGTGCCTGGCCCGTGGCGGATCATGTTACAGTGCACAGACAGTGTTAGACATTCTCGAAACAGCGCACCAATAATGGTGCCTCTGCTCTCCCAAACTTGTGAGATGAGCAGCTTGTCTGACTCGAGCACATATTGGGACACTCTTTGGTACATAATTTTAGTCCCGTGAATACAGGCTGCTGCCTTGGTTAACTTATTGGATACATGTTCAATCGTTTGGGGCTTACCCGTTACTTTTGCTTGCTGCACAACACTCCCTATCCCGTGAGGTAACATATTATTTGCTACGAATACTTTGTTAGATACATATACAACTGGTTGGGGTTTGCCCGCTACTTTGGCTTGCTTTACAACACACCCGACCCCGTGTGATAACACATCACTTGTGACAAGTACTTTGTCAGATACATATACGACCGGTTGGTGTTCGCCCGCTACTTTGGTTTGTAAGGTCCCCCCGACCCCATATAATAGTATATCATTGGTCGCGAAAGACTGCTCACATGGGTTACATAGTGCAAACAACTTATTGGATCGTGGAGAGTTCCTGGCTTTCTCAGCAGCCACCCCTTTACCTTTGCCACAAACCCAGTCCTCTTCCTTGCTGGGCGACACATTCCTCCATTCCGTTGCGGACGCTCTCTCGTCCCTTGGTCTGGACGCTATCTCGTCCCATGGTCTGGACGCACCTTCATCCCGTGGTCTGGACGCATCTTCGTCCCATGGTCTGGACGCCCTCTCGTCCCGTGGTCTGGACACACTCTCGTCCCGTGGTCTGGATGCTCTTCGGTTCCGTGGTCTGGACGCCCTTTCGTCCGTGTCCGTGATGCCGACTGCTGCGATCTTCCTCCTCAGGGATTTTGTCTCAGGCGTCGGGAAGACGCATTTGGATCGCTTCGGCCGGAGTCCCACTCTGCATGGTCGACCTGGAGCCTTTTCCATCGTCGCGAAGAGGTCGTCAGCTTTTGGATGATGGGTACCGTGCCTGTACTGTTGCTCAGTTGATCTTCACCTCCTCGTGGTCGTGATGAGTGGCCTGTGCCTCGGGGATCTGCAAATGAATCTGCACTTCGATGCCTGGTTCAGCTGAAGGTGGGGGTTTTGCTCAGCCTTTGAGCAAGGGAGACGTCGTTTGCCGGAGAAGGTATGCAGAGGTCTTCCCAGTTCCAGCGAATCTTCCCCATCCACCTCCTACCAAGCAGCGCTGGCCCATCACCTGAAACAATCCACAGTGGTAAAACGTGCACTGCTCCCTCATGGGATACACTTATGTCTGCACTACTAATAACTGGTATCAGTTCCTTAGTGTAGGTGCGCAACTTTGCCTGAATCGGGATCAGCTTGGGTCGCTGTGTTTCGTCACCCCACAGCCTCTCGAATGCCTTCTGGCTCATAACTGATTGACTCGCCTCCATGTCTAGTTCCATGGAGACTGGAGTGTCATTAAGTTCAACTTTTTACATTATCGGAGGGCTTTTGGTGATGAAGGTGTGTATCCCATATACTTCCTCTTCATCCTCAGGCTCAGTTGCCTCTCCTGCTTGTTCATCGTGATCCTCGCTGGATCGGTCGTCCTCTCCTGACTCTGCCATGTGGTGAGTCAGAGATCGTTTGCACATTCTCTGTAAGTGCCCCATTGTTCCACAGCCCTTGCACACATAGGGCTTGAATTGACATTGATGAGCTCTATGGCTGTCCCTGCAGCGCCAACATGGTGCTAATGGATACGCATTCATGCCCCACGGCGGACTTTGAGTCACTCTAGGGTTCGGTCTGGCCTCTGCAATCATATGGGCCCTGCCCTGTGCTATTCTGCCTGCTGAAAACATTATTTTATGCACAGTACTTGCCGGTGAGCTTCGATTCTGTGAAGATATCTGTTTCATGTTATCGCTCGTGGATATGAAGGCCTGGGCTATCGTGATGGCCTTGCTCAGATCTAGGGATTCGGCAGACAGCAGTTTGCGAAGAATAAGAACATAAGAAAGTAAGAATTAGGAACAGGAGTAGGCCATCTAGCCCCTCGAGCCTGCTCCGCCATTCAATAAGATCATGGCTGATCTGGCCGTGGACTCAGCTCCACTTACCCGCCTGCTCCCTGTAACCCTTAATTCCCTTATTGGTTAAAAATCTATCTATCTGTGACTTGAATACATTCAATGAGCTAGCCTCAACTGCTTCCTTGGGCAGAGAAGTCCACAGATTCACAACCCTCTAGGAGAAGAAATTCCTTCTCAACTCGGTTTTAAATTGGCTCCCCCGTATTTTGAGGCTGTGCCCCCTAGTTCTAGTCTCCCCGACCAGTGGAAACAACCTCTCTGGCTCTATCTTGTCTATCCCTTTCATTATTTTAAATGTTTCTATAAGATCACCCCTCATCCTTCTGAACTCCAACGAGTAAAGACCCAGTCTACTCAATCTATCATCATAAGGTAACCCCCTCATCTCCGGAATCAGCCTAGTGAACCGTCTCTGTACCCCCTCCAAAGCTAGTATATCCTTCCTTAAGTAAGGTGACCAAAACTGCACGCAGTACTCCAGGTGCAGCCTTACCAATACCCTATACAGTTGCAGAAGGACCTCCCTACTTTTGTACTCCATCCCTCTCGCAATGAAGGCCAACATTCCATTCGCCGTCCTGATTACCTGCTGCACCTGCAAACTAACTTTTTGGGTTTCATGCACAAGTAATGATCTCCCTATAGTAATATCACATGTACTCGTTATATAATCACAAAATGCTGGGTAAAACCTGTTGTCAAAAATGGAATATACAAAAATCCAAGTCAAAATATTCAAAAATAGTATATTTAAAAAAAAATAAGATTTTAAAAAGTCTAAAGCAATGATGGCCATCATCACTGGCAATTAGATTCAAAGATGAAATAAATGATTTTGTAACTGATGAAAATGTATTAAAATATGCAAACATTATAATAAACTGGTTTAGTAAAATGATACATTTGCACAGGTGCTGAGTATTTCCAGAAATTTTTGTTTTTACTTCAGATTGCCAACAACTGTAGCATTTTACTTTTGTGTTAGTAAATGGGAACTCTTGTGGTCATGAAACGAGGACATTTTAAAATGTCATTTTGGAATTAATTTAGTTAACATATTTTCTGCTAATTTTGAAAATGTACAGGATATAAGCATATTTCCCACTAATTACAAGTTGCCCTCCTAACAAGTATTATATTGAACATTTATTTTTACCAGCTTGGTGCACGTTTGTTTCATATATAAAAGTACTTCCAAAGTCCACAAACAAAACCAGTTATTTAACTAAGAAGCACTGAGTAGCAACACCAAATGACCTGAAATTCAGAGTGCATACTTCATAATCAACTTTGTAGAGAATAAGATCACAAACATACACCTGAATGAGGTTTTTAAATTAACCTTCCAGAGGCTACTTCGTTTTTCTTACTAATCAAAGGACACAATTTGAAATAAGCCATAGCTCCATCTGTTAGCAAAATGGCCTCACATATCTGCCCTGAAATTCCGGTCAGAGGCTTCTTCCGGAACTAATGCCTCCACCCGGAGAATTTTTCCGAAAGTACCTGGTGGTCCCGGAGGAGTGTGGAATTCTGTTGGGGAGGTCTCCTCTTCCCCCGCAGCGAAGCCGCTCTCATCCTCCAGATTCCCATGCAGAAGATGCAGTCACATGTGACTGCTCAACCAATCAGGTAAAGTATTCTCAATTACTAGCAATGGGAACACCATATCTATGAGTTCTCATTGCTATTAATTGAGAAAAAAAATAATAAAAAATAAAAAACACACCTCAATTAAAATTAATTGAAATTGAAGTTAATAAATATCGAGAAATTTTTCTTTTCCGAGTTTTTAAAAAGTTTTTTTAATTATGGTTTAAAATAAATTTAATATCGTGGGCAGGGTTTTAAAAAATAATGTGTTTTTCTAAATGTTCTAAATGACCTCGTGGCCAATTCCAAGTACGAGAAAGTCCCGCAACATTTTCCCCAAGAATCCTGCAAATTCGCACTGTCCCGCAAGGCGTCTTAGGTCGGCGACAAAACTCGCCATGTTCTGGTCCTCGAAGCGATGGTGCGTGTAAAAGTAATACTTGGCCATCAGGATGCTCGCCTTATGAACTGGGGTCCCCAATTTAAAGATATATAACCTGATGTAGCTCACTTTGCTGCTCCTTGATCTGTCATTGTGTTGTACTCTATTATAATGTATATATTGCTGAAACAAGGGATTCAACTGGGTTTCTTTGTACATCAGTTGTTTATTCATGCCCGCTTTTCTGAGCAGAGATCGTTCTGGAATTAGTGTTCAGACTGGGTACCAAAATGGCTGAAAGAGTACCTGGATTTACTTGCAGTAATGACCCTTGAGTGATATTGACACTGAAAAATAGATCAACAGCAATGCAAAACATACTAATATACATATGTCAAGTGGCCGTGGGCAATTAGGCCTGTCTGTTAAGGTCTGCCATACTGTCAGTTCTTTCTACATTTTTGAGTTGTTTTTCCATTATCACAAACTGAACTAAGTCAAACAAGGCAACTCAGACATGTCTGAGTACATATCAAGTTAGTATATCAAGTCAGAGTTAACGGCCTGGATTTTAGCCTGGAGGTGAGTTCTGTGCGGTAGTGGGGGGTGCTGTTGTGAAGTCAGGTATCCTGGAATTACAGGTTTCCTGAATATACTGCAGTTTTCAACTGCAGGATTCCCTTTAAATTTTTTCTTTCAGTTTCCCACCTATAGAGAGCCTGATTGACAGACTGGAGGGCTGTCGGGCAAGGAAGCCTGCTTCACAAGGCCGCAGCTGAGGAGAGCAGGTATGTCTCGTGGTGGGGTTCTGATCGGGGGGAGGGGGGTTTCGATCGTGGGGAGGGGGTGGTGTCTCGATTGTGAGGGGTGGTTCCGATCGCAGAGTGTGTCCAATGGTGGTCAGGTAGGTAGGTGCGCCTGCTCCTTCTGACCCACAAGCAGCACTGTAAAGGCACCTACCTCATGGATTCAGCCTTCTTTCAGCTGCCAGGTTTCCTGAGGCCTGGGAAGCCCGGCCAACACGAGTTAAAAATAGAATGACTGTTAAAATGACGGCAGGCAGCCTCATTATAATATTTAAATGACTAACTCACTTCCCACGAGCGGATTGGTCGCGTGCCCCACGTCCCTTCTCCGCTAAAACCGGAAGTGGGCGGGTTGGGTTCCTGTTTCAGATTTTTAACATTTTAACCTCTGACTCGATACCAATCCGCCCATTTTTGGAAGTTACGATTTAGCCCAGTTTACCAAGTCAGAATTAACATATCAAGTCGACTGAGCAATCTGAACATATGACATAATCATTAGAGATTTAAATCTGCTGCATGTGAAATTATGCAAATCAGCTTCAGTCTGTCTCAAATGGCCTGGTTCTCCTCTACCCTACCCTACCTAGTCCTGTAGTCATTCACAGCCCAATATGTTTATAACTTCCTTGCTTTTTTAAAACAACAGCTGGGAACCAATGCACTGACATGATAGAGAAATGGCACCATTTGGAATTACTTTTAGATTTCTGAAAACCAGATTCAAATCTGCAACATTTGAACTACTGATTATGCAAACCAGCTTCAGTCTGTTTCCAATTATCTCATATAGTTTGATTATGCAAATATGCCCAGTCCCACAGAATGTAGGTAATTCATGGAACAATGAACTGTGCTCGTACAAACAAGCAGCTCGGTGCAAAGCACGGATTTCACACAAGACTGGTTTTGTATAAGCTCCAGGCTAATACTGAGGTATCACAAACATCTCTCTCAGTTCCAGGCTATTACTGAGACACTTTCTACTGACTGATGTGAAGTGAAGATGAAAATTGCTTATGGTCATTTTTAGTACCTTCTCAACTCTCACACTAAGCAACTTTTGATTGCTGAATAAGATTAAACTGTAAAAAAGAGATTAAAATATTTCCTATAACAGAAATAGAAAGGATTTACTGGATGGTCCTAGAACTGAATCTGTTTGGCTTGAGTTGAGGAACAGAGGGAGAGCTGTTACATTGCTGGGTGTGTTTTTAAAAGAGTGAGAAGGAGACAGATGAGCAAATTTGTCAGCAAATTTCAAAGGCATCTAACGAAAATAGAGTAGTAAAATTAGGAGACTTTAATTACCCTAATATAGACAGGGAAAAACGTAGAGCTAAGAGGATAGGGAAGGAGAAGAATTTCTGATATGTGCACGGCAGAACTTTCTTGATTACTATATCTCCTGTTCAACAAGGAAGGAAGAAAAACGGTAAAAACAGGCAAAAATCACGGCATCAGGGGTCGGAGGGCAGTGGGCGCGGAGAATCGGAGACTTTTTTTCTGTAACCGGTGGGGGAGAAATCGGAGGAAATAATCCCAGGAATCGGGAGCGAGAGCGGCGATTCTCATCGGCAAATGTGTAAACGCAAACTCGCCCTTCACCTCAGAGGAGGTAAACTTGGAGAGATCATCATCATCATCATAGGCAGTCCCTCGAACCGAGGATGACTTGCTTCCATGTCAAAAAGTTCACCGGAGTTTCAATGATGGACCTAAAATTCCAGGTCCGAACTATATGTTGAAGGGTGGAAGATGCCTGTGCTTGGATTTTTTTAACGTGTGGTGACCATTGCACACCAGCCACCACACGGGCTTGACAGTGCTAGATCTTGGTCCAGTAGCAAGGATGACTGGAGACCAGGTCTGCTGCATGGACCTATTGCGCACACATATCGCAGTATGGGCTGGCCCGTGCTGCCACTGGGCCCTTGCCTCTTCTGGGCCCCGAACTCTCGCCTCTCCTGGGCCCCGATCACGTCCCTCTACAATCTCTCGCCGCTCCTTCGCCCCGACCTCGCCACTCCTTCAGAACCTGCCCATGCTCCAATCACCAATCTGGACCTTGATGACGTCCCTTTTCACTGCCATTGCTCTCCTGCCCATATAGAGAAAGTCATCGCTCAACAGCATTCTTGCAGTTCCTTGCTCCTGGTTTCTGGCAATGTCAGCAGATCAGTGAATGGGTTGTTGCAGGGAGGTCGAGCCCAGCAGCGAGGTCGGGAGGTCGAGACCAGCAGCGAGGTCGGGACCCGAGGCCAGCAGCGAGGTCGGGAGGTCGAGTCCAGCAGCGAGGTCGGGACCCGAGGCCAAAGCATGAATGGCTGGAGAAAGAGCGGGAAAAAGTGCAGCAGAGCCTGTGAATGGAGAGCAGTGTGCTGAAGCTGGCGTCTGGAGGCCCGGGGTACAGTGTCAGTACAATATGGACAAACTCACAAGCTGCTCCAAGCTCAATGTGCTCACCCACACTGCGATCTCTGAAAATCAGGGTGAGAGGACCTGTGGGAGGGAGGGAGGAGGTTAGTGGAAATATGTGTGTGTGCGTACTAGGCCCATGCAGCAGAGCCTGGTCTATAATTGTCTTGGGTCCACTTGCTATTGGACCAAGACCTTGCTCTATCAAATTCCTGTGGTAGCTGGTGTGCAACGGTCACCCCGTGTTAAATTAATTCATGCACAGGCATCTTCCACCCTCTAGAATGAAGTTCGGGACCTGGAATGTCAGGACCCTCAGGAACAACCTCAACAGTGACAGACCTGAACGTCTCACTGCTATCATTGCCCAGGAACTCAGACATTTCAAAATTGACATTGCCGCCCTGAGCGAAACAGAGCGGACAGGGGAAGGCCAGTTCAAGTAACAAGGTGATGGATACACCTTCTTCTAGAAAGGCAAACCAGAAGAAGAACGTTGCCTCCATGCGCTAGGCTTTGCCATTAAAAATGAGCTAGTTGGGCGTCTCAGAGACTCCCCTTGTGGGATAAACGAACGCCACATGACCCTTCGGCTCACACTAACCAAGAACCAGTGCGCTACAGTCATCAGTGCATAAGCCCCAACCCTGGAAGCTACGGACAAGGCCAAAGAGGAATTCTACTCCAGCCTTGAACAATTCCTGTCCTGAGTCCCAACAGGCGAAAAGCTGATACTCCTTGGGGACTTTAATGCCAGAGTTGGAAAGGACACAGACCTCTGGAGAGATGTGATCGGCAGAGAGGGAGTAGGGAAAACTAACTCCAATGGTATCCTCCTCCTGACGAAATGCTTAGAACATGGTCTTGTCATAATCAGCACCTTGCTCCATCAGAGATACAAGCACAAGGCCACATAGCAGCACCCTCGCTCCAGGCACTGGCATCTATTAGACTAAGTCATTGTCTGAGCAAGGGCCTGCAAGGACGTCCGCACCAACATCCATGACAGGAGCTGACGACTGCTGGACTGACCACTGCCTAATCCGCTCTGTTATCTCCATCAATGTAGCCCCAGAACAGCGGTGACAACAGAGACGCTGCCATAGGAAAATCAACACTGAAGCACTCAAAGACCCTGCAAGGAAAGCCCTATTCAGTCAGTGCCTCACAATCTGGTGACTTCCAATGAACTGGAGCCGCAGAGTGTCCATAGTCCACCATAATTAGCACCTGTGAAGAGACCCTTGGTTACTCTACCAGAAAGCAAATTGTGAGGAGGACACAAAAAATCTGCAAAACGATATGGACAGGCTAAATGAGTGGGCAAACATTTGGCAGATGGAAGTATAATGTGAGGTTATCCACTTTGGCAGAAAAAATAGAAAAGCAGATTATAATTTAAATGGAGAAAAATTGCAAAGTGCTACAGTACAGAGGGACCTGGGGGTCCTTGTGCATGAAACACAAAAAGTTAGTATGCAGGTACAGCAAGTAATCAGGAGGACAAATGGAATGTTGGCCTTTATTGCAAGGGGATAGAGAAGTGTTGCTACAACTGTACAGGGTATTGGTGAGGCCACACCTGGAGTACTGCATGCAGTTTTGGTCTCCATATTTAAGAAAGGATATACTGGCATTGGAGGCTGTTCAGAGAAGGTTCACTAGGTTGATTCTGGAGATGAGGGGTTGACTTATGAAGATAGGTTGAGTAGGTTGTGTCTATACTCATTGGAGTTCAGAAGAATGAGAGGTGATCTTATCGAAACATATAAGATAATGAGAGGGCTGGACAAGATGGATACAGAGAGGATGTTTCCACTTATAGGAGAATCTAAAACTAGGGGACATAGTCTCGGAATAAAGGGCCACCCATTTAAAACTGAGATGAGGAGGAATTTCTTCTCTCAGAGTGTTGTAAATCTGTGGAATTCTCTGCTCCAGAGAGCAGTGGTGGCTGGGTCTTTGAATATATTTAAGGCGGAGATAGACAGATCTTGGAGCGATAAGGAAATAAAGGGTTATGGGAGCGGGCAGGGAAGTGGAACTGAGTCCATGATCAGATCAGCCATGATCTTATTAAATGGCAGAGCAGGCTCGAGGGGTCAAATGCTTACTCCTGCTCCTATTTCTTGTGTTCTTGTGTTCTAAAACATCAAGACTGGTTCGATGAGAATGACCAGGAGATCCAGGAGCTAATAATCTGCAAACGCAAGGCATTTTTGAATCGGAAACAACATCACAACTCAAGAGAAAGAAAGCAGATCTATTTACAACTGAAAGCCGAGGTCCAACAAAAAGTTGTGACCTAAAGAACAAATGGTGGGTGGAAAAAGCGCAGGAGATCCAGCAACTAGCTGACAATCACCACATGCATGGATTTTTCAGCGCAGTCAATACTGCCTACAGCCCAAGCATTCAAGGTCCTATTCCACTGAGAGCCAAGAACGGAGAAGTGTTCATCAAGGACAGAGAGACAGTCAGTGCCCACTGGAAGGAGCACTTCGAAGATCTCCTTAACCAAGACTCTGTCTTTGACATGACTGTACTTGACTCTATCCCACAGCATGCTACCCGGCACGAACTCGGCACAATCCCAGCCCGGCATGAGGTTGAAAATGCCTTCTGACAACTGAAAAGTAACAAAGCCACAGGAGCAGATGGAATCCCCGCCGAAGTATTGAAGCTTGGCGGAGAAGTACTCTTGGCATGAATCCGTGACCTCATCTCTCTTATCTAGAAGGAGGAGAGCATGCCAGGGGATCTCAGAGACGCCGTAATCGTGACCATCTTCAAGAAAGGGGACAAGACCGACTGTGGTAATTACAGAAGAGTTTCCCTGCTGTCTGCAACAGGGAAAATAATCGCAAGAATCCTCCTCAATCATTTCCTCCCTGTGGCTGAAGAGCTCCTCCTAGAGTCGCAATGCGGATTTCGCCCACTAAGGGGCACAACGGACATGATTTTCACTGCACGGCAAATCCAAGCAAAATATAGGGAGCAGCATCAACCTCTGTACATGGCCTTCTTTGGCCTCACAGAGGCCTTTGACTCTGTCAACCATGAGGGATTATGGAGTGTCCTTCTCAAATTAGGCTGTCCTCAAAAATGTATCACCTCCCTGTGGCAGACAGCAGGGAAACTCCTTTGTAATTACTGCAATCGGACTTGTCACCTTTCTGCTTTATGATGACATGCAAGCCATGATCCTTACCAATGGATTAACCACAGACCCAATATAAGTGCAGACCGGGGTTAAGCAAGACTGTCATTGCACCAACGCTCTTCTCGATCTTCCTTGCTGTAATGCTAATCTACAGGACGTGGAAAACTGTTCAAGCTCCGTCACCTGCAGTCCATTTCCAAGGTTGTTCCAACCTCGGTCATTGAACTACAGTATGCAGACAACGCTTGCGTTTGTGCACACTTGGTGGCTGAACTCCAAACCATCGTTGACACCTTCACCGAAGCGAACGAGGGTCTGAACCTTACATTAAACATCCATAAGACAAAGGTTCTCCACTAACATGCCCCCGCCACACAGCACTGCCCCCCGATCATCAAGATCCATGATGAGGCATTGGACAATGTGGACCACTTCTCATACCTTGGGAGCCTACTGCCAGCAAGGACAGACATCGATGACAAAATCCAACACCACCTTCAGTGAGCCAGTGCAACCTTAGGTCGCCTGAGGAAGAGAATGTTTGAAGACCAGGATCTTAAACCTGGCACCAAGCTCATGGTCTACAGAGCAGTAATGATACCCACCCTCCTATATGCATCAGAGACATGGACTATGTAGAGTAGGCACCTCAAAGCACTGGATAAATACCACCAACTTTGCCTCCGCAAAATTCTGCAAATCCATTGGCAGGATAGGTGCACCAACGTCAGTATTCTCTCCCAGGCCAACATCCCTAGCATCTAAGCATTGACCACGCTCATTCAGCTCTGGTGGGCCGGCCACATTGTCCGCATGCCCTATGATGGAATCTCGAAACAAGCACTCGACTCCGAGTTTCGTCAATGGAAGCGAGTCCCAGGAGGGCTGGGAAAAAGTTTCAAGGACACCCTCAAAGCCTCCTTGAAAAAATGTAACATCCTCACTGACTCCTGGGAATCCCTGGCCCAAGACCACTTAAAGTGGAAAAGGATCATCCGAGAAGGCGGCAGACACTTCGAGTCTCTTCATCGGGAGCACGCGGAAGCCAAGCACAAACAGTGGAAGAAGCATACTATTGTATTCCTAACGCAAATGAGACTGCACACAGGGAGGTTAAAGTAACAGTGACCTCAGTCTTTATCAAGACACTCCAGAGTGAGGAACAGGCCTTAGGGGCCGGCTTATATACAGTGCTCCCAAGGGATGCTGGGATCCCTTGGGACTTCAGGGGATGAGCTCCCTGATGGCGGAACATGGGAGTGTATGCTTTACAGATACACAACATCACTCCCCCCCAAAGTCAAAGTGAAAACTATTTACAAGGTGAGGCAGTTGGGAGCCTTTCTTTCCCTGGTGGACTGCCTCGGTACAAATGTCTGTTCTGGTGTGTTGGCTGGGCTGGGCTGGCGTGTTGTTGGTCCTGTAGGACTGCTGGGTGAGCCTGGCCTTGCTGGGCTGTTGGGCATGATGGGTTCAATTTCCTGGTCTGGGGTGGTGTCGTTGATCCTTTGGGTGTGTGTTGTGGGCTCGAAAAAGGTGGTGTCTGCTGTGGGTTGTTCAGGGCAGTCTGTGAACCACAGCCTCGTTTGGTCCAGGTGCTTTCTGCAAATTTGTCCATTGTCTAGTTTGACTACAAACACTCTGCTCCCTTGTTTAGCTATCACCGTGCCCGCGATCCACTTGGGACAATGTCCATAGTTTAGCACATACACAGGGTCATTCAGATCAATTTCCCGTGACACAGTGGCGCGCCCATCGTTTACATTTTGTTGCTGCCGCCTGCTCTCTACCTGATCATGCAGGTTGGGGTGAACCAGCGAGAGTCTGGTTTTAAGTGTCCTTTTCATGAGTAGCTCAGCCGGGGGCACCCCTGTGAGTGAGTTCGGGTCTCATGCAGTAGCTTAGCAGTACTCGGGACAGGCGGGTTTGGAGTGAGCCTTCTGTGACTCGTTTAAGGCTCTGTTTGATTGTTTGTACTGCCCGCTCTGCCTGCCCATTGGAGGCTGGTTTAAACGGGGCTGAGGTGACATGTTTGATCCCATTGTGGGTCATGAATTCTTTAAATTCGGCACTGGTGAAACATGGTCCGTTGTCACTGACCAGTATGTCAGGCAGGCCGTGGGTGGCAAACATGGCCCTCAGGCTTTCAATGGTGGCGCTGGCGGTGCTTCCCGACATTATTTCACATTCAATCCATTTTGAAAAAGCATCCACCACCACCAGGAACATTTTACAGAGAAACGGGCCCGCATAGTCGACATGGATCCTTGACCATGGTCTGGAGGGCCAAGACCACAAACTTAGTGGTGCCTCTCTGGGTGCGTTGCTCAACTGAGCACACACGTTGCATTGCCGTACACAGGACTCTAAGTCAGAGTCGATATCGGGCCACCACACGTGGGATCTGGCTATCGATTTCATCATTACTATACCTGGGTGTGTGCTGTGGAGATCCGAGATGAACGTCTCCCTCCCCTTTTTTGGGTAGTACTACACAGTTACCCCACAGCAGGCAGTCTGCCTGAATGGACAGCTCGTCCTTTCGCCGCTGGAACGGCTTGATTAGCTCGTGCCTTTCAACGGGGATGCTGGCCCAGCTCCCATGCAGTACATAGTTTTTTACTAGGGACAGCAGAGGATCTTGGCTGGTCCAAGTCCTAATCTGGCAAGCCGTGACAGGTGATTTAACATTTTCAAACGTTTTCATGACCATCAACAAGTCTGTGGGCTGCGCCACCATCAACAAGTTTGCAGGCTGCGCCATTTCCATCCTCATGGTGGGCAATGGTAGCTGACTGAGAGCATGCGCACAGTTCTCGGTGCCTGGCTTGTGGCAGATAGTATAGTTAGTTATACGCTGACAGCGCGAGTGCCCACCTTTGTATGCAGGCTGAAGCATTAGTATTTATCCCCTTGTTTTCAGCGAACAGGGATATGAGGGGCTTGTGATTGGTTTCCAGCTCAAATTTGAGGCCAAACAGGTACTGATGCATTTTCTTTACCCCGAACACACACGCGAATGCCTCTTTCTCAACATGCTGTAGGCCCTCTCGGCCTTCGACAAGCTCCTGGAAGCTTAGGCGACAGGTTGCAACTTCCACGCAATGTTGGCTTGTTGTAATACACACCCGACTCCTTACGACGACACGTCTCATGCTAGCACAAGTCTTTTACACGGGTTATAAAATACAAGCAGCTTGTTGGAACATAAAATGTTTATGGCTTTCTCAAAAGCAATTACTTATTTTTTTCCCCATATTCAGTTCTCACCTTTACGCAATAACACATGTAGGGGCTCTAAGAGGGTGCTTAACCCCGGTAGGAAGTTACCAAAATAGTTAAGGAGTCCCAGGAACGACCGCGGCTCCGTGACGTTCTGCGGCCTGGGTACGTTCCTGATAGCCTCTGTCTTGGCGTCTGTGGGCCGAATGCCGTCCGCCGCGACCCTTCTCCCCATAAATTACACTTCTGTTGCCATGAAGACGCATTTCGACCTCTTCAGCTGCAGCCCGACGCAATCCAGTCGCTGGAGGACCTCCTCTAGGTTTTGTAGGTGCTCGACGGTGTCCCGACCCATGACCAATATGTCGTCCTGAAAAACCATCGTGCGTGGTACCGACTTGAGTAGGCTCTCCATGTTTCTCTGGAAGATTGCTGCCGACGACCGAATTCCAAATGGGCATCTGTTGTAGATGAACAGTCCCTTGTGCGTGTTGATGCAGGTGAGGCCCTTCGAAGACTCTTCCAGCTCCTGTGTCATGTAGGCCGAAGTCAGGTTGAGCTTGGTGACCATCTTGCCTCCTGCCAGCGTCGCAAATAGGTCGTCTGCTTTCGGTAGCGGGTATTGGTCCTGTAGTGAGAAACGATTAATAGTTATTTTATAATCGCTGCAAATCCTGACCTTGCCATCACTTTTGAGTACTGGAACAATTGGGCTGGTCCACTCGCTGAATTCCACTGGGGAGATGATGTCCTCGCATTGCAGCCTGTCCAGCTCGATTTCCACTCTCTCCCTCATCATGTGAGGTATCTCTCGCACCTTGTGGTGAATGGGTCATGCCTCTGGGACCAAGTGAATCCGCACCTTCGCCCCGGAAAAGTTTCCAATGTCTGGCTCAAAAAGGGAAGGAAATTTGTTAAGAACCTGGGTACATGAGGCCTCATCGACATGTGATAGCGCTCGGATGTCATCCCAGTTCCAGCGGATTTTGCCCAGCCAGCTCCTTCCAAGCAGTGTGGGGCCATCGCCCGGGACAATCCAGAGCGGCAGTTCGTGCGCCGTGCCCTCGGAGGTAACTTTGATCATGGCGATGCCCAGGACAGTGATGAGCTCTTTGGTGTACGTTCTCAGTTTCGTGTGGAAGGGGCTCAGGGCTGGTCTGAGTACCTTGTTGCACCACAGTCTTTCAAACATCTTTTTACTCATGATGGATTGGCTAGCGTCAGTGTCCAGTTCCATGGCTACAGGTAAGCCATTCAATTTTATATTTAGCATTACAGGTGGACATTTCATTGAAAATGTGTGCACCCCGTGTACTTCAGCATCTGCCTTCTCTCTCAGGCTCGAAATGGCTTTGATCCACCATGGACCGATTTTCCTCTGCCACGTGGTGGTTAGCAGGTTTTGCAGAGCTTGCAGCTCGTCTGCAAGCTCGTTGGAGGTGCCCCATTGTTCCACAGCTCTTGCAAAAATACCCTTTGAAGCGGCATGAATAGGCTGAATGGAAGCCTCCACAACGCCAACAAGGTGTGAATTGCCTTGCATTCTTCCTTTGTTGCGGACTCTGAGTCACCTGGGTCACCTGAGGCCTGCTGGCAGTTCCAGGCTCATGGTTTCGGCCCTGTACATTTCTGCTCACAAACACAGTTCCAGTTAATTTATGAACATTGCTAGCACTTGAGTGCTGAGAGATTTGTTTGGTGTTATCACTGGTGGACATAAACACCTGTGCTATCACAATGGCCTTACTGAGGGTCGGTGTCTCTACAGTCAAAAGTTTTCATAGGATGATCTCGTGGCCAATGCCCAGTACAAAAAAGTCTCTGAGCATCTGCTGCAGGTAGCCATCAAACTCACATTGTCCGCAAGTCGCCTTAGCTTGGCGACGTAGCTCGCCACTTCCTGACCTTCAGATCGCTGGCACGTGTAGAACCGATACCTCGCCATCAGCACGCTCTCCCTCGGATTAAGATGCTCCCGAACCAGTGTACACAGCTCCTCATACGACTTATCTGTGGGTTTCACCAGAGCCAGAAGATTCTTCATGAGGCTGTAGTTTGGTGCCCCGTAGACCGTGAGGAAGACCGCTCTGCTTTTTGCTGCGCTTCCTTCTCTGTCCAGCTCGTTGGCTACAAAGTACTGGTCTAGCCGTTCAACATAGGCTTCCCAGTCCTCACCCTCCGAGAACTTCTCCAGGATGCCCACAGTTTGCTGCATCTTTGCGTTGGATTCGTATACTCGTCGCCAGTTATTGTATTGCTAACACAGATGAGGCTGCACACAGGGAGGTTAAAGTAACAGTGACCTCAGTCTTTATCAAGACACTCCAGAGTGAGGAACAGGCCTTGGGGGCTGGCTTATATACAGTGCTCCCAAGGGATGCTGGGATCCCTTGGGACTTCAGGGGATGCGCTTCCTGGTGGTGGAACATGGGAGTGTATGCTTTACAGATACACAACACATACGACAAACCAAGCACCCACCCAACCATCCCTTCAACCACCACCTGCCCCACCTGTGACAGAGACTGTCGATCCTGCATTGGTCTCATCAGTCACCTGAGAATTCATTTTACTGTGGAAGCAAGTCATCCGTCAAAGAAAGAACTTATCAACTGGGGAAGAGCTCATTTAATTGATTTAAGAATGTTTAAAGCAGTTCATGGAGCAATGGAGGGCATTCTGGAAAGAGGTAGTTCTGGTGTAAACGAGACATATTCCTTTGAAGGGAAAAGGTAGAGAGCATCCAAAGCTAATATGTCCTGGCTGACAAAGGAAATAAAAGTTAAAATAAAATAGAAAAAGGAGAATTGTGACAAATGTCAAGAGCAAGATTCAGTTAATAACCAGGAAGATTATGAAAAGTACAGGACGGAATTGAAAAAATTAATATGGGATGCAAAGAGTGATTACGAGAAAAGATTAACAGGTCATATTAAATTGAATCCTAAAGCTTTTACTAAACAAATGGGGGTGGATTTTCCGGTCCTTTGCGCTCCGGGTTTTGCCCCGGAGCGGCATGAAAGGCGGTGTTTAGGTCTCCTGTGCCCCTTCCCGATCCTCCATTCCGATTTTGCGACGGCGTTGAGCAGCACCGCTGGGAAGAGCTGCACCGAATGTGCAATGCCTCGGGTTGTGACACCGGCAGTAGTTTGACATTTCCCCGATCCGTCCGCCCGGAAGTATGCTCGCAATGACCACCTGGGAAATCAATGCGGTCCAGCCATGCCAGCGGCGCAGAGGAAGGTAATGTACTCTAAAGGTAAGTACGAGTGTTTGTTCTTTTAATTTTTTTAGCGATTTGTGTTGTGGTGGCGTGGACAATGTTTTGGGAATGTTTTTGTGAGGGTTTTTTTGTAAGTTTTTTCTCCCCCCCCCCCCTCCCCGCAGGCCTCTCTGAGTGCTCCCTGGCCGGCACTTTAGTTCCCGAGTTTTCCATTTTTGCGCCACGCAAAGTGTACATGCCTCCCTTCACGTTGCACCTCTTGATGCAGGGCCCAGATGCCGAATTTTCCTTACCAACGTACAGACTATTCCCGACCGGTAACTTTCCCGCCCTGCCTCCATTTTCGCTCAGAAAACAGAAAAGTCTAAAATCTAGCCCATAAAGTGTAAGCGGTTTGCTTGGAACAAATTTGGGCCTATTAAGGATCGAAAGGGAAATCTTCAAGTAGCAAACGTATTAAATGAATGCTTTGCATCTGTCTTCACAAAGGAAGCGGATGATGAGAAGGTTACGCAAAGTTATGGATAGGGTAGTAATAGATAAGGAAAGATGTACTAAAAAGACTTAGCATTACTAAAAGTTGGTAAGTCATCTGGTCCAGATGGAATGCATCCTCGGTTGTTGAAAGAAGCAAAGGTAGAAATAACAGAAGCATTGGTCACAATTTTTCAATCCTGCTCCAGTTCTGACGAAAGGTCATCAACCTGAAACATTAACTCTGTTTCTCTCTCCACAGATGCTACCTGACCTACTGAGTATTTCCAGCATTTTCTGTTTTCATTTCAGATTTCCAGCATCTGAAGTATCTTGCTTTTGTGTCTTTCAATCCTCATTGGATACAAGAGTGGTGCTGGAGGACTTGAGAGTTGCTAATGTTGTACTACTATTCAAGAAAGGGGAGAGGGATAAATCAGGAAACTACAGACCAGTCAGCCTAACATCAGTGGTGGGGAAGTTATTGGAAACAATTATCAGGGAAAAAATACATTTTCATTTGGAAAGGCATTGGTTAATCAAGGACAGCATGGATTTGTTAAAGGTAAATCGTGTATGATTAACTTGAGTGAATTCTTTGATGAGGTAACAGAGAAGGTTGATCAAGGTCTTGCAATAGATGTTGTACATATGGACTATCGGAAGGCATTTGACAAAATGCCACACCGGAGGCTTATTAAGACGATGGAAGCCCATGGGATTAAGTGGAAAGTCGCAGTATGGATATAAAATTGGCTCAGTGACAGGAAGCAAAGGGTGCTTGTGGATTGATGTTTTTCAGACTGGGAGGTGGTTTGCAGTGGTCTTCCCCAAGGGTCAGTTATAGGTCCATTACTCTTTGCAATTTTTATAAACAATCGAGACTTGGGTGTAGGATGCAACATTATAAAATTTTTAAAAAATTTGTTCACAGGATGTGGGCGTCACTGGCAAGGCCAGCATTTAGTGCTCATCCCTAATTTCATCATCATAGGCAGTCCCTCGAAAGAAGGATGACTTGCTTCCACGGCAAAAAAAAAGATGAGTTCACAGGTGTTTCGAATGATGAACCCGAACTACATCCTCAAGGGTGGAAGATGCCTGTGCGTGGATTTTTTTAATGTGTGGTGGCCGTTGCACACCAGCCACCATATGGGCTTGACAGAGCTAGGTCTTGGTCCAGTGGCAAGGATTACCCAAGACAACTGGAGACCTGCTCTGCTGCACGGACCTAGTGCGCAAACATATTGCAGTGTGGGCTGGCCTGTGCTGCTCCCTGGCCCCAAATTCACTCCTCCCCTGGGCCCCGATCACATCCCTCCACAGTCTCTCACAGCCCCTTCGCCCCTCTCGCCACTCCTGCTGCATCTGCCTATGCTCCAATCACTGACCTGGACCTTGCTGATGTCACTCTTCGCTGCTGTAGCCCTCCTGCACCAGCTCACAGTATACCTTGTAGTCGCATGTCTCCACGCTGCTCTCTGGGCCATATGTCGCTCCTTTTATGGCCCCGACCTGCCGCTGATGGTTTCTCGCAAGTCGGGGCCTCCACAATCTAATTTAAGAAGGTGGTGGTGAGCCGCCTTCTTGAACTGCTGCAATCCATTATACTTCTTTGTAGCTGGTTGTACTACTGAGTGGCTTGCTAGGCCATTTCAGAGGGCAGTTAAGAGTCAACCACATTGCTGTGGGTCTGGAGTCACATATAACCCAGACCAGGTAAGGATGGCAGATTTCCTTCCCTAAAGGATATTAGTGAACCAAATGGGTTTTTATGACAATCCGGTAATTTCATGATACTGGCTTTTTATTCCAGATTAATTTAATTAACTGAATTTAAATTCCCCAGCTGCTATGTTGGAATTTCAACCTGCATCTCTGGATCATCAGTCCAGGCCTCTGGATTACTAGTCCAGTAACATAACCACTCTGCTATCGTACCCCCAATGATATGAAACATGGCAAAGTAGTAGATCATGATGAGGATAGTTATAGGTTTCAGGCTGACATAGACAAAACAGTGAAATGGGCAGAAGCATGGCAAATGGAGTTCAATGCAAAGAAGTGTGAAGTGATGCACTTTGGAAGGACTAATATGGAAAAACAGTATGCTATAAGTGGCACGATTTTGATGTGCAGATGAGCAAAAAGATCTTGGTGTTCAGCCAAACAAATCCTTAAAGGTGGCAGGGAAAGTTGATAAGGTAGTTAACACAAATGGGTTACTTGGGGTTATAAATAGAGATCATGCTAGAACTTGTATGTTATCAGGGATGAAGGACTTCACCTATGAGGAGAGATTGGAAAAGTTAGGACTGTTCTCCTTGGAATAGAGAAGGTGAGGTTTTGATAGAGTAAATAGGGAAAAATATTCCCTCTGTCGAATGGGTCAATAACTAAAGGTCATAGATTCAAAATCATTGGTAAAAGATCGAGAGGGGAGGTGAGGAAAATTTTTTTTGCTCAGAGAGTTGTCGGGATCTGGAACGCTCACCTGAAAAGATGTGGAAGCTGGTTCCATAAACATTTTTAAAAGGGAGTTGGACAGGTACTTGAGGATGAGAACTTACAGGGTTACGGACAAAAAGTGGGGATGTGGGATTGAGCACAACTGCTCTTTCAAAGAACAAGAAGAGGGATGAAGGGCCGAATGGCCTCCTTCTGTGCTGTAAGTTTCTATGATTCTATGAACAGTTTTATTAGAAGCAGATAATCCGTTAAATTGAATTAAAAGTCCCCTTTAATGGTTATTCAGACTGCTATGTTTATATGAAAAGTTATTGATTCATTTATAAATTTTAAATAACAATTCCCCTTTGAGCCATTATAATGCTGGTTCAGAAACAATATATAAAATAGACTTAACTGAGAATCTATATTCAATCTAATATCACAAATATGGAGTGTCCTATAAATATGTGATGGTACTACAGTCTGGTCTGCCTAGGATTCATTGCTCTTTTCTGGTTACACTGGCTGCTTGTTTTTCCATTCAGCTGTCAATTTTTGTTAGTTTTGTAAAATGACAACAGCAGTCTCGTGGCCCCCAATGCCTTGCATCCTTGAATGGAGTATACTCAGTTAGGCTGGAAAGCCGAAGACTCACCCATTACACAAACATTTCAACCTCCCGAGTTCAGGTGGAGTTTTTACTTGCTTTCTTCCAATTACAGGTAAACACTAAATAATCAGCCGTAATGTAAATCCACCAACTCTAATCTTTACAGAAGTATACAGATAAATATCAGTCAGACAACAGAAAGCTCTGCAGCAAATGTGGAGTACAGAGAGAGAAGAGGGATGTAAAAGGAGACTAGAATCATTAGAGTGGAGGACACATGCAGGAACATAGGGCTGGGGGAAGGGATGGGGGTGGAGAGACAAAGGGTGATGGTGTCTATCGCCCAAAAAATGGGCAATGTTCCAGCAATGTTCGATGCCTCAGCCTTACCGATCGCTGGAACAGCGCCCATTTTCTGGATTGTGATTTTCCACTCGGCGATAGGCCAGTGATGTGAAATGGGCGATGCAAAAGGTCAGCGATGTGACGTGTGCCCAGCGAACAGCCAGCGATGTGGAAGTCAAAAGCTTCCCTAGCAACGGCCTTCTGAGCATGCAATTTTTTTTTCGGTTGACAGCCTTTCCCACGTTTCGGGAGGTCAGGGGTCATCCACACATGCGCAGAAGGCCGTTTGTGGTGAGGGAGAGAGTGCGAGAGAGCGAGAAGGAGCAGAGAGAAAGCAGTGGGATGAATGAGAGAGTAGAAAGATAGAAAAGTGACTTACAATCTAAAATGAACGGAATTAAAAGCCAGTAGATAAAATTTAAAAACTTGAGAACAAAATTTAAAAATGTAAATACTGAAATTATATTCTACAATATTCTAAAGATGTCATCCTCGTCTGAGAGTGTGGAGGGAGGTCGCAAAAGGGCCAAATCTTTTTTAGATGAGGCGAACGAGGCTCTCGTTTAGGAGGTTTATGCAAGGTGGGGCGAGTTAACCCGGGGTGGCAGTGGGAAACCCCCACCCCGGGTGTACCGTAAAATATGAAGCGAAATCTCAGACGTTGTCCCTGCGGCAGTCAGCGAGGCGAGGGGTTCCAACCAATGCCGCAAGCGTTGGAACAGCCTGGTTGCCTCAGCAAAAGTAAGTAGAGATTTTACATTGTATTGATGAACATTGTAATTATAATTTTACTTATCTCCTGGATTGAAATATATTTTGTTAACAGTGGGACACTTTTGTACATTAGCTCCTGACATTGCTGACCTCAATGGAGATTGTATTAGAGAGAGATATGTTTGTGTCAATCATTAGCTCCTATCCCCGATATTTGTTATAATTGTTAAAATGTCTTTCCATGATAGTACCTACACCATAGAGCTTATGCCATGCATTTTGCAACTTTTGTAGAGGAAGATATCGAACAACTGGGCCCAGCAGAGGCGCACGGGAGGGGGCCCTGCTGCCTTACAGCCTTTAAGTGACATCGAGGAGCGTGCTGCGGCTCTGGTTGGGAGCCACAGTCGAGCGGCCACCTCCCGTGGTACTGCAGAGCCCTCTGATGTGTCATGTGAGTAATGTGTCCAGCAGTGTTAAAGTAATGTGACGTCATTTAATTACAATATACGAATGTACGCTCCTCTTTATTAATCTGTCTATCTCAGACTAATCCTGCCTCCTCTGTGTTACTCAATTCCGCATAGATGTACTACCATATGTACTAACATATGATGTATTGTTGTGTAATGTCTATTGGTCTCATTTATTGTAGTAGTGATGCTCCTCCTTCGTATGCCAGCGCAGTGCAAGAATGTGTACCCTTCTGTTTTAATAAGCTCAATTGTGTTTTGCAGATCCCACAACACCAATGTGCAGACCTGAACCTGAACCTGCACCATTGCAGGTGGTCCTCACCACGGTTAGGGAGGAGGAGGATGATACCACCGAGCCTGAGGAGGAGGAGGAGGAGGAAGTGGAAAGTGAGGAGGATGCCCCTAGCATCCCTCTGCCTCAGCAGGAAACACCCGTGCAACCTGCGGCCATTACGTCGGCATCTTCGATGGAAGAAGCGGCGGGACCAAGTGCCGTGCAGCTAGTAACGCCAACGTAAGCATTAGTGTCCTCGCAGACCCCACGGAGGTCACGTCAGCCTACCCTGGCCGATCACATGGATGGCTTGGCTTAACTGTGCGAGGAGACCGTCGCAATAAGTCGTGACCATCTCCAGGCGTTTGTGGCCTTCATGGAGGCCTTCTCCCGGGTGTCAAAACAGATGCTTGAGGAGATGCATCAGCAGACCGTCGCCACCAATGCCTTGCAGCATGCATTGTTGTCGGGACACGGCACTGCACCTGAACGTGACGTGATGCCGCAGACCGCAAACACCAGCACACAAGTGGGTCAGGAGGAAGCAATTCCTTCTGACTCGGAAGGCGATCCCCATGCTTCGCCTTTCCCTCCTACACCCCCCAGCAGGCGATCGCTCCACCATCTCCCCCACCATGGCAGGAAGTCTTGTCGTTGGCAGTTGCATGCCCGCGACGTCTCGGTGTCACCCGGGGACTAAAAATTGGGCAGGTGGGGCTAAAGTACGGGGAGGGAAACATGGCCGCAGGTGATGTGTTAATTATTAATGTTTGTACTTTTATTAATGGTTTACTGTTGGGGTATTGTTTGGGGAGGTTGGGTGGGAAGGTGAGTGGGTGGGTGTGTTGTTGGGTTGTAGTTGAAATAGAAATTTTGTTTGAGTAAAAATTTTTATTACATTTTACAATTTACAATTGTTGTGCATTTTCTTATAAGTAATAACGTACTAATGTAAACAATGGCCGACCAGACCGGGCAAGGATGTAACGTAACTCAACGCTGATGCAAATGCAACCGTTGTTTTGCGATAACTGTAACTGTAATTGTGAAAGTTCATGCAAAGCGTTCATTTATGAGCTGCTCACTCAACAGTTTTGCAGCCGCGTAACTCCCACGGGTTTTTTCCAGTCTTGCGGGTGGGCGTGGGGGCATGGTTTCATCGCCAGGTTGATTGTCCTCCCCGAGGTGTTCATCGGCCTCCTCCTGCTCCTCCTCCTTCTGCTGCTTCTGCTCCTCATCATCTACCTCTTCCACCTCCAATCCTTCTTGAGGTGGACCGGCAGATCCATCTGGCAAATGTTGTCCTCTCCTTATAACAGGTTATGTAACATGCAACACACCACAATAAACTCAGCGACCTGGTCAGGATGGTACTGTAGGCTGCCCCCCTGAATGGTCCAGGCATCTGAAGCGCTGCTTTAGGACTCCAATTGTCTTTTCGACAATGTTGCGTGTAGCAATGTGGTTTTCATTGTAACGCCTCTTGGCTTCATTAACGGGATTACGCAGGGGGGTCATGAGCCAGCTGGCAAGGCCATATCCTTTATCCCCCAGCATCCAACCGTGACCTTATGGCTGATTGGCAAACAGGTCAGAGGCAGCACTCTCACGCAGGATGTGTGCATCATGGATGCTGCCTGGAAAATTAGCATTAACTGCCATGATAATCTGGTTGTGGTCGACAACAAGCTGCACATTTAGTGAGTGAAATCCCTTTTGGTTATGAAACACCTCC
Source organism: Pristiophorus japonicus (assembly GCF_044704955.1). Taxonomy (NCBI): domain Eukaryota; kingdom Metazoa; phylum Chordata; class Chondrichthyes; family Pristiophoridae; genus Pristiophorus; species Pristiophorus japonicus. The sequence goes on along the minus strand of NC_091979.1, from coordinate 158,776,581 downwards.
GCATTCTGTAAAGGTGATTTGAGGGAGATGTGTGTGCTGTCTATTGCTCCCTGCACCTTGGGAAGTTTGCTATTCTTGAGAACCCCAAAGCCCTCCCGGTCTGTGCCTCCCTGGTCATAGGGAGGTTTATAGAGTCCATCCTGTGAGCGTAAAGGGCTTGAGTCACCTGTCGAATGGAGCAGTGTGTGGCATGCTGAGAGATACAGCAGATGTCGCCAGCTGAAACCTGAAAGGAGCCCGATGTGTAGAAGTATAGTGCCGCAGTAACCTTTACTTCAACGGACAGTGTGATCCTGATGGTGCTGGCAGGCTGCAGGTCCCCCTTGATGAGCTGACAAATCTCATCAATGATCTTCTTTCGGAAGCGCAACCTCCGAAGACATGCGTTATCAGACAAGTTCAGGTAAGGTTGCTTTACCTTGTAAGTTCTTCGGCTGTAAGGTCTCCTCATACGTCCACGCATTAGTCTGCGACATCTACGATTGACCCCTTCACTTAACCCTTCACTTAAATCAAGCTCAGATGCAAGCAGTTCTGCACTTACAAGTAATGGTAGAGAAGATGCAGCCCCCACTCTTTCACTCTTTATATAAATGCCTTTTCTACTACTAAACTGACCTTTCTACAAAAATAAATGAAAATATAATTATAATAAGTAATATAAGTTTAAATTTGACTGGATATATCTGTCAAATATAACTCACAAATTACTAGCACTCTTGTTTTTTCAGCCTCCATCCTTTTCTCCAATATTCAAAATGGCGTCCGTAGTGCCGAGCTCTGTGAGTAAAGCCTGGGAAAATCAACTATTTCCTGGCAATGTTGTTGGCGAGCAATCAGCTCGGCGATGTGCCGGCGATGTGCCGAAAGTTAGACTGGGCGATGTGTGGGCAGTGATCAGCTCACTGATCAGCTCGGCAATGTGAGCTGAAAGTCAGGGGGATAATTTTTCAGCGATGATCCAGCCTGAATTTCCACTTTTTTGTCAAAATAGGTGATGAAAGGCCATTTTGGGCGATATATGGGCGACGTGAAGTGGAAAGTCTAGCCCATGATCTTTTTTCTCAGTTTTCTTCCTTCTTTTTGCCCTCCTCTCCATTCCTATAGGCGGTGACCTGTGCTGGGTTATGGTCGCTGGCAACTTCTGATACCTCACCCAAGAGGTAATTCCTCATGTCTGAGCTAAGACAGCAAGTGCTAGTGGGCTATCCCACCTTGGAGTGTATGAGAAACAAGCTCAATCCTGCTCCCTACTCATCATCCATCATAGGCAGTCCCTCAAAATCGAGGAAGACTTGCTTCCATTCTAAAAGTGAGTTCTCAGGTGACTGGACAGTCCAATATGGGAATTACAGTCTCTGTCACAGGTGGGACAGACTGTCGTTGGAGGAAAGGGTGGGTGGGGCGTCTGGTTTGCCGCACACTCCTTCCGCTGCCTGTGCTTGTTTTCTGCATGCTCTCGGCAACGAGACTCAAGGTGCTCAGCGCCCTCCCAGATGCTCTTCCTCCACTTAGGGCAGTCTATGGCCTGGTACTCCCAGGTGTCGGTGGGGATGTTACACTTAATCAAGGAGGCTTTGAAGGTGTCCTTGAAATGTTTCCTCTGCCCATCTAGGGCTCGCTTGCCGTGTAGGAGTTCTGAGTAGAGCGCTTGCTTTGGGAGTCTTGTGGCGGGCATGCGAACACTGTGGCCCGCCCAACGGAGCTGGTTGAGTGTGGTCAGTTTGTTCCCTACTGACACTGCATGCGAATACCAGTAAGGGTTATTGGATAGTAATCAGGAATAAGAAGAGCTTTTATTGATTTTACCCTCTCTAGCTAAGCAACACTGGGGCCGATTGGTGATTTGAGCAAACTTAGCACAGGCAAGAGAGCAGCCCTGCAGCCTACCTGGTCTGCTTGGCTTCCTACCACACCCTGTGTTGCATTTACCAAATGAGCTATCGGGATAGCCTGTAATGGGATTTAAAAAAAAAAATTCAAATAAAGAATAGTATACAAAATTCTTTGAACTACACTTTGCGAAACAAAAATAATTTTTGATATAGTCGAAAAGTTGAAACACTGGGGCTGAAAATCCGCAGGCCTCAGTACCAGCAGTTACATCGAGATCGTGCCCGCTGGTGTCCTCCAGCACTGACCTCTCATGGTGTTGGCAGGAGGCTATGGCATCAGCCTGGGGTCAGTGAACGCCCACGTCAATAAGGCCACATCTCTGGAGATCACCTGCCCACGGTACCGCAGCTCTGGTGTTTGTCAGCAATCCGAGGGAGGGGTGCCCAGGCACCCCACTCGACCCTGGGGGTAACTTTAACCTAACCTGCCTGGCAGGAAACTGATGTAACCGGATTGGAGGGGCTGCCCATTTAAAACCTCCCCTGATTTTACCTTCTATGGACCTCAAAGAAAAGTAAAATTTGGGGGGTGGGAGGGGGGAGGGGAAATGGCAGGGTCTGGGGGTGAGGAAACATGTGGAAAGCTGACGGTCGATCTGATCCCGTCAGTTTCCCACTGAGCGGGTTAGCTTAAAATCCGCCCCCCCCCACCCCAACCCCCCCACACACATTTAGTGCCCCCTTCATTCTCCTCTGTAAAGGGGTCCATTCCTAAATTTAAAACAATTTGTTAATCTTCCAGCATGAAGACAACTTCCTTAGCCTGGACCCCACTGGTAGAACCCACCTTTGCTCTCATGGAGGCTAGAATGTCTCATTAACTCAGTGTGTGTGTGTGTGTGTGTGTGTGTGTGTGTGTGTGTATGAGTGAGGATGAGGGTTTCAGAGGAAGAGTGAATGATTGCAGGGGATAGAGTTATCCCTTGTTTTGAAGCAATAACTTTTGAATAATAAAACACTGAAAACAAATTCTTGCTGGTTATTTCTCTTTACACTATTACTACCAGAGATGAACTGTTCTTAAAATTGCACAGTATCCATTATTATGCCAAAGTAAAATGCTAAAGAGAGATCAAATTTCATTATACAGCTGATCAGATACTTAATTCAGGAAATTAGAAGGAATGCTAATTAATTTGATAGTATTCATCTTGTATTACAGTCAGCACCATATTAAAGTTTACTGGTCATACATACCACACAGCAGCTGCACAGCATCTGTACAGGAGAAATACACCTATCATTTACATACACTACCTGTTGTACAGATTTGGAATGCTATGCTAATGAACACAAACACGATCATCATAAATACGCAGCCTGTCCTGTCCTCACATACCAACGCTTCTGGTATGGTATAGACACCATCAACGTTACTTTTAAGCCGTGGTGCCGCACAACATTCTCTCCATGGCCTCTCTCTTCCCTATCTCTAATCTCCTCCAGTCCTACAACCCTCCGAGATCTCTACGCTCCTCCAATTCTGGTCTCTTGCGCAGCCCTGATTTTAATCGCTCCACCATTGGTGGCCGTGCCTTCAACTGCCTAGGCCCTAAGCTTTGGAATTCCCTCCCCAAACCTCTCCCTATGCCTCTCCATCCATCTTTAAGACACTCCTTAAAACCTGCCTCTTTGACCAAGCTTTAGATCACCTGTCCTAATATCTCTCTCTTTGGCTCGGTGTCAATTTTTGTCTGATTACGCTTCTGGTGAATTGCCTTGTTACTATGCTGCAGGCGGTATATAAATGCAAGTTGTTGTTATGTGAGCTGCCTGAAAACTCACCAAAATGGCAACTCTGATGTCAAGCCCTAGTGGCAGCGGCCATCTAATTATTCCGGCTGGTAGTGATTTGCCCTTAGAGGCAGAGGAAAATTCACCTTGTGAAGGGGTGTTCCCCGTTTCTGGAGGTATGTTGTTTTCCTCATTGATACTACATTCTGGCTTCAAAATGTGCTAACTTCTACAACCAGCAAGTAGTTAATAGTTTGTGTCAGTGCATGATTCTGGGAGAGGCACTCACAGAAATATCTTTAATGAAGTACTGATTTTACAAATGCTGCAGTAATCCCAGTGAACGAGACATGATTAATGAAGTTTGACGGTTTACTTTTAAGGCACTAAACTATTCCATGAATGGTCTCGATATAACTAAGGGTCAACTGAAAGAGCTCTTGGGTTTCGGTAGACGTGGGGCTGACTGAGCCTAGTTTCTGCAGAGTAACAATCAACGAGGCAAACAGAAAGTTGATCGATATAGTCAAAAAAATAGAGCATCAGCTGGGAGAAGCTATACTTCAACTCTTGTCAGATCACAAATTAAGCACTTTTTCTTTGCACTTTTAAACACTGCATCCTGTTTTGTGACAGTAACAACTTTGCTGTGCTCTCCAGAGCACACGAGTCAGGAGTCAGTCTCTGTTGATCATGCAACGTCAGTACCCCATTCCTGCTTTCACTCCATACCCCTTGATCCCTTTAGCCGTAAGGGCCACATCTAACTCTCTTTTGAATATATCTAACGAACTGGCCTCAACAACTTTCTGTGGTAGAGAATTCCACAGGTTCAACAATTCTCTGAGTGAAGAAGTTTCTCCTCATCTCAGTCCTAAATGGCTTACCCCTTATCCTTAGACTGTAACCTCTGGTTCTGGACTTCCCCAACATCGGGAACATTCTTCCTGCATCTAACCTGTCCAATCACGTCAGAATTTTATATGTTTCTATGAGATCCCCTCTCATTCTTCTAAATTCCAGTGAATATAAGCATAGTCGATCCAATCTTTCTTCATATGTCAGTTCTGCTATCCTGGGAATCAGTATGGTGAACCTTCGCTGCACTCCCTCAATAGCAAGAATGTCCTTCCTCAGATTAGAAAACCAAAACTGTACACAATATTCAAGATGTGGCCTCACCAAGGCCCTGTATAACTGCAGTAAGACCTCCCTGCTCCTATACTCAAATCCTCTCGCTATGAAGGTCAACATGCTATTTGCCTTCTTCACCGCCTGCTGTACCTGCATGCCAACTTTCAATGACTATGTACCATGACACCCAGGTCTCGTTTTCCTAATCTGTCATCATTCAGATAATATTCTGCCTTCCTGTTTTTGCCACCTTACATTTATCTACATTATAATGCATCTGCCATGCATTTGCCCATTCACCTAACCTGTCTAAGTCACCCTGCAGCCTCTTAGCATCCTCCTCACTGCTCACAGTGCCACCCAGCTTAGTGTCATCTGCAAACTTGGAGATATTACATTCAATTCCTTCGTCTAAATCATTAATGTATATTATAAATAGCTGGGGTCCCAGCACTGAACCTTGCGGCGCCCCACTAGTCACTGCCTGCCATTCTGAAAAGGACCCGTTTATTCCTACTCTTTGCTTCCTGTCTTCCAACCAGTTCTCTATCCACGTCAATACCTTGTGCTTTAATTTTGCACACTAATCTCTTGTGTGGGACCTTGTCAAAAGCCTTTTGAAAGTCCAAATACACCAACCACATCCACTGGTTCTCCCTTGTCCACTCTATTAGTTACATCCTCAAAAAACTCTAGAAGATTTGTCAAGCATGGTTTCCCCTTCATAAAGCCATGCTGACTTGGACCGATCCTGTCACTGCTTTCCAAATGCGCTGCTATTACATCTTTAATAATTGATTCCAACATTTTTCCCATTACCGATGTCAGGCTAACCAGTCTATAATTCCGTGTTTTCTCTCTCCCTACTTTTTTAAAAAGTGGGGTTACATTAGCTACCCTCCAATCCATAGGAACTGATCCATAATCTATAGAATGTTGGAAAATGATCACCAATGCAGCCACTATTTCTAGAGCCACTTCCTTAAGTACTCTGAGATGCAGACTATCAGGCCCTGGGGAATTATCGGCCTTCAATCCCATCAATTTCCCTAACACAATTTCCTGACTAATAAGGATTTCCTTCAGTTCCTCCTTCTCGCTACACCCTCGGTCCCCTAGTATTTCCGGAAGTGGGGTATTCCAAGGATCAGTGATGGGCCTCAGCTGTCTTCCTTAGTGAAGACAGAACCAAAGTATTTGTTCCATTGGTCTGCCATTTCTTTGTTCCCCATTATAAATTCACCTGATTCTGACTGCAAGGGACCTACATTTGTCTTCACTAATCTTTTTCTCTTCACATATCTATAGAAACTTTTGCAGTCAGTTTTTATGTTTCCTGCAACCTTACTCTCATATTCTATTTTCCCCCTCCTAATTAAACCCTTGGTCCTACTCAGGTGGTTTGGGGATGCTCTCTATATTTACATAATTGAAACTGGTAGTCTCAACCTCACTCGTACGACTGACCATCCTCCGGTACCTCACCCAAGTGTTTGTTCTTGAAGACAGTGAGTTTTGTAGATTATTAAATTGTCGATGGCACCACGGCTAACCTGATTCTGTTTTTACCTGAAAATTACACACACCTGTAATTCGCAGCGGGGGCCATGGCAATCAAACGCTGGGTGATTTTCTTTCAATTTTAGCTAGCGGCACGGAGCTAAATATAACTCCTCTAATACCATCCATCCCGGGACTAGTCAACTTAGTACAGACTAAGGATTGAACCTAGGACTTTCCTGTACTGCACCGCTCAGTTCCACCACAGTCACTGCTGGCCACGAACCTTAGGAGAATCATGGGGGGGTGGGGGCGGTGAGTGGGCAAGCAATCAGGAAGTGGGAGAGTGGTGACTGGCTTTCTTAATGTCCAATAAAAGTGCCGCATACAGTGGCATAAACAAGGACATTTATGGAAAAATGAATCATAGTTGACAGGTAGTTAGAAAGAAAGCTATTTTCAATTGCTGAATTTATCTAGTGTGCATAGGGATCACGTGAGGAACTTAAAGAAATTAGTATTAGTAAAGAAACAGTACTGGAGAAATGAATGGACTAAAAGTCGACAAATCCCCTGGACCTGATGGTCTACATCCTAGGGTTTTGAAAGATGTGGGCACAGAGAAAATGGATGAATTGGTTTTGATCTTCCAAAATACCCTAGATTTTAGAATTGTCCCTGCGGATTGGAAGGTAGCAAATGTAACCCTGCTATTCAAGAACAGAGGGAAGAGACAAAACGGGGAACAACAGGCCAGTTAGCCTGACATCAGTAGTAGGGGAAATGCTCAACTCTATTATTAAGGCTGTCGTAACAGAGCACTTAGAAAATCATAATATAATTAGGCACAGTCAACACTGATTTATGAAGATGAAATAATGTTTGAAAAATCTGTTAGAGTTTTTTGAGGTTGTAACTAACAGGGTAGATAAGGGGGAACTAATGGATGTAGTGTATTTAGATTTTCAAAAAGCATTTGATAAGGTGCCACACAAGAGGTTATTACACAAAATTAGGGCTCATGGGATTGGGGACAATATATTAGCATGGATTGAGAATTGGTTAACAGACAGAAAACAGAGAGTAGGAATAAACGGGTCATTTTCAGGTTTGCAGGTTGTAACTAGTGGGGTATTGCAAGGATCAGTGATGGGCCTCAGCTATTTACAATCTATATTAATGACTTAGATGAGGGGACCAAGTGTAATGTATCCAAGTTTGCTGATGATACAAAATTAGGTGGGAAAGTAAACTGTGATGAGGATGCAAAGAGGCTGCAAAGAGATATAGACAGATTAAGTGAGTGGGCAAGAACATGGCAGATGGAATATAATGTGGAAAAATGTGAGGTTATCCAATTTGGTAGGAAGAGGAACAGAATATTTTTTTAAAAGGTGTGAGACTAGGAAATGTTGGTATTCAGAGGGTCCTGGGTAGAGCAAGAAATTAGGAACGCAAATAATATGTTAGACTTTATTACAAAGAGATTGGAGTATAAGAGTAAAGAAGTCTTACTGCAATTATATAGGGCCTTGGTGAGACCACACCTGGGGTACTGTGTAAAGTTTTGGCCTTACCTAAGGAAGGACATATTTGTCTTAGGGGGAGTGCATCGAAGGTTCACTAGACTAATTCTTGGGATGAGGGGATTGTCCTATGAAGAGAGATTCAGTAGACTCGACCTATATTTCCTCGAGTTTAGAAGAATGAGAGATGATCTCATTGAAACATAAAATTCTTAAGGGGCTTGACAGGGTAAGATTTTGGGGGGATGTTTCCACTGGCTGTGAAAAAGACTTGCATTTATATAGCACCTTTCACGACCACCGGACATCTCAAAACGCTTTACAGCAAATGAAGTAATTTTGGAGTGTAGTCACTGTTGTAATGTGGGCGTCTAGAACTAGGGGTCACAGTCTCAGAATATGGGGTCAGCCATTTAAAACTGAGATGAGGAGAAATGTCTTCACTCAAAGGGTTGTGTCCCCAAGCAGCCACCCACAATCCTGATTGGGGCTGGTCAAGACAGCAGGCACACTGGTCTGGCGCAGATTGAATGAATCATGGCTGCTGCCTCCCTTGCCCGTTGCCTCTCTGCACGGTGCTGACGGCGATGCCTTCTCCTGTGTGCCACCTTGCTTTTGAGCAGGTGTACCAGGTGTCACCCTCCCAACACTCCTCCCATCCTCAGGGTGAACCCTGCCAAACAGGTCTCTGCAGCCCACAGGCCTCCACTAAAGACTGGAAAATTATACAAAAGTACAGGTGTATGTGCAAACCTCTGAGCAACACTCAGCAGGGTTAATGGAGCCAAAACAATTAATAAAACTATATGAAAAGCTAAATATTACGGATGATGCAATCTGACACAAAAAATAATAAATTTAATAAAACTATTTCCCTACCAGAGGGCCCCGATCGCGGCAACACTCTAGCGGTGTCATGTTCGAGCACCGACTCAAATACCTCGTGGGGGCACTGCCTGAAGAACTGCTACCTTTTTGGAGCTGAAAATCCCTATCCTGGCCACTTGCAGACCTCAACGCTGAATACCTACCTTTACGGCGGCTTCACCCCGCCGCCGTTTCCGGCGGAAGTGAGCACTGCTCAAACCCCACCCGCCTCCCAAGCTGAATATGGCTCGGGAAGGGAAAAGGACCCGACCATGGCGGCCGATCAATTTTTTCCGATCTGCCGCCCAAACCCCGTGGTAACCTCTTGGGGATGGTGAATTTCAGCCCCAAAATATCTTATTTTTACTTAAACAGAACTAGCAAGATTACAAATGAAAATAGCATGTAATGAGAACACATAGTTCATATAATATCAGAGCAAGGTCAGCAAAACATCAACATTGAAGTTCTATTACTCTAGCAGGCTACCCCGAATAAAGAGAGGCTTAATCGGAAATCGAAACCGAGCAAGGAAAAAAAGCAGGAGGCCACTGTGGCCTGCTTTTCCCAGCTGTGAATTTTATTAGGGCTGTGAGCTATATTCGCAGCAGAGTCACACTGACCATCGTAAAGGAAGGATGAGAGAAGTCATTGGCGACAGACAAGAACCATTACAGATGGAAAACATTTTGCATAAACAACCTGGGCTTATCTGATGTTTCACTGGAGCTTGGATCCATTTCAAAATGGAGACTTTTTGAAAACAAGAAATCCTTTTTAATTCTGTTATGGCTGTGGCCAGTGAGCTGTCTGAAATACCCACTGTGTGACATTCTGTACAGCTACTGCACTCCAGGTAATCAGTAAAACATTTCATTTACTACAGTAAGAATCAATCTTTGTATGGGTCGCTGGAAGTCTTTTATTCTGATTATGGCAGAGTCTTAAAAAAATCTACAGGAAGTCTTTTCAATTTAAAAAAGTATTTTTTCTATCTCTAATTTTTGCCACTGCTCTCCTGAAGATCCCATGCAGGGATACAATTTCCATTGGTGCTGGGTGTCCCGTCACAGTGACCTTGTGTAAGCTAAGACAATGAATGTCAACAGCCTATTCTCCCATGAAGGAAATCATAGCCAAGTCCAATCCTATCATGGTCAGCTATGGCTCGGTGGTAGCACGCTTGCCTCTGAGTCAGAGTTGGGGGTTCAAGCCCCACTCTGGAAAGTTGAGCACAGAATCTAGGCTGACACTTCAGTGCAGTAGTGAGGGAGTGCTGCACCTTTGAAGTTGCTATCTCTCAGATGAGACGTTAAACTAAGGCCCTGTCCGCCCTCACAGGGGGAGGTAAAAGATCACATCGCTATTTGTGGGACCTTGCTGTGCACAAGTTGGCTACCATATTTCCCTGTATTACAACATTGGCTACTCTTCAAAAGTACCTCATTGGCTGTAAAGTGCTTTGGGGCATCCCAAGGTCATGAAAGGTGCTTTATAAATGCACCTTCCAGCAGAGGTCCTTGGACAGCAATCAGGAGTAACAGCCCCAATTGATTCGATTGTCCCTCCCTGACCCAGGGGTCAGTTTCCCCTCATCATGGCAGTGATGGTGTGTCAGAGCTCACAGATACAGTTGGCGGCATAATGGCAGGTGTAGGAACTCTGGCGCTAGTGTCTGTTTATCTCCCTGACAAGCCTGGTTTCATTCTTGTACCACTTTAACTGTGAAATAATATATTTGGAACACTTCCAAATGCTCCATTATTAATTTTAACTTGGACTCACCGACCATCACATGACACTTTATTTAGATGCCTTTTTGTTTCCTGAGCTTCCATGAAATGTAATTGTTAAGTCCTGACTCTAATGTACTGACTTACACGAGACACATGCTGAAGTCAAGGTCACTAAGGACCTGCACCTTTAATTCCAGCTCTCCAGTGCCACACTTGCCTGAGACTTCCCTTTATATACCACAGTGGGACAGGTATGGAGTGTCTCCTGCAAGTGCACTCCTGGTGGTAAGGTATGCTTATTGTTACAGGTCATATCCAGTTACAGTCATGTATAGCATAAGATACAGTTATATATACAGTAATGTGAGATACATGACATCACCCTCCCCCAAGGTCTTATTGCCTTTATAGATTCAGTCTCTCAGTTGGTCTGTGCTCTTGCGTGGAGCGTCTTAGTTGTGGTTCAGTTGTTTGCCTTGGTGCCTGTTTTTCGTTCGGTGTGATTGCTGGTATCTCGCCTGGGCTGTCTGTTTCGTTCGGTGTGATTGCTGGTATCTCGCCTGGGCTGTCTGTTGAGACTGCCCTTTCCTCAGGTTGTTCCACCTGTCTGTCCATCAGGTGTGGCGTGAGTTCCACATTGTAGTCTGCCTCTGGTTCTTCAGTGTTATCAGTGAATCTACTTTTTACTTGGTCAACATGCCTCCGGCAGGTTTGGCCATTGTCCATTTGTACAACCAGTAGCCTGTTTCCCTCTTTGTCTGTTACTGTCCCTGCAAGTCATTTGGGACCCAGGCCATAGTTTAGCACAAACACTTTGTCTCCTATCTCATTCCATCTCCCTGTCGAATTTCGGTCATGGTACTCAGTTAGCTTTTGACGCTTAGCCTCAACAATTTCATGCATGTCTGGGAGGATTAACAAGAGCCTGGTCTTTAAGGTTCGTTCATCAATAGTTGTGCGGGGGGAACCCCAGTCAACGAATGTGGACGAGATCTGTATGCCAGCAGCAGTCGCGACAGGCGGCTCTGCAGCGTGGGACCTTGGATTCTGAGCATGCCTTGTTTAATGATCTGCACTGCTCGCTCCGCCTGGCCGTTGGAGGCCGGCTTGAAAGGTGCCGTCTTAACATGATTTATACCGTGGTCAACTATGAAATCGTGAAATTCTGCACTGGTGAAGCACGGACCATTATCACTGACCAATATGTCAGGAATGCAGTGCGTTGCAAACATGATTCTAAGGCTCTCCACAGTGGTGGAGGTGGTGCTCGAGTTTAAAATGGTGCACTCGATCCATTTTGAAAATGCATCAACGACTACAAGGAACATTTTGCCCATGTATGGGCCCGCATAGTCTACCTGCACCCGCGACCACGGTTTGGTGGGCCAGGGCCAGGGGCTTAGGGGGCATTACTGAGTTGGGCACAAATGGTGCACCGACGGACGCAGAGCTCCAAGTCCACATCAATGCCAGGCCACCAGACATGAGATCTGGCTATGGCCTTCATAAGGACGATCCCCGGGTGCTCGCGATGGAGCTCCCAGCCAAACGCCTCCCTGCCTCGTAAGGGCATAACTTCTTGGCTGCCCTACATCAGGCAGACTGCCTGTAGTGAGAGTTCATGCATGCGCCTATGGAAGGGTTTGACCTCCTCGGGGCAGACATCGCGAGCCTCTGCCCAGTCACCGGTTAAAACGCATCTTTTAACTAGAGATAACGTGGGGTCGCTGGTCATCCAGGCTCTGATTTGGCGAGACGTCATGGGCGAACCTGTGGATTCAAAGGCATTGATTGTCATGACCATCTCACAGTCCTGTTTGTCGGACCCTTTTGTGGTCGCCAGGGGTAGCCTGCTAAGCGCGTCGGCACAGTTGTCTGTGCCTGGTCTGTGCCTTATCGTGTAGTCGTAAGCCGACAGCATGAGTGCCCACCGCTGAATGTGCGCCGAGGCGTTGTCGTTGATTGCCTTGCATTCTGATAGTAGGGATGTGAGGGGTTTGTGGTCGGTTTCTAACGCAAACTTGGCCCCGAAAAGGTATTGGTGCATCTTTTTGACACCGTACACGCACGCGAGTGCCTCCTTCTCAACCATACTGTACCCGCGCTCTGCCCGCGAAAGTGACCTGGAGGCATAAGCAACGGGCGGCAATTTACCGCATCATTGACGTGCTGTAAAACGCACCCGACCCCGTACGCTGATGCATCACACGTAAGGACTAACTTTTTACTTGGGTCAAAAAAGGCTAAAACACTCTTGGAACATAGAAGGTTGCGTGCCTTATTGAAGGCGCGTTCTTGGGCGTCCCCCCAAAACCAATCGCACCCCTTTCTGAGTAGCACGTGGAGAGGCTCCAGCAGCGTGCTCAAGTTCTGCATAAAGTTCCCAAAGTAATTGTGTAGTCGGAGAAATGCACGCAGTTCCGGGGCCTGGGTGCCAGGCGAATCGCTTCGGTTTTGGATTCGGTTGGGTGGATTCCATCAGCGGCAATCCTTCTGCCCAAAAATTCAACCTCAGGCGCAAGAAACAGACACTTGGATTTCTTAACTCTTAGGCCTACCCGATCCAATCGACTTAGTACTTCCTCAAGATTGTGGAGATGAGAGTCGGTGTCCCTGCCCGTGATGAGTATGTCATCTTGAAACACAACCGTCCCCGGGATGGACTTGAGCAGACTTTCCATGTTGCGCTGGAATATAGCAGCTGCCAACCTGATGCCGAATGGGCATCGATTGTACACAAAAAGGCCTCGATGTGTGTTGATGGTGGTGAGTAGCTCAGACTCGTCGGTCAATTCTTGCGTCATATACGCAGATGTGAGGTCAAGTTTTGAGAAAAGTTTTCCTCCAGCCAACGTGGCAAATAGGTCCTCCGCTCTGGGCAGCGGGTATTGGTCCTGTAGGGAGACTCTGTTTATGGTAGACTTGTAATCCCCACAGATTCGCACGGATCCATCAGGCTTCATGACGGGGACGATGGAGCTTGCCCAGTCGCTGAATTCCACGGGAGAAATTATGCCTTCCCGCAGAAGCCGATCCAGTTCCTTTTCAATCTTTTCCCTCATCACATAAGGCACAGCTCTCGCCTTGTGATGGACCGGTCTGGCATTCTGTGTGATGTAGATTCTAACTTTAGCCCCTTTGAAGGTGCCCACACCTGGCTGAAAGAGATGTTCAAACCGGCTTAGAACTGTTGAGCAGGAGGTTCGTTCCTTTGACGACATGGCGTGAACATCATCCCATTTCCAATTAAGTTCTGCTAGCCAGCTTCTCCCCAACAGGGCTGGGAGATCCCCCAGGGACAATCCACAGGGAAAGTCGGTGCACCATCCCTTTGTGTGTGACCAAGAGCATGGCGCTGCCAAGGACGATTTCTTTAGTATAGGTCCTTAGTTTGGTGTCGACCTTTGTGAGTTTTGGTCTGTTGCTTTTGTGCGGCCACAGCTGTTCAAATTGTTGAACGCTCATGAGGGATTGACTGGCCCCCGTGTCCAGTTCCATGTTGACGGGTATCCCGTTGAGTAGAACCCTCATCATAATTGAAGGCATCTTGGTGTAAGAACAGTGGACATTGATCGTGTTAACTCGCTGTACCTCGGCGTCCCGTGCACTGTTCCAACCGTCTTCTGATCCGCTTTCCGACCCTTCCGATTCGTATACCAGCCGAGCTGCTGTTTTTCTGCACATACGAGCCAGATGCCCTGTGTAGTTGCAGTTTCTGCAAATGGCATGCTGAAATCGACACACCTTGGTTGAGTGCCTTCCCCCACATCTCCAACACAGACTGTTTCCATTGTTTCCGAAGGATGAGCTGTGTCTGGCTGATCTCCCTTGAGCTTCTCTCAATCTATTGTTGATTGCTCGCATTGTGGGTTGATGAGGTGTGATCGGCCGTTCATGTGGCCCTGGATTTTGATGGCTTCTGGCACCACTGTCTGCTGTTGAAGGCCTGCTCTCCTGCCTTTGTCTGTGTGTGGGGGTAGTGGTTTGTTTCACAATGTGAACCCCTTGTTCCGATGCCTCGTTGGTTGTCGTACCCGAAGTATAGATCAGCCTTGTTTCTTCTTCGCCTGCCAAGAACGTCTGTGCGACCAGTGCTGCTGCCTCTAGAGTCAAGTTCTTAGTCTCTATAAGCTTTCGGAATATGTCTGCGTGGCCTATTCCTTCAATAAAAAAGTCTCTCAGTACTTCTCTCCTTAGTTCATCAGGGAACTCACATGAACTAGCCAGCCTCCGAAGTTCCGCCACGAAGTTGGGTATGCTTTGGCCCACACACCGTCTGTAGTTGTAGAACCTGTGTCTGGCCATGTGTAGGCTGCTCGCTGGCTTCAGGTGGTCTCTCACCAGTGTGCTCAACTCCTCAAACGACTTGCTTACTGGTTTCTCGGGTGCCAGCAGGTCTTTCATTAAAGCCTATGTTTTCGAGCCACAGCTGGTCAAGAGATGGGCTCTTCTCTTGTCTGCCTTATCGTCGCCCAGCCAGTCTTTGGTCACAAAGCTTTGCTGGAGCCTTTCTATAAAGTCATCCCAATTGTCTCCAGCATTGTATTTCTCATCTGAGCTGTTGGTAGCCATTCTGTGGATTCTGTGATCCCGTAACTCGTCACCACTGTTAAGTCCTGACTCTAATGTACTGACTTACACGAGACACATGCTAAAGTCAAGGTCACTGAGGACATGCACCTTTAATTCCAGTTCTCCAGTGCCGCAGTTACCTGAGACCTCCCTTTATATACCACAGTGGGACAGGTATGGAGTGTCTCCTGCAAGTGCACCCCTGGTGGTAAGGTATGCTTATTGTTACAGGTCATATGCAGTTACAGTCATGTATAGCATGGTAAGATACAGTTGTATACAGTAATGTGAGATACATGACAGTCATGGCCTCTATGTTTTTATTATTCCTATTTTGCTTCAATGATAAGCAGCTTTCCAGTGAATTGGCAGAGAATTCAGGTTGAGTTATGTCCACATAAACACTAATGAGAGAGTAAAAAAATCATTCTTGAAAAATGAATAAGGAAAACCAATGAATTGGCCTACTTTTCAATGAAAAGCTGAAAAAGTGGAAAAGAGAATAATGGTTGGAAAGTCTTGGGGCTAGAACCTCCACTTTTTTTGCTTGCTTAACGCCCATTTAACCGCTGAAATGATGTATAACGCCAAGATATCGCCCATTTTGGCACAAAATGGAAACTGATGAGCTTTTTTAGGAGACTTATTGGCGAGCGTTATTTCCCCAATGGGCTGAACGCCAAGAAAAAATATTTCGGCCTGCCCACTTTTTTTGGGTGGAATCAGCAGAATTGGCAATTTCAACGCCCATATTATCGCCCAGCGTTACTTTCCTCACGGACTTAATGCCAAGATTCAATAATAACGGGCGGCGACTGTTTTTTGTCGTAAAGAGCATATTTACCGAAACTAGCGGCATGGAGATCGCCCACCGTCAATTTCACCACCTCCCACACATATCGCCCCGAATATCGCCCGCTCAAAAAACCGTCCACAAAAAGTGGAACTAACCGGGATGGACGCCAGCGGTGTGGCTGGCATTTGTTCAGTCCCACTCTTACATGAGGAGCTGATATCGGAAAGATTTGCCTGAAAGAGCACTGATGTGAGTGACAACGCTGACACACTGCTGTGTGTGTGCAACTCAGATATCAATGGTGCCCATCAACTTGGTGGCAGGTAAAGTTTATGTTGATTGATGTTAAGTTGTATTTAACCATTTCATACCAACATTTAATTCCAACATTGGTGTGAAATCATAAGTAACACAGCCAATAACACCCAACCCCCGCCCATATCTCACTTTTTCCACCATTGACATAAATCAAATGGTCAACAGGTCCAGCAACACAGAATACAAAGGCAAAGCAGGTGCGTGGTCTCCAGCCCCCATACATTGTAACAAATTGCATACACCCATATGGAGATACAACACAGCCATCACCTGCGCACATGCGCCTCACTTTCTCCACTATCATGTCGCGCTCGTGGAACAGACCTACCACGTCCACGAGGCCTTCACGGGGTCCGGGCCATCCTGGGGACAAATGGAGTGCCCTATGGAGAGGTGCTTGGGGCCGGCACCTCCAGAGTGGAGGCGGGAATGACCGGAGGACCAATAGATGGTCTTGGGGTGGAATGGGTTCTGGAGCGTGGTGATGCAGGTTTTTCGAAGTCCGCGCTCTTATCCGTCGAAAACAGACCCAGCGGATTGATGGGCGACAATCGGAGCTCCTCAGCACCAGATGTAGTTGGATCGTCCGCCGACTCCTGTCCCACGCCCCCACCTTCTGGCCTCTGTGGCCTTGCCTGGGGTCATGCTGCTGGCTGAGCTGCAAGACACAAATAAGGTTGTTAAGAGGAAGGTGGGTGCTAGGGTGACAAGGTGAATCCAGCGCTACACACAGCATATGCACGACAAAAGCACCAATGCTCTCAAAATCATCGCAGACATCACATTTCATGACCATCAACACATTGTGGATTGCAATGATTTTCATTAGGCCAGCATTATTTCTATGACACTTTTAGAAATCATCTATTATATATGATTGGTCGGATATGAGTTGATGTGGCATCTATTGACTTTACATCACGCAATGGTGTAAGCTTTACTCACGTGGCATCACTTCAGGGTCTGCAGATGCATCCGTGGCTGTTCGGGGGTGCTAGCACTCGCTCCTCCATGTCAGTGATGTCGCAGGGGACTGGTGGCCCCCCACCCGTTCACCTCTGCATGGACGTCATCGTCGATAGCTTCTTCTGTAAAAGGTGACAGGACGACATGGCATGAGATCATTGCGTGATATCATTGCTAGGTACTGTCACAGACACTGATACAACACATAACCGACAGATGTAATTATGATTATTATGATTATCATTCTTTACCTAAAGACGTACTGCAGGCTTTGAGTAAAACATTCCTGGTCAAAATGCAAGACCTCACATTTGCTGATAGTCACTCATGACTGTTACAAATCAAATTATATAAATGCATAAATATATGTAAATCAATGTAATACTTACTCTTGCGGATCCCACAAGGTCATTCCATCGTTTGCGGCATTGGTTGCCCTCACGCACCTCGTTAGTCGCCGAGGAGACCACCTCTGCTATCTCGGTCCATATCCTCTGGTAAGCCTTTGGGGTGGGCTTCCCACGCCCTCCCTGTGTCAAATCACCCCAGTGTGACTCGACCTCCTGCAGGAGGGAGGCATTTGTCTTGTCCGAGAACAACCTGGCTCTTTTGCGGCCTCCAATGTGCTCCTCTCCCACCTCACGGCTCTCTCCAGCATCAGTCTCCACAGCGTGCTCCTCCTCTCCCTCTATTATAGGGCAAATTCGGTCAAATATGTGGCTGTTAACAGCTACATTTTGTTTGCCTACTTACTGTGAAGCTCTAAAGTCTCCCTCCTTCCTCCCAAAGCAGCCACACCACACCCA
This sequence comes from Pristiophorus japonicus, assembly GCF_044704955.1. Classification (NCBI taxonomy): domain Eukaryota; kingdom Metazoa; phylum Chordata; class Chondrichthyes; family Pristiophoridae; genus Pristiophorus; species Pristiophorus japonicus. The sequence continues at coordinate 158,758,731 of NC_091979.1, read as the reverse complement.
GACACGCCTTCAGTCCCCCCTGAGCTCCCTCTCTCTCTGTCTCCTCTTCTGCGCATGTCATGGTGACCCTTGACCTCCTGAATCACAGAAATCGAACGTTGCCATGCCGTTGCTAAGGACGGCCACACTTCACGGCAGAAGGTCAGAAAAATTAACGCTACCGCCCATTTGATATCGCTCACGGTAACGCCCATTTTCAAAAATGGAGACTTGGTGTTTTGAGAATAGGCGAGGAGCTTGCGATCTGAAAACCCTTTTTTACCGCCCACACCTGAAATAATGCCCATTTTTGGGCGATAAGCTCAAAAGTAGAGGTTCTAGCCCTTGGTCCCTTTAAGAGCTCCGTCACCCGTGGAGCTATGCCAAGGCCCACTCCAATGCGATTCCATTCTGAACAGACAGAATATCATTGTAGCCTTTATTTAAATGCATTGTAATACTTAAATAAAGCTATTGCTCATTTTTGGCAAGACCACTTTAGATGAATCTAAAAGCCCCACCGGAAGACCACATATGGCACTAAAATGGAGCAGTACTGACAATATGGACGCGAGCCAGATTTTCCAGTTACCTCAGTGACTATTCCAAACTTGCACCACTGGCAATATTGACCAGAAACTATTTCCTAGTTCAGTATTGCCTCTGATCTCAAATTCCAGTACAAATGCATTAAATTTGGCATACAGGCAACCAGATTATAATGTGTATCTACTTCTCTGGAAGCAGTTCCACTCTATCAGTGGGAACTGCCAGCCATGTAATTTGTTCCACAAGTGAAGACTTGGCACTAAACAGAGAACATGGCCACCTCTGCCTCCAACACAGCATTCGTCCTGTGGTTGGGCTGGTGCTGGCTCCAAAGACATCTGTAAGTTCTGACGAAGAGTCATTGACCTGAAACGTTAACTCTGTTTCTCCACAGATGCTGCCTGACCTGCTGAGTATTTCTCAGCATTTCTGTTTTTATTTCAGATTTCCAGCATCTGCAGTACTTTGCTTTTGTAAAAAATTAGCCTTTTGATGGGTCTCAGTCATTCCAGAGGCAGTAACCCTACCTGGTTTACTTTACCGTGCTATACAATGAACCAATGTGTAGGAAAGTAGCTGTGAAGTAAGTCAGTAACTGCCACAGGGACAGACGGGAGGCGCTAATGTGGTAATAAGGGGCTTTTCGCCCGGGGGCAGGTGGCGGAAGTGACCCGTCCGGAATGCCCCGGGGCTCAAACCCCGTAATTTTCGCCCCGGGCGGCGGGGCACATGGCAATGATGTAATCACTGTGCGCACCCGTGGGACCAAGGTTGGTGCGGGGCGATGCCACCGACAGCTTTGCAGGTTACCGCAGCTTTAGAGGGTGCTGTACTCAGGCCGCCCTTAAAGGAGAGGGCCTTTTGCCATGGCCGACATATTTCTTTTTGAGGTGACAGTAAAATGACAAACAGGAATTGATGGCAAAGAAAAATTTCAGATCAAAACTGGATGGAGATCTATGAATTATGAATTTAGAAAATGGGATATTAGTCAGGTTGTAACCAGAAATGAGGTGAAAAGTGGACCAATTCCATAATATTGTAGAAAATGTTCTGCTGATAGTCTTGCTCAATATTATATTATATTAGAGAACCATTAAACAAAAGTGTTCACATAGAATTATAGAAATTTACAGCAGGGAAGGAGACCATTTTGGCCCATTGTGTCCGTGCCAGCCGACCAAGAGCTATTCAGCCTAATCGCACTTTCCAGCTCTTGGTCCGTAGCACTGTAGGTTACAGCACTTTAAGTGCACATCCAAGTATTTTTTTAAATGTGGTGAGGCTTTCTGCCTCTACCACCCTTTGAGGCAGTGAGTTCCAGACACCCACCACCCACTGGGTAAAGACATTTCCTCTCATATCTCCTCTATACTTCCCCCATGACTTTAAATCTATGCTACCTGGTTGTTGACCTCTCTGCCAAGGGAAACAGGTCCTTCCTATCCACTCTATTCAGGCCCCTCATAGTTTTATACCTCAATCAGGTCTCTCCTCAGCCGCCTCTGTTCCAAAGAAAACAGACCCAGCATCTCCAATCTTTCCTCATAGCCAAAATTCTCCAGTCTAGGCAACATTCTTGTAAATCTCCTCTGCACCCTCTCCAGTGCAATCACATCTTTCCTGTAATGTGGTGACCAGAACTGCACACAGTACTCCAGCTGGAGCCTAACCAGTATTTTATACACTTCGAGCATAACCTCCCTGCTCTTATATTCCATGCCTTGACTAATAAAGGCAAGTATTCCATATGCCTTCTTAACTACCTTATCTACCTGGCCTGCTACCTTCAGGGATCTGTGGGCCTACACGCCAAGGTCCCTTTGTTCCTCTACACTTTTCGGTGTCATACCATTTAATGTGTATTCCCTTGCCTTGTTAGACCTCCTAAAATGTATTACCTCATACTTATCTGTATTGAATTCCATTTGCCACTGTTCTGCCCACCTGACCAGTACATTGATATCTTCCTGCAGTCGGCAGCTTTCTTCCTCATTATCAACCACACAGACTATTTTAGTGTCATCTGTAAACTTCTTAATCATATCCCCAACATTCAAGTCCAAGTCATTGATATAAACCACAAAAAGCAAGGGACCCAGCACTGAGCCCTGCGGAACTCCACTGGATACAACCTTCCAGTCACAAAAATACCCATCAACCATTACCCTTTGCTTCCTGCCTCTGAGCCATTTTTGGATTAAATTTGCCACTTTGCCTTGGATCCCATGGGCTTTTACTTTCGTGACCAGTCTGCCATGTGGGACCTTATCAAAAGCTTTGCTAAAATCAATATACACTACATCATATGCACTGCCCTCATCGACCCTCCTGGTTATCTCCTCGAAAAATTCAATCAAGTCAGTCAGACACGACCTTCCCTTAATAAATCCATGCTGACTGTCCTTGATTAATCCATGTCGTTCCAAATGAAGATTTATCCTGTCCCTCAGGATTTTTCCCAATAATTTTCCCACCATTGAGGTTAGGCTGACTGGCCTGTAATTACTCGGTCTATCCTTTTTTAAACAAAGATACAACATTAGCAATCCTCCAGTCCTCTGGCACCGCACCTGTAGCCAGAGAGGACTGGAAAATTATGGTCAAAGCCTCTGCTATTTCCTCTTTTGCTTCTCTTAACAGCCTGGGATACATTTCATCCGGGCCTGGGGATTTGTCCACTTTCAAAGCTGCTAAGCCCCTTAATATTTCATTTCTCACTGTGTTTATCTCATCTAATATTTCACACTCCTCCTCCCTCATTGCAAAGTCTGCATTGCCCCTCTCTTTTATGAAAACAGATGCAAAGTATTCATTAAGAATCATACCCACATCTTCTGCCTCTACACACAAATTTCCTTTATGGTCTATAAAAGGCCCCACTCTTTCTCTAGTTATCCTCTTGCTCTTAATGTATTTATAAAACATCTTTGGGTTTCCCTGATTTTACTTGCCAACATTCTTTCATGCTCTCTCTTTGCTTTCCTGATATCTTTTTGAATTGCACTCCTGCACTTCTTATACTCCTCTAGAGTTTATATTGTGGAGCAAATTCCAAAGCAACACAACTATAACTTTTAATTATTTAGCACCTTTAACACAGTAAAATGGTCCAAGGCGTTTCACAGGAGTGTTATTAAACAGAGTGACTCTGAGCCAAGGAACGAGATATTAGGGCAGGTGACCAAAAACTTGATCAAAGAGGTAGGTTTAAGGAGCATCTTAAAGGAGGAAAGCGAGGTAGAGAGGCGGGGAGGTTAAGGCAGGGAATTCCAGAGCTTAGGGCCTCAGCAGTTGAAGGCACATCTGCCAATGGTGGAGCGATTAAAATCGAGGATGCTCAAGAGGCCAGAATTGAAGGAGTGCAGATATCTCGGAGGGTTGTAGGACTGGAGACTGGAGGAGATTACAGATATAGAGAGGGGCAAGGCCATGGTGGGATTTGAAAACACGGATGAGAATCAAGGTGTTGCTAATTGGAAGCCAATGTCGGTCAGCGAGCACAGGGGAAATAGGTGAATGGGATTCAGTGCGAGTTAGGACACGGGCAGCAGAGTTTTAGATGACCTCAAGTTTATGGAGGGTAGAACTAGGGAGCCCAGCCAGAAGTGCATTGAAATAGTCAAGTCTAGAGGTAACAAAGGCATGGCTGAGGGCTTCAGCAACGGATGAGCTGAGGCAAGGGCGGAGACGGGCGATGTTACGGAGATGGAAATAGGCAGAATTAGTTATGCTGTGGATATGTGGTCGGAAGCTCATTGCGGGGTCAAATATGACACCAAGGTTATGAATGGTCTGGTTCAGCCTCAGACAGTTGCCAGGGAGAGGGATGGAATTGGTGGCTAGGGAATGGAGATTGTGTGGTGGACAGAAGACAATTGTTTCCGTCTTCACAATAATTAGTTGGAGGAAATTTCTGTTCATCTAGTACTGGATGTCGGACAAGGTGTGTGACAATTTAGAGACAGTGGAGGGATCGAGAGCGACGGTGGTGAGGTAGATCTGGGTTCATTAGTGTACATGTGGAAACTGACGCTGTGTTTTCAGATCATGCCGCCAAGGGGCAACATGTAGATGAGAAATAAGAGCACGAGAAAAACAACTACCTAACCGCAAACAAATAAAACAACATTAAATGAAAATGGGTTTAAGTTGCATTTCATGACTTGCTTTCTAGCTGCTCGTACCTTCCCCAATGGCAAGCAAATAAAAAATACATAATCATGGTCATATCAAATGGAAAATGACAAACACAAACTCAAGCAATACCGCTCTGAGATCCCATAACAAGCAAACATAACATTAATTAAATTATGTGCAGAATAACTGTATTTTTATATCGTACATTTTTTTGTTTTGCTATAATTTAGCCTCATTTGCAAAATGGATAATTAACCTAACCCTGGCCCAATCATATCACTGATACTACCTACCTAATTCTGGCCCAGTCATATCACTGATACTACCTAACCTAGTCCTGGCCCAATCACGTTGGTGGCCTCGGTGCCAGGCCACAGCCGGGGAGCGTAGAGGAGGGGGGTGGGGGGGGGGGAGGGTCGGAGGGTATTTGGAGGTCTCGAATGGGGGGAAGGGTTATGGTAGTTGGGGATTCAGGGGTTTCGGGAAGGATATTGGAAAGGTTGGGGGTGGGGGAATTGGAAGGACCTCAGGGGGAGTTAGCCGAAGAGTCGTTGGGGGGGGGGGGGGCGCGGGGGGCGGTGGGGGCAAGATTGGAAAAGTCGGGGGGAGATAGGAAGTGTCAGATGTGGGATGGGGTGGGGGAGAATGGAGGGGTTGTGGGGGAAGATGGGAAGAGTCGGGGGGATGGGAGGTCGGAAGGGTCGGGTAGGGGGAGATCGGAAGGATTGATGGGGGGAGATCGGGAAGAGTCGATGGGGGGAAATTGGAAGGGGGGGAGAGATCAGGAGGGTCGGGGGGGTAGATCGATAGGGCCGAGGTGAGATCAGAAAGGTTGAGGTGATGGGGGAGATTGGAAGAATCGGGGGGGGGTAGAGGGGGTGGAGATCGGTAGGGCCGGGGGGAGATCGGAAGGGTTGAGGTAATGGGGGAGATCAGAAGGGTCGGGGTGGATGTAGGGGGGGAGATCGGAAGGAGCAAGGTGGTGGGGAGGGAGGAGATTGGTAGGGTTGGAGGGGCGATCGTAAAGGTTGATGGAGGGGATCGGAAGGTTTGATGGGGGGAAATCGGAAGGGTCGAGGTTAGGTGGGAGGAGGGAGATTGGAAGGGCTGGGGGAGATCAGAAGAATCGGGGTGAAGGGGGGAGATCGGAAGGGTTAGGGGAGATCGGAAGGGTTAGGAGAGATCGGAAGGGTCGGGGGCGATCGGAAGGATCGGGATGAAGGGGGGAGATTGGAAGGGTTGGGGGAGATCGGAAGGGTTGGGGGAGATCAGAAGGATCGAGGTGAAGGGGGGAGATCGGAAGGGTTGGGGGAGATCGGAAGGGTTGGGGGAGATTGGAAGGGTTGGGGGAGATCGGAAGGGTTGGGGGAGATCGGAAGGATCGAGGTGAAGGGGGAGATTGGAAGGGTCGAGGTTGGGGGGGGTAGATCGGAAGGGTCGGGGGGAGATCGGAAGAGTTGAGGGCGATCGGAAGGGTTCGGGGAGATCGGAAGGATCGAGGTGAAGGGGGGAGATTGGAAGGGTCGAGGTTGGGGGGGTAGATCGGAAGGGTTGGGGGAGATCAGAAGGGTTGGGGTGGGGGGATGCAGAGAGATCAGATGGGTCGGGGTGGGGGGGGTGCAAGGAGTTCAGAAGGGTTGGGTGGGAGGACATCATAAGGGTCGGGGTGGGGGTGATCGGAAAGGTCGGGGTGGAGGGAGTTCAGAAGGGTCGGTTTGGGGAGATCGAAAGGGTCGGGGTTGGGGGGGGAGGGAGAATGGAAGGGTTGGTGGCAGACATCGGAAGGGTCGGGTGGGGGGAGAACATAAGAACATAAGAAATAGGACCATTCGGCCCTCTGAGTCTGCTCTGCCATTCAGTAAGATCATGGCTGATCTTCTACCTCGACTCCACCTTCCTGCACTGTCCCCATATCCCTTGCTTCCCTTAATACTATCAAATTTTGTCGAATATACTCAATGACTGAGCCTCCCCAGCCTCTGGGGTAGAGAATTCCAAAGATTTACCACCCTCTGAGTGAAGAAATGTCTCCTCACCTCAGTTCTAAATGGCCGACCCCTTATTCTGAGACTGTGACCCCTGGTTCTAGACTCCCCAGCCAGGGGAAACATCCTCCCTGCATCTACCCTGTCAAACCCTGTAAGAATTTTGTATGTTTTAATGAGATTACCTTTCATTCTTCTCAACTCTGGAGAATATAGACCAAGTCGACTCAATCTCTCCTCATAGGACAATCCCCCCATCCCAGGAATCAGTCTGGTGAACCTTCGTTGCTCTCCCTCTATGGCAAGTATATCCTTCCTTAGGTAAGGAGACAAAACTGTACACAATACTCCAGGGCAGTCTCACCAGGGCTCTATATAATTGCAGTAAGACGTCTTTATTCTTATACTCAAATACTCTTGCAATCAACGACAACATACCATTTGCTTACTTAATTGCTTGCTGTACCTGCATGTTAACTTTCAGTGATTCGTTTACAAGGACACCCAAGTCCCTCTGAACACTAACATTTCTCAATCTCTCACCATTTAGAAAATACTCTGCTTTTCTATTTTTGCTACCATAGTGGATAACTTCACATTTCTCCACATTATATTCCATTTGCCATGTTCTTGCCCACTCACTTAGCCTATCTATATCCCCTTGAAGCCTATTTGCATCCTCCTCACAACTTACATTTCTATCTAGCTATGTATCATCAGCAAACTTGGCTGTATTACATTTGGTCCTCTCATCCAAATCATTGATAAAGATTGTGAATAGCTGGGGCCCAAGCACTGATCCTTGTGGTACCCCATTAGTTACAACTTTCCAACCGAAAATGACCCGTTTATTCCTGCTCTGTTTTCTGTCCGTTAACCAATCCTCAATCCATGCTAGTATATTATCCCCAATCCCATGAGCCCTAATTTTTTGTGGCACCTTATTGAATGCCTTCTGAAAATCCAAATGCACCACATCCACTGGTTTCCCTCTTATCTATTCTGCTAGTTACAGCCTCAAAAAACTATTTGTCAAACAAAATTTCCCTTTCATAAATCCGTGTTAACTCAACCCAATCCTATTATTATTTTGTAAATGCCCTGTTACCACATCCTTAATAATAGATTCTAGCATTTTCCCTACTACTGCTGTCAGGCTAACTGTTCTGTAGTTCTTGATTTTCTCTCTTCCTCCTTTCTTAAATAATGGGGTTACATTTGCTACCTTCCAATCCACGGGAACCGTTCTAGAGTCTACAAAATTTTGGAAGATGACAATCAATGCATCCACTATCTCTATAGCCATCTCTTTCAAAACCCTAGGATGTAGGCCATCAGGTCCAGTGGATTTATCGGCTTTCAGTCCCATTAATTCCTCCAGTACTTTTTTTTTACTAATACTAATTCCTTTCAGGTCCTCATTCTCGCTAGAACCTTGGTTCTCCACTATTTCTGGGAGGTTTTTATGTCTTCTTCCGTGAAGATAGACACAACGTATTTGTTAAATTTCTCTGCCATTTCATTATTCCCCATTATAATTTCTTCTGTCTCAGCATGTAAGGGAGCCACATTTACTTTTGCTAATCTTTTCCTTTTTACATACCTATAGAATCTTTTACAGTCTGTTTTTGTCTCTCGCTAGTTTATTCTAATTCTATTTTCCCATTCTTTATCAATTTCTTGGCCCTCCTTTGCTGAATTCTAAAAGCCTCTCGATCCTCAGGGTTACTGCTCTTTTTGGCAACATTAAAGGCTCTTCCTTTGATCTAATACTGTGTTTAACTTCTCTTGTTATGCACGGTTGGACCACATTTTCTGTGGGGTTTTTGTGCCTTAAAGGAATGTATGTTTGTTGTAAATTATGTATTAATTTTTTAAATGCTAGCCATTGCTTGTGCACCGTCATACCTTTTAATGTAGTTTCCCAATCTACCTTAGCCAACTCGCCCCTCATACCTACGTAATTTACTTTGTTTAGATTTAAGACCCTAATGAAATCACTTTAAAGAAATCACTTTCAAACTTAATATAATATTCTATCATATTATGGTCACTCTTCCCTGAAGGCCCCTTTACTACAAGGTTATTAATGAACCCTTTCTCATTGCACAATACTAGATCTAAAATAGCCTGTTCCCTAGTTGGATTCTCAACATACTGATCTAGAAAACCATCTTGTATACATTCCATGAATTTGTCCTCCACACTATTATTGCAAATTTGGTTTGCCCTGTCAATATGCAGATTAAAGTCCCTCATGATTACTGTAATACCCTTGTTACGTGCACCTCTAATTTCCTGATTTATACTGTGCCCTACATTACCACTACTGTTTGGGGGCCTATAAACAACTCCCACCAATGTTTTCTCCCCCTTGCTGTTTCTTAGCTCCACCCAAACTGATTCTACTTCTTGATTTTCTGAGCTAAGATACTTTCTCTCCACTGTCTTTATCTCATTCTTTATTATCAGGACTACCCCTTCTCCTTTTCCATTTTGCCTATCTCTTCCAAAAGTTAAGTATCCTGGAATATTTAGTTCCCAACTTTTGTCACTTTGTAACCATGTCACCGTAATGTCTATTAGATCAAACCTATTCATTTCTATCTGCGCTATTAATTTATCCATTTTGTTGTGAATGCTTTGTACATTCAGATATAGCGCCTTTAGATTTGACTTTTTTCTATTTTTCCCAGATGTCACCTTTGTCAGTAATGCCCTATTATCTTTGTTACTCTCTCTGTTCCTTCCTGACACACTCTGCTTATTTTTATCTAAAACTCTGCTCTGCTCCAGAGTCTTGACATTTCTCTTGCTGCTTTTAAATTTACTCTTTCCTGAATCTTCCGACCCCCCATTCATTAGTTTAAAGCCCTGACTACTGCTGTAGTTATTTGATTCGCCAGGACACTGGTTCCGGCCCGGATCAAGTGGAGCCTGTCCCAACGCAACAGCTCTCACTTTCCCCAGTACTGGTGCCAGTGCCCCATGAAGCAAAACCCCTGCCTCCCACACCACTATTTGAGCCACGCGTTTAACCTTCTAATCTGCCAAATGGCGTGTGGCTCAGATAACAATCCAGAGATTATTACCTCTGAGGTTCTGCTTTTTAATTTGGACGCCAACTCCTTAAACTCTCTCAGCAGAACCTCATTTCTAGTTCTACCTATGTCGTTGGTTCCTATGTGGACCACAACAACTAGATCCTCTCCTTCGCACTCTGTTCTTCTCCAGCCGCGAGGAAATGTCTTTAACCCTGGCACCGAGCAGGCAACACAATCTTTGGAACTCCCAGTCGCGGCTGCAGAGAACAGTATCTATTTCCTCTGACTATACTGTCCCCTGCCACAACTACAATTCCTTTCACTCCCCCCACATGAATGGCCTCCTGCACCATGGTGCCATAGTCAGCCTGTTCAACCATCCTGCAGGCTTTTCCCTCATCCACACAGGCAGCAAGAATCTCATACATGTTGGATAAGGGGCAAGGCTGAGGCTTGTCCAGCACTGCACCTGGGGTCTCCTTACCTGCCTGAGTTGCAGTCACACCCCCCTGTCCCTGACCACTAACCAGACCTGTACCACTACTTAACTTAAGGGGTGTGACTGCCTCCTGGATCAATTTGCCCAGGTAACTCTCCCCCTCCCTGATGCCCCACAATGTCTGCACCTCAGACTCCAGCTCAACAACTCTGAGCTGAAGTTCCTCAAGATACAGGCACTTACCGCGAACGTGGTTGTCCGGAATCACAATACTCTCCACATGCTGCAGTTGCGGCTCACCACCTGCACTGTCATGCCTATATTGTTCTATTTAATTCAATGTAATTACAATTGTATTTAAATAATTTAGTTTACAGTTTAGCTCCTTGACCTCTTAATTGATCTAGATTAAGTTATGGGTAATGAAATTAAGGGCTTAATTTTCCCCAATGCCGTTTTTTGGCGTATTGCAAGAGTTACACCCATTTTTTTTGGCCCTGACTACTCCAAAAAATATAACTTGCAAGTTTCCCCGTTCTTTTTAAAAAATCGACGCTGCGCAGCCTCTTCTTTAGCTTTGGGGGGGGTGGAGCCTAATGTATGCGCCGATAAAACAATGCCCCCCTTCTGCGCATGCGTGAAAAAAAAGGACGTGGAGAACCTGGTTACTGCAATTGGGGCCAGATGGCACGAGCTGGACACCAGCAGAGATCCGATAAAAGTTTCACCAAAAGAACTGAAGATACGCTGGAACCAACTTGCAGAATATTACTGTGCAATGGTGACCACCCCGAGGTCTGGAGGCCAATGCAAAAAGAAATGGCAGGACCTTGGTCAAGTAGTTAGTGTAAGTAATATTTTCATTTATTCAATGGAATTGCAATTGTAAATGTGACCATCAGTGTATGTCCCACCCAGCAGAAAAACACCTTCTCTAAAAAGTTATATTTTTATCTTTGCAGAGGAAGGTGGCAAACAACAAACGAGAAAGAACTCGAACAGGAGAAGGGCCAGCAAATCTGCACCCACTAACACCTGTGGAAGATAGGGTCGCTGCTTTGATGGGTCCTGCCTGGAGAAAAGTAACCACCACTTGAGAGGGCAAGTCCTGCAAATTCCTCAGTCTGGCTTTGCTAAATGTTAAGTACAGCGCGGGCTAGCCATGCTTCGGTTCATGGGGATGTCCCAGTCAGCAACACTTCGGTTGATGTAATGTGCTATCATTCATCATGGTCCTTCAAATGAACCTGCTGTCTGCGCTGTGTGAGCCTACACATGCCACCCTGCCCCCTCCTTGCTGCTAACCATTTGTCTGTTCTGTTATATCTTGCAGAACTTGAGGCCAACCCTGACGAGGCTGAAGCCAATGCAGAAGCAGATTCAGATGTGGACGAGCCAGAAGAGGAGAACATCTTCCAATCCCACCTTCCAGACCAAGAGCATGGGGTGAGGGGGAGGGAGAGGGGCAAGGGAGGGCATGGATAAAGCCCCCACTCTTGTACTCACTATGGAGGAGGTGCAGGCACTGCCCATTGAGGTGCCAGGCCCTTTCCTGAGTGGTACGAGTGTTGGGACATTCCATGGTTTCTCACAGTCCGAGGCTGGGGCTTCCAATGGGATGCAGCGAGGCACACCCAGGGTAAGAAGGGGAAGGAGAGCTCGACCGTGCTTTCTTGATGTGGTTCAGATGATGGCAATGAGTGCGGAGAGCATTGAACTTACACGTTCATTTCTGGACCCCATCAGTGGGGTGGGTGATGAGGGATCGGGACTGTCAGGAGAAATAACAACACTCTCACGAGAAATGGGAACACTGTCCGGGCACATGAGGGAGGGAATGTCTCAGGTAGTTGATACACTGTCAGTGAACATGAGGGAGGGAATGTTGCAGGTAGTTGAGACATTGTCAGGGCACATGAGGAAGGGAATGTCGGAGTTAGCTGCTGCCTAGACCCCGCGCCCATTGACAGAATCAACTGCCACTCCCACTCCAATCCCCAGGCTAGCCTCTGAAGAGGCCCAAGCCGGGCCTTCCACATTACTGCCTGACCATGCCCCCCATCAAGAAGTGCACATTACCCGAGATGTTCAAAAGAATAAGCTTGGTACCAATCCGAGAAATGCTGTTGCACCGCCTGTGGGCAGGGGTGGAGTCAACAAGACCAAGCACAGCGAGCGGTCTTAGAATAAGGTGGAAGAGAGATGGGTGTAGCCTTTCTTTGCTGCTGCTGTTGTTGTTGTTGTTATTATTATTGTTACTGTTCTCAAATTAAAAATTTTTTGGAAGTGTTGTAAATTTACAAGTTAAAAGTTTGTAAGTGATCTTAATGGAAAACTTTAAAGTTTGATACAAGAATATTTTTATTAAAGTTAAGTACAAACAAGAGTTAAACTTTGAAATAAAATATATTTTAATTTATAACTGAATCATTTCCATTATTTGTTCCATTATTAACACAATTTTTTGAAGTAAAGAAGAATCATTTCCATGATCTGTTCCATTAACATAACACAATATTACGGAACAGATCCAAACAGTAAACATGTTCCATTTGGAATAGTTGCCGCTGAGCCTTCAGGCAGCAAAGCATTCACGGATGAGCTGTTGGTGCAAGGCTCGAGCAATTGTTAAAGGGGCACGATGGCCCGCCCTCCTCCGCCATCGTGCTCCGGGTTCAGGTAGTTGAGACGTCTTCTATACATTGTCCATACCTCAGATCCATACAGGAGGACGGGTATTACCACAGTCCTGTAGACCATGAGCTTGGTGGTAGATTTGAGGGTCTGGTCTTCAAACACTCTTTTCCTCAGACGGCCAAAGGCTGAACTGGCACACTGGAGGTGATGTTGAATCTCCCCATCAATGTCTGCCTTTGTTGATAAGAGGCTCCCAAGATGTGGGGAATGGTCCACGTTGTCCAGGGCCGCGCCGTGGATCTTGATAATTGGAGGCAATGCTGTGCGGCGGTGACAGGCTGGTGGAGGACCTTTGTCTTACGGATGTTAAGCGTAAGGCCCATGTTTTCATATGCCTCAGTGAATACATTGACTATATTCTGGAGTTTTTGAAGGCACCTCAAGTCATTGGAGATACATCACCAACGATGTCTCCGCAAGATCCTGCAAATCCCCTGGGTGGACAGGTGCATCAACATCAGTGTCCTCGTCCAGGCTAACATCCCCAGTATTGATGCATTGACCACACTCGATCAGCTTCGCTGGGCAGGCCACATAGCTCGCATGCCAGATTCGAGACTCCCTAAGTAAATTCTTTATGCGGAGCTCCTTCATGGTAAACGAGCCAAAGGTGGGCAGCAGAAACGTTATAAGGACAACCTCAAAGCCTCCCTGGTAAAATGCGACATCACCACTGACACCTGGGAGACCCTGGCCGAAAACCGCCCGAGGTGGAGAAAGTACATCCAGGAGGACGTTGAGCTCTTCGAGTCTCAATGCAAAGAGTATAAAGAGGCCAAGCGCAGGCAGCAGAAGGAGTGCGCGGCAAACTAGCCCCACTGACCCCTTCCCTCGACGAATGTCTGTCCCACCTGTAACAGGGTCTGTGGCTCCCGTATCGGACTGTTCAGCCATCAAAGAACTCACTTTGGAAGTGGAAGCAAGTCTTCCTCGATTCCGAGGGACTGCCTATGATGATGATCATTGTTGCATGGCTTCCTCGTCCTTCTCCTTCTCCTCCTCATCATCAGCCACTCTCACCTCAGGTGGGTCTTCTACTACCAGCTGCTGCTGCCTCATGATGGATAAATTATGCAGCATGCAGCACACAACAGTGAACTGACCGACAATCTCAGGGGAGTATTGCAAATAGCCTCTGGAATGGTCCAGGCATCGAAAACACTGTTTCAAGATGCCAATGCGGCGCGTCGCAATGTGCGACATGTTGTATTCCCGGTCAGCTTCTATTCGGGTTACGCGTAGGGGCGTTATGAGCCAAGTGGCGACACTTTGTCTCCTAGCAGCCAGCTCTGCCCTTCTGGCTGCTGCTGAAATATGACAGATATAGCGCTCTCATGTAGGATGAACGCATCCTGGGTGCTCCCAGGTTATCTCACATCTACTGACATGATGCGATGCATGTAGTAACAAAAGAGCTGCACATTAATGGAGTGGAAGCCTTTACTGTTCCTGTACATCTCAGAATCCTCCAAAGGTGCTCGCAAGGTAATGTGAGTACAATCAATGCAACGCTGTACCTTTGGGAAGCCAGCAATCGTGGAGAAGCCCACAGCCTTTTCACACATTGCTTGGGCGGTCATGGGGAACTTTATGTAGTCATTCCTCCGGGCATATAGTGCAGCTGTCACCTGCCGAATGCAGATATATGTTGCATGTTGAGAAATGGCGCACACATCCCCAGTTGTGGCCTGGAATGATCCAGATGCATAGAATGAAAGTGCAGCTGTAACCTTCACTTCAACTGACAAAGCAGTCCTCCTGATGCTTCTAGGTTGCAGGTCTGCCTTTACTAACACACAGATCTCGGTTACAACTTCTTTACAGAAACGCAGCCTTCCCACACAGTTTGCATCACTCAGGTGCAGATATGAATGCCTGTCTCGATATACCTAATGTGGGTAAGCCCTCCTGCCCATCATTCTACGTGATTAAGGTTCTTCATGCAATGACATTGAATCAATCGACTCCTCCGCAGCACCATCATGCAGAAGGCTTGCACAAGGTATGGCATTGTCAATATTGCTCCCATAATTAAATTGTACCTTTGCAAGAAGCTCAAAACAGCAGGACAAGGAGTTAAAGCTTCTCTGCTCTCTCTCTCCCCAAGGTCGACGCCCTAGTATGGACCACACCCTGATCTGCGCATACGTAATAGACTTGCTTAGAACGGGAAGCTAGGCATTCAAATGAGTACATTTGGGGCAAGGAAGTCTAATGCAATTCTTTAATTTTAGTTTTTTTTCAAAGTACCACCCCACCACTGACCGAACGTCTCCTCACCGGGCTCAAGGGTCGGCCGGCAGAATCGCTCCCTTGCCCGGACACAGGGGCTCGGCAAACACTCCCTCCACACCCGGGCTTCTTTTGAAGCTGCTGCATAGTGTAAGGCTTCTCATGTCTTCAGTTCGGCTTCCACCCACCCCACCAACCTCACCGGGCTTCTTTTGAAGCCGAGCCCCGAGCCCCTGTGCCTGGGCGAGGGAGTGATTCTGCCGGCCGACGCTCCAAAACCTCGAGCCCGGTGAGGAGACGTTCAATGGCGGTGTGGCACTTTGAAAACAATCCAAAATTAAAGAATTGCATTAGATTTGTATTGTCTTCATTGAAAAAATTAAGCTTCAAGATGCATATTTAATGTCTTCTTAACTCCCTCCAAAACTTCGCATAAAAACAATGGCCACTTTGTGCGCCGATTTTTTAATGTGCGCTGATGTTTCTTAAGAGCGCAGAAGGTTTTTTGGGAGTGGCCACATATGCCATGCTCGGAGAAATGTAAGTTGGCCAAACGTGCATAAATCTAAAAAACTGGCGCAGTCGTCAGGTTACGCCCACTATGACGCAAAAAAACACTAACCTAACAAAATCGTAACTAACTGAGTTACACCAGCGCAGAAACTTTGGGGAAACTTGGATATTTTAATTTAGGCCAAAGAGTGTCGCATGGCAAAAAAATGGCGCAGATAACTGGGGAAAATTGAGTCTAAATATCTACCTGTAACACAAAGCACAAGTAGTTTAGGCATAAAGCAGCAACTCCTTCACCTTCTTCTCCAAATTCCCACTCTTTGGAAATAAAATATTCTGTTTAAGATGATTGGAAGCGTCAGGGGGGAAGATCGGAAGGATCAGATTGGGAGATGGGAAGGGTCGAGGTGGGGGTGATCAGAAGGGTCGGGGGGGGGGAGGGAGTTTGAATGGGTCAGGGTGGGGGATAGGGAAGCTCGGAAGATTTGGGGTGTGAGGAGATCAGAAGATTCGGGGCCGAGGGGAGAGGGGTGGGGAGATCGGAAGGGTCGGTGTGTGGGGGGGGGGGGGGGGGGAGATCGGAGGGGTCAGGGTGGAGCCGGAGGGATATTAGAAAGGTCAATGGGGGGAGATTGTAAGGTTCGGGGTGGTGGGGGGGAGATCGGAAGGGTCGGGGTGGGGGGGGGGGGAGATCGGAAGGGTTGGGGTGGGGGGGTAGGGAGATTGGAAGGTCGGGGTGGGGGAGGGGGGTGATCGGAAGGTCGGGGTGGGGGGGGGGAGAAGACCGGAAGGGTCGGGGTGGGGGGGGGGGCGTGATCAGAGGTCGAGGTGGGGGTGGGGTGGGGGGGGGAGAAGACCGGTAGGGTCGGGATGGGGGGGGTAGGGGGGAGATCTGAAGGGTCGAGGGGGGGCGGGTCCAATCATGTGGATTGGGTGAAGCAGGCACACTGGATTCAGCAGGCAAATGGAAAAGCTCTTACCTCGTGGATCCAGCAGTCCTCACCTCCCTTTAACAGCCGGGTTTCCCAAAGCCACAGTTTATTTTAAAATGGTGGTTAATTCTAAGGCATGCAGCCTCATCATAATATTTAAATGACCAACCCGCCATCTGTGAGCGGGTTGGTTACCCGCCCCCGTCCCACCTCCATTAACATGGGAATTGGGCGGGTTGAAGTCCAGTTTCAGATTTTTTTACATGCCACCCGACCCAAATCTACCTTTTTTGGGGGGGTTAATATCCCTCCCCCCCGCCATCCCATTTCTTTAAGATTGGGACCACACATGCAACTGCCTTGGCGTTACCTTCTTCTCATTTCCCTTGCTGTTCCTGAATTGTCTTTCATTTCTCAAGCACCTTATCTCTTCAGTCAGTCTCCAAATTCTCTCTCTCAGTACCCACCCATCTTCATGCTTTATCTCTTCCATTACATCCATTTCCTGCTCCCTTATTGTCCTCCCCATGCAGTCCCACTGTCAACAAAGTTTTCACATAGGTGGATGTAGGGAGGATGTTTCCACTGGTGGGGGAGACTAGAACCAGTGGGCATAATCGTAGAATAAGGGGCCGCCCATTTAAAACTGAAATGAGGAGACATTTCTTCTCTCAGAGGGTTGTAAATCTGTGGAATTCGCTGCCTCAGAGAGTTGTGAAAGCTGGGACATTGAATAAATTTAAGACAGAAATAGACAGTTTCTTAAACGATAAGGGGATAAGGGGTTATGTGGAGCAGGTGGGGGAGTGGAGCTGAGTCCATGATCAGATCAGCCATGATCTTATTGAATGGCGGAGCAGGCTTGAGGGGCATTATGTCCGACTCCTGTTCCTATTTCATATGGTCTTATGTTTCTGCGACATTCACTGGAACTGAGTTTGCCAACAGTTTAATTGTTACTTTTTAAGTCAGATATCATTCAAAAGGCTTTTGACTTTCAAAAGGCTTTTGACAAGGTCTCACACAAGAGATTGGTGGGCAAAATTAAAGCACATGCTATTGGGGGTAATGTACTGACGTGGATAGAGAACTGGTTGGCAGACAGGAAGCAGAGTGTCGGGATAAACGGGTCCTTTTCAGAATGGCAGGCAGTGACTAGTGGGGTGCCGCAGGGCTCAGTGCTGAGACCCCAGCTATTTACAATATACATCAATGATTTAGATGAAGGAATTGAGTGTAATATCCCCAAGTTGCAGATGACACTAAACTGGGTGGCGGTGCGAGCTGTGAGGAGGACGCTAAGAGGCTACAGGGTGACTTGGACAGGTTAGGTGAGTGAGCAAACGCATGGCAGATGCAGTATAATGTGGATAAATGTGAGGTTATCCACTTTGGTGGCAAAAACACGAAGGCAGAATATTATCTGAATGGCGGCAGATTAGGAAAAGGGGAGGTGCAACGAGACCGAGGTGTCATGGTACATCAGTCATTGAAAGTTGGCATGCAGGTACAGCAGGCGGTGAAGAAGGCAAATGGTATGTTGGCCTTCATAGCTAGGGGATTTGAGTATAGGGGCAGGGAGGTCTTACTGCAGTTGTACAGGGCCTTAGTGAGGCCTCACCTGGAATATTGTGTTCAGTTTTGGTCTCCTAATCTGAGGAAGGACATTCTTGCTATTGAGGGAGTGCAGCGAAGGTTCACCAGACTGATTCCTGGGATGGTAGAACTGACATATGAGGAGAGACTGGATCGACTGGGCCTGTATTCACTGGAGTTTAGAAGGATGAGAGGGGATCTCGTAGAAACATATAAAATTCTGACAGGACTGGACAGGTTAGATGCAGGAAGAATGTTCCTGATGTTGAGGAAGTCCAGAACCAGGGGACATAATCTAAGGATAAGGAGCAGATATGGCCCTTATGGCTAAAGGGATCAAGGTATATGGAGAGAAAGCAGGAACGGGGTACTGAAGTGAATGATCAGCCATGATCTTATTGAATGGTGGTGCAGGCTTGAAGGGCCGAATGGCCGACTCCTGCACCTATTTTCTATGTTTCTATGTTTCTTTCCCTCCTCGTCTGCCCTCTTCACAAAGCCTACCCTTGACCCATCTGTCCTGTCCAACTACTGGTCCAGCTCCAACCTCTCCAAGCTCCTTGAACGTGTTGTTACCTTCTAACTCTGTTCCATATTGTCCCCAAACCCTCTATTCTCACCAGTCCAGCTTCTGCCTTGCTCACAGCACTGAGATAATACATCGTAATGTTAAATAAGTAAACATTAAGGAAAACTCTGGATTAGGGAAACCTCAAAATGTCATGTTTCTCACATTACTGTATATAACTGTATCTTACCATGCTATACATGACTGTAACTGGATATGACCTGTAACAATAAGCATACCTTACCTCCAGGGGTGCACTTGAAGGAGGCACTCCATACCTGTCCCATTGTCGTATAAAAAAGGGAGGCCTCAGGCAAGTGCGACACTGGAGAGCTGGAATTAAAGGTGCAGGTCCTGAGTGACCTTGACTTCAGCATGTGCCTCGTGTAAGTCAGTACATTAGAGTCAGGACTTAACAGTGGTGACGAGTTACGGGATCACAGAATCCACAGAATGGCTACCAACAGCTCAGATGAGAAATACAATGCTGGAGACAATTGGGATGACTTTATAGAAAGGCTCCAGCAAAGCTTTGTGACCAAAGACTGGCTGGGCGACGATAAGGCAGACAAGAGAAGAACCCATCTCTTGACCAGCTGTGGCTCGAAAACATACACTTTAATGAAAGACCTGCTGGCACCCGAGAAACCAGCAAGCAAGTTATTTGAGGAGCTGAGCACACTGGTGAGAGACCATCTGAAGCAAGCGAGCAGCCTACACATGGCCAGACACAGGTTCTACAACTACAGATGGTGTGTGGGCCAAAGCATACCCGACTTCGTGTCGGAACTTCGGAGGCTGGCTAGTTCATGTGAGTTCCCCGATGAACTAAAGAGAGAAGTATTGAGAGACTTTTTTATTGAAGGAATAGGCCACGCAGGCATATTCCGAAATCTTATAGAGACTAAGAAATTGACTCTAGAGGCAGCAGCACTGGTCGCACAGACGTTCCTTGCAGGCGAAGAAGAAACAATGCTGATCTATACTTCGGGTACGACAACCAACGAGGCATCGGAACAAGGGGTTCACATTGTGAAACAAACCGCTACCCCCACAAACAGACAAAGGTAGGAGAGCAGGCCTTCAACAGCAGACAGTGGTGCCAGAAGCCATCAAAATCAAGGGCCACATGAACGGCCGATCACCTCATCAACCCACAATGCGAGCAATCAACAACAGATTGAGAGAAGCTCAAGGGAGATCAGCCAGACACAGCTCATCCTTCGGAAACAATGGAAACGGTCGGTGTTGGAGATGTGGGGGAAGACACTCAACCAGGGTGTGTCGATTTCAGCATGCCGTTTGCAGAAACTGCAACTACACAGGGCATCTGGCTCGCATGTGCAGAAAAACAGCAGCTTGGCTGGTATACGAATCGGAAAGGTCGGAAAGCGGATCAGAAGACGGTTGGAACAGTGCACGGGACGCCGAGGTACAGAGGTTTAACACGATCAATGTCCACTGTTCTTACACCAAGACGCCTCCAATTATGCTGAGGGTTCTACTCAACGGGATACCCGTCAACATGGAACTGGACACGGGGGCCAGTCAATCCCTCATGAGCGTTCAACAATTTGAACAGCTGTGGCCGCACAAAAGCAACAGACCAAAACTCACAAAGATCGACACCAAACTAAGGACCTATACTAAAGAAATCGTCCCAGTCCTTGGCAGCGCCATGCTCTTGGTCACACACAAAGGGATGGTGCACCGACTTTCCCTGTGGATTGTCCCTGGGGGATCTCCCAGCCCTGTTGGGGAGAAGCTGGCTAGCAGAACTTAATTGGAAATGGGATGATGTTCACGCCTCGTCGTCAAAGGAACGGACCTCCTGCTCAACAGTTCTAAGCCGGTTTGAACATCTCTTTCAGCCAGGTGTGGGCACCTTCAAAGGGGCTAAAGTTAGAATCTACATCACACAGAATGCCAGACTGGTCCATCACAAGGCTAGAGCTGTGCCTTATGTGATGAGGGAAAAGATTGAAAACGAACTGGACCGGCTTCTACGGGAAGGCATAATTTCTCCCGTGGAATTCAGCGACTGGGCAAGCCCCATCGTCCCCGTCATGAAGCCTGATGGATCCGTGTGAATCTGTGGGGATTACAAGTCTACCATAAACAGAGTCTCCCTACAGGACCAATACCCGCTGCCCAGAGCAGAGGACCTATTTGCCATGTTGGCTGGAGGAAAACTTTTCTCAAAACTTGACCTCACATCTGCGTATATGACCCAAGAACTGACCGAAGAGTCTAAGCTACTCACCACCATCAACACCCATCGAGGCCTTTTTGTGTACAATCGATGCCCATTCGGCATCAGGTTGGCAGCTGCTATATTCCAGCGCAACGTGGAAAGTCTGATCAAGTCCATCCCGGGGACGGTTGTGTTTCAAGATGACATACTCATCACGGGCAGAGACACTGACTCTCATCTCCGCAATCTTGAGGAAGTACTAAGTCGATTGGATCGGGTAGGCCTAAGAGTTAAGAAATCCAAGTGTCTGTTTCTTGCGCCTGAGGTTGAATTTTTGGGCAGAAGGATTGCCGCTGATGGAATCCGCCCAACCGAATCCAAAACCGAAGCGATTCGCCTGGCACCCAGGCCCCGGAATGTCTCGGAACTGCGTGCATTTCTCCGACTACACAATTACTTTGGGAACTTTATGCAGAACTTGAGCACGCTGCTGGAGCCTCTCCACGTGCTACTCAGAAAGGGGTGCGATTGGTTTTGGGGGGACGCCCAAGAACGCGCCTTCAATAAGGCACGCAACCTTCTATGTTTCAAGAGTGTTTTAGCCTTTTTTGACCCAGGTAAAAAGTTAGTCCTTACGTGTGATGCGTCAGCGTACGGGGTCGGGTGCATTTTACAGCACGTCAATGATGCGGGTAAATTGCAGCCCATTGCTTATACCTCCAGGTCACCTTTGCGGGCGGAGCGCGGGTATGGTATGGTTGAGAAGGAGACGCTCGCGTGCGTGTACGTTGTCAAAAAGATGCACCAATACCTTTTCGGGGCCAAGTTTGCATTAGAAACCGACCACAAACCCCTCACATCCCTACTATCCGAGTGCAAGGCAATCAACGCCAACGCCTTGGCGCGCATTCAGCGGTGGGCACTCATGCTGGCAGCTTACGACTACACGATAAGGCACAGACCAGGCACAGACAACTGTGCCGACGCGCTTAGCAGGCTACCCCTGGTGACCACAGAAGGGTCTGACGAACAGGACTGTGAGATGGTCATGGCAATCAATGCCTTTGAATCCATGGGTTCGCCCATGACGTCTCGTCAAATCAGAGCCTGGACGACCAGCGACCTCACGTTATCTCTAGTTAAAAGATGCGTTTTAACTGGTGACTGAGCAGAGGCTCGCGATGCCTGCCCCGAGGTGGTCAAACCCTTCCATAGGCGCATGCATGAACTCTCACTACAGGCAGACTGCCTGATGTGGGGCAGCCGAGTAGTTATGCCCTTACGAGGCAGGGAGGTGTTTGTCCGGGAGCTCCATCGCGAGCACCCGGGGATCGTCCTTATGAAGGCCATAGCCAGATCTCATGTCTGGTGGCCTGGCATTGATGCGGACTTGGAGCTCTGCGTCCGTCGGTGCACCATTTGTGCCCAACTCAGTAATGCTCCCAGGGAGGCCCTCCTAAGCCCCTGGCCCTGGCCCACCAAACCGTGGTCGCGGGTGCATGTAGACTATGCAGGCCCATTCATGGGCAAAATGTTCCTCGTAGTCGTTGATGCATTTTCAAAATGGATCGAGTGCACCATTTTAAACTCGAGCACCACCTCCACCATTGTGGAGAGCCTTAGAACCATGTTTGCAACGCATGGCATTTCTGACATATTGGTCAGTGATAATGGTCCGTGCTTCACCAGCGCAGAATTTCATGATTGTATAGTTGACCACGGTATAAATCACGTTGAGACGGCACCTTTCAAGCCGGCCTCCAATGGCCAGGCGGAGCGAGCAGTGCAGATCATTAAACAAGGCATGCTCAAAATCCAAGATCCCACGCTGCAGAGCTGCCAGTCACCACTGCTGCTGGCATACAGATCTCGTCCGCATTCGTTGACTGGGGTTCCCCCCGCGCAACTATTGATGAAACAAATCTTAAAGACCAGGCTCTCGTTAATTCTCCCAGACATGCATGAAATTGTTGAGGCTAAGCGTCAAAAGCTAACCGAGTACCATGACCGAAATTCGAGGGAGAGGTGGAATGAGATAGGAGACAAAGTGTTTGTGCTAAACTTTGGCCGGGGTCCCAAATGGCTTGCAGGGACAGTAACAGACAAAGAGGGAAACAGGCTACTGGTTGTCCAAATGGACAATGGCCAAACCTGCCGGAGGCATGTAGATCAAATAAAAAGTAGATTCACTGATAACACTGAAGAACCAGAGGCAGACTACAATGTGGAACTCACACCACACCTGATGGACAGACAGGTGGAACAACCTGAGGAAAGGGCAGTCTCAACAGACAGCCCAGGCGAGATACCAGCAATCACACCGAACGAAACAGACAGCCCAGGTGAGATACCAGCAATCACACCGAACGAAAAACAGGCACCAAGGCAAACAACTGAACCACAACTAAGACGCTCCACGCGAGAGCGCAGACCACCTGAGAGACTGAATCTATAAAGGCAATCAGACCTTGGGGGAGGGTGATGTCATGTATCTCACATTACTGTATATAACTGTATCTTACCATGCTATACATGACTGTAACTGGATATGACCTGTAACAATAAGCATACCACCAGGGGTGCACCTGCAGGAGACACTCTATACCTGTCCCACTGAGGTATATAAAGGGAGGTCTCAGGCAAGTGCAGCACTGGAGAGCTGGAATTAAAGGTGCAGGTCCTGAGTGACCTTGACTTCAGCATGTGTCTCGTGTAAGTCAGTACATTAGAGTCAGGACTTAACACAAAAGATTATGGAGTAGATTTTGGTCGGGATACCTGTCACGCTCATTGATGACTCATTTCACCAAGGAGTCCTTCGACAGGCACTAGGCCCCTAATATACATACTTAAGGGGCCTAATGCCTATTTAGGGAGTCTGCACGGAAATCCTGAAAAAAGGGTTCTGGAATTTAGCAGTGGGACAAATGCCTGCGCAGATTGGGCACAGACATTTGCTCTGCTAGATTGGTATGTTTTTGGGCATAAAATGGATGCTAACGAGTGGACATGTGCCATGACTGTAAAATTGAAGTCAATCAGTCTTTTTCTTTAACACCAGCACACACATCATCCTACAGTACCATAATGTACAAATAAGACTTCCACCAGCAAATAACTCATTTTATAAAACTTACAGCTCATTATCCAGCAGGTTATATACTGGAATCAGAGATTGGAGATATGCAATTAATTAAAGCACAAAGGAGAGTGCTTCAATCAGCTGGAAGTTCCTTAACCCAGCATGTGCTGGTGACCTTAGCATTATATTAGATGGAATGCGAGCCATTTTTGTCTGCCTTTTATCTGTGAGCAGTTAGGAATTTAAATTTGTAGTTAAAATATTCCCTCTTTATTCTGCTCAATGTGCTTACTGAGAATTAATGGCTGTGGATCAACCAATTAAGAGTTTTGGCAGTACTTTCATATAACCACATACATTAATGAACTGATTGATTGCATTAATACATGGTAAAAGCCTGCATCCGTTGGATGAGTACAGCCAGAGAGAACTCACAAGTGATTATCATGAGTGCTTTCATTTGAATGGGGCCATGCAATGATAATGAAAACTTTTATATGATATCCAATTGCACCATGTATAAATATTTTCAATCACTGATTTAATAAAAAATATAATGATATAAACAAGACAGAGGATGTCAGTGGGGGGGAAGAGTGGGGGAGGGAAATAGAACACAGTTGCACTTCTTGACCCAGTCTTGATACCAAGCATTTCCAAATGAGGTACATCATGGCTCGATGCGGAGTAAACTCTCCATGCCCATAATGTGCTTCAACTACAGAACTGGCAGGATCCCCTACTGCATTTCTTTCATTTTCATCTTCCATCTTCAGCCGTGCTTATGGTTACTGTGTAAGCTTGCTAATTTAGTGCTCGTTTGTGCTGATTTATGGGTGGTTTTGTCCAGTGCACATATAACCACCAGGAACACGGGTGAGACTGCTCATTTCATGGACCCTTGCAGCTGGCAGAGAGACTAGGCTTTCACAGTACCAGTCTAATGTAGATCCAAACCCAGAGGCCAGAGATGAAAGTCCAACATTACCCAGTTCTTTCTTCCCCATCCCTGTTTAAAATACATAAAATGCATTTATACATTCTATATACACAGACACATTGTAAAAAAACTTGTACGTTATTAAATACAATTTAATTATAACTGGATAAATTTAATGGGAACTATCATGAAAAAAGACTTAAATATATATTAATGAAGCTTACTTGAAATCCTCTGCTACCTTAAGTATGATTTTGATCTTTTTCCTCCTTTGTAAGCAATGTTTCATGCTGAAAGTGAATAATTATTCTATGATGTTGGTAGTAATTACATTACTGAGCAAGGTCAAAAGAGATTCCTCTCTCCGCAAAAACACACAGGCTAGTTCAGTCACATGTCAGCCCATTAAGCATCTTTGGAAATCTATTTTTCCCAAGTCTGTGCCAATGTTTTCATTATTTTAAATTTCTGTTATTTATTCCCTGTTTCTTTCTTTAGGACCACAATACCAGGACTTATGCATGGGCTAGAATTTCGTTTTTCAGCGAAACTGATAATTTTATGCCAAAATGACCACTTTTGCTTTGCTGCCGTTTTTAGGCCCGCTTTTCGACCTTTAATTTGTGCATCAGTAAAAATTGGCGTTGCACGAGGATTCGTGGCGCAAATTGCGAATTTCGGCAATTTTAATCCGGGGTCGGTAGTGCTGCGAGAGAAACCTTGGAAGGAGGGAAAAAAACAAAAAAAAAATTGCAAAAAACAAAAAAAAATATTCACAGAACCCTTACCTACTAAATCGCTGAAAAAGAATTAAAAAATAAAAAACTTTAATGTACCATTTTTGCAGGTCGTCATACTTACCGCTGCTGGCAGGACTGCCCCACAGATTTTACCCTGCCGCTATTCTGGGCGCAGAATACGGGTCCAGAGAGAACCAAAAATTGATCGCAGACGCTATTTCCGGTGTAGCATATTGGCGCTCCTCTCCCCAGCGGTGCGTGGAAGTACCGCCGCAAAAAGGTACCCCGAAGATCCCGCTGACCGGGTTTTCGCCACAGAGGGTCAAATCACGGCGAAAACCCGGTCGCAAAGTTGCTGAAGTTCTAGTCCATGATGTTGGATAGCAAGCAAAGCACTATCAGACAAGATTTTAAGGAAATATTATTAGGGTTTCTCTTTGAAAGTCAGTCAATGTATATTGAGTTTTGGCTCAGCTGAATTGCTAGTGTTGATCATTAGGCCACAGTCCACAAGACACAGAAAATACCCAAATAAGAGGATATAAATAAACTGGCAGACTCCTGGATTCTACCAGCATTCACTGGAGTGTAGTTCTACTCACAGGAAGAATTAGGTTTATCAATGGATAGCCCAATCACTGTATAAATATACAATAGACAGCCCATTCATTGTATAAATATACAATAGATAATCCATTCATGTATAAATTTACAATAGACAGCCCATTCAGTATAAATATACAATAGACAGCTCATTCATTGTATAAATATACAATAGACAGCCCATTCAGGTATAAATATACAATAGACAGCCCATTCACTTTATCAATATACAACCCATTCATGTATATATGAGTTCCTCAGGGCAGTGTCCTAGGCTCAACTATCTTCAGCTGCTTCATCAATGACCTTCCCTCCATCTTAAAAAGCCAGAAGTGGGGATGTACGCTGATGAATGCACAGTGTTCAGTTCCATTCGCAACTCCTCAAAAAATGAAGCAGTCCATGCCCACATGCAGCAAGACCTGGATGACATTCACTGATAAGTGGCAAGTAACATTCACGCCACAAAAGTGCCAGCCAATGACTACCTCCAACAAGTGATAGTATAATCACCTCCCCTTCATATTCAATGGTATTAAGATCGCCGAACATCCAT
Organism: Pristiophorus japonicus; assembly: GCF_044704955.1. Lineage (NCBI taxonomy): Eukaryota > Metazoa > Chordata > Chondrichthyes > Pristiophoridae > Pristiophorus > Pristiophorus japonicus. The sequence goes on along the minus strand of NC_091979.1, from coordinate 158,731,942 downwards.
CATCAACATCCTGGGGGGTCACCATTGACCAGAAACTTAACTGGACCAGCCACATAAATACTGTGGCGACAAGAGCAGGTCAGAGGCTGGCTATTCTGTGGTGAGTGTCTCATCTCCTGACTCCCCAAAGCTTTTCCACCATTTACAAGGCACAAGTCAGGAGTGTGATGGAATACTCTCCACTTTCCCGGATGAGTGAAGCTCCAACAACACTCGACATCATCCAGGACAAAGCAGCCCGCTTGATTGGCATCCCATCCACCAGCTTCAACATTCAGTCCCTCCACCACTGGTGCATCGTGGCTGCAGTGTGCATCATCTATAAGATGCACTGCAGCAACTCGCCAAGGTTTCTTCGGCAGCACCTCCCAAAACTGCAACCACTACCACCAAGGGCAGCAGGCGCATGGGAACACCATCACTTGCAAGTTCCCTTCCAAGTTATACACCATCCTGACTTGGAAATATATCGCCATTCCTTCATCATTGCTGGGTCAAAGTCCTGGAACTCCCTTCCTAACAGCACTGTGGGAATACCACAAGGCAGTTCAAGAAGGCAGCTCACAACCACCTTCTCAAGGGCAATTAGGGATGGGCAATAAATGCTAGCCTTGCCAGTGACGCCCAGATCCCAGAACGAATAAAAAAATATATACAACATACAGCCCATTCATGTATAAATATACGATAGAAAGAAAAGAAAGACTTGCATTTATGTAGCGCCTGTTATGTATGCAACACTTAGTAATCAGAATTCTACCGCCACCAGAGGGCGCATCTGTTGGAGTCCCAAGGGATCCCAGCATCCCTTGGGTGCACTGCATATAAGCAGGCCTCCCATGCTATGCCAGCACTCTGGAGTCAGAATAAGGAGACTAAGGTCACTCTTACTCAAGTCTACAGTACTCAGTCACATTGCTTTATTTGAGACATAACAACTGGCGACGAGTAATAGATAACAAATCATCATGCGAAAATGCAGAGAGCTGTTGGTATCCTGGAGAAATTCTCAGAAGGTGAAAATTGGGAAGCCTTCGTGGAGCTACTCGATTAGTACTTTGTGGCCAATGAGCTGGAACGGAATGAGAACGCTGCCAAATGAAGGGCGATCCTCCTCACCATCTGCGGGGCAACAACCTATGGCCTCATGAAAAATCTTCTTGCCCCGGTGAAACAAACAACCAAATTGTAAGAAGAATTTTGTACGCTGGTCCGGGAGCACCTAAATCCGAAGGAGAGCGTTCTAATGGCAAGGTGTCGATTTTATACATGTCAGCGGTCTGAAGGTCAGGAAGTGGTGAGCTATGTCACCGAACTAAGGCGCCTTGCAGGACATTGCGAATTCGGTGGATTCCTGGAGCAAATGTTAAGAGACATTTTTGTGCTTGGCATTGACCATGAGGTTATCCTTCGCAAACTATTGACTGTTGAAACACCGAACCTGAGCAAAGCCATAACGATAGCCCAGGCATTTCCGTCCACCAGTGATAACACCAAACAAATTTTGCAGCATAAAGATGCATCGGCAAGTACTGTACACAAAGTAACGTCGTTTTCAGACAGGAATGCATATGGCAGAACGTACACGACTGCAGCTGCACGACCTCAGATGACTCAGAGTCCAACATCAAGTGTGAATGCGAGGCAATTAACACCTTGTTAGCGCTGCGGAGGTGATCAATGAGCCCATCAATGCCGCTTCAAACACTATGCGTACAAAGGCTGTGGAACAATGGGACACCTCCAGCGAGTGTGTAGACGAGCTGAAAATCCTGCAAACCACCACGTTGCAGAGGAAGACCGATCCATGGCGGATCAAACTGAATTAGAGACTCGAAGCGAGGAGGCAGAAATGTACGGGGTACACACCTTCACCACGAAATGTCCACCGATCATGTTAAAAGTTGAACTGAACAGAATTCCAGTATCCATGGAATTGGACACAGGTACGAGTCAGTCTATCATGAGAAAAAAGGTCTATCAAGAGGCTGTGGTGCAACAAGGCACAAAGGCCCAAGCTGAGCCCTATTCATACCAACTTACACTAGAGAGCTGATCCCTGTAATTGGCAGTGCAGCAGTAAAAGTCTCCTATGATGGAGCGGTGCACGAACTACCACTATGGATTGTACCAGGAGATGGCCCCACAATGTTCGGCAGAAGCTGGCTGAGAAAAATCTGCTGGAACTGGGACGACATCCGACCGCTTTCGTCCGTCGACGATGCCTCATGTGCCCAGGTTTTGAGCAAGTTCCCGTCGTTGTTTGAGCCAGGCATATGAAATTTCCCGGGGGCGAAGGTGCAGATCCACTTGGTTCCGGTACACGACCCATCCACCACAAGGCACGTGTGGTGCCATACATGATGCGAGAGAAAGTGGAGATCGAGCTTGACAGGCTGCAACAAGAGGACATCATCATGCTGGTTGAGTTCAATGAGTGGGCCAGTCCGATTGTTCCGGTTCTCAAGGGCGATCAGAATTTGTGGGGACTATAAAGTAACGATTAACCATTTTTCGCTGCAGGACCAGTACTCGCTACCCAAGGCAGACGACCTATTTGCGATGCTGGCAGGAGGGAAGACGTTCACCAAGTTGGACCTGACCTCGGCCTACATGACGCAGGAGCTGGTGGAATCTTCGAAAGGCCTCACCTGCATCATCATGCACAATAGATGCCCGTTTGGGATTCTATCAGCTGCAGCTATTTTTCAAAGGAACATGGAGAGTCTGCGAAAGTCAGTTCCGCGCACCGTGGTTTTCCAGGACGACATATTGATCACAGGTCGGGACACCATCGAACACTTGCAGAACCTGAAAGAGGTTCTATGTCAGCTAGGGACTCAGGTTGAAACACTCGAAGTGTGTTTTCCTGGAGCCAGAGGTGGAGTTCTTAGGGAGAAGAATCGCGGCAGATGGCATCAGACCCACCGACGCCAAGACGGAGGCCATCAAGAATGCGCCGAGACCACAGAACGTGACGGAGCTGCGGTTGTTCCTGGGACTCCTCAATTATTTTGGTAATTTCCTATCCGGGTTAAGCACCTTGCTAGAACCTCTACATGTGTTGCTATGCAAGGGAAATGATTGGGTGTGGGGGAAATCAAAGAGACTGCGTTTGAGAAAGCCAGAAATCTGTTATGTTCCAACATGCTTGTTCTGTATGACCCATGTAAACGTTTAGTGCTAGCTTGCGATGCATCTTCATACGGGGTCGGGTGTGTGTTACAACAAGCAAACGAATTGGGAACATTGCAATCGGATGCTTATGCATCAAGGAGTTTGTCCAAGGCCAAAAGGACCTACAGCATGATTGAAAAAGAAACCCTGGCATGCATTTACCAGGTGAAAAAAATGCACCAGTATCTGTTTGGGCTTAAGTTCGAGTTAGAAACTGACCATAAGCTGCTCATATCGCTATTCCCAGAGAGCAAAGGTATTAATACCAATGCCTCCGCTCACATCCAAAGATGGCGCTCACGCTGTCTGCATATAACTATGTAATTCACCACAGGCTAGGCTACCATGCCCACCACCAGGGTAGAAATGGCACAGCCTGCAGATTTGCTCTTGGTGATGGATGCATTTGAAAATGAAAAGTCACCCGTTATGGCCTGCCAGATCAGGACCTGGACCAGTCAGGATCCTTTACTGTCCCTTGTAAAAAAATCTGTGTCCTCCATGGGAGCTGGTCCAATGTCCCAGCAGAGATGCATGAAGAGATCAAGCCATTCCAACGGCGCCAAGACGAAATGTCCATACAGGTGAACTGTCTTTTGTGGGGTAATTGCATGGTTTTGCCCAAGAAAGGCAAGGAAATGTTCATACGTGACCTACACAGTACCCATCCAGGGCTAGTAATGATGAAAGCTATAGCCAGATCACATGTGTGGTGGCCCGGCATCGACTCAGCTTTGGAGTCTTGCGTGTGCCAATGCAACACTTGCTCTCAACTGAGCAATGCACCCAGGGAGGCACCGCTAAGTTTGTGGTCATGACCCTCCAAGCCGTGGTCTAGGATCCACATTGACTTCGCTGGCCCGTTTCTAGGCAAAATGTTTTTGGTTGTTGTGGATGCTTATTCAAAATGGATTGAGTGTGTAATAATGTCTGTAAGCACGTCCACTGCCACCATCGAAAGCCTACGAGCTATGTTTGCCACGCACGGCCTGCCTGATGTCCTTGTCAGCGACAATGGGCCGTGCTTCACCAGCTGAATTCAAGGAGTTCAAGACCCGCAATGGGATCAAGCACGTCACATCTGCCCCGTTCAAGCCCGCATCTAATGGCCAGGCAGAACGGGCAGTCCAAACCATCAAGCAAAGATTGAAACACGTGTCGGAATGCTCCCTGCAGACCCACCTGTCCCGAGTCCTGCTCAGCTACTGCACAAGACCCCACTCACTCACCGGGGTTTCCCCTGCCGAACTGCTCATGAATAGGGCACTCAAAACAAAGCTCTCTCTAGTCCACCCTGATCTCCATGATCAAGTCGAGGGCAGGCAGCATCAACAAAGCATGTACCATGATTGCGCAAATTTGTCACGCAATATTGAAGTCAATGACCCTGTATTTGTACTCAACTATGGACATGGTCCCAATTGGCTTGCAGGCCAAAGAAGGGAGTAGGATGTCTGAGGTCAAACTTTCAAATGGACTAACTTGCAGAAAGCATTTGGACCAAACCAAACTGCAATTCACAGACCGCCACGAGCAACCTGAAGAGGACACCACCAACTTCGACCCTCTGATACACACACACACAAGTGGCAACCGACATCACGGTTGACCACGAAGCTGAACTCATCATCCCCTGCAGCCCAGCAAGGCCAGCTGCACAGCAGCCCAGCGAAGGCTCAACCAACGCACTTGCACCTGTGTTTGTACCGAGACGATCGACTAGGGAGCGGAAAACCCCAGATCGTCTCACCCTGTAAATAAGTATACTATTGACTTTGGCGGGGGGGAGTAATGTTATGCATGCAATACCTTGTATCCAGCATTCTACCGCCACCAGAGGCCACATCTGCTGGAGTCCCAAGCGATCCTAGCATCCTATAAGCAGGCCTCCCATGCTGTACCAGCACTCTGGAGTCCGAATAAAGAGACTAAGGTCACACTTACTCAAGTCTACAGTACTCAGTCACGTTGCTTTATTTGAGACATAACAGCGCCTTTCATGACTACCAGACGTCTCAAAGTGCTTTACAGCCAGTTAAGTACTTTTGTAGTGTAGTCACTGTTGTAATGTGGGAAACATGGCAGCCACATTGCACACAGCAAGCTCCCACAAACATCAATGTGATAATGACCAGATAATCTGTTTTTGTTATGTTGATTGAGGGATAAATATTGGCCAGAACACCCTTGCTCTTCTTCGAAATAGTGCCATGGGATCTTTTACGTCCACTTGAGAGGGCAGACAGGTCTCAGTTTAACATCACATCCGAAAGAAAGCACCTAAAACAATACAGCATTGCACTGAAGTGTCCGCCTAGATTTTTGTGCTCAAGTCTCTAGTGTGGGACTTGGACTCACAACCTTCTGACTCAGAGGTGAGAGTGCTACCAACTGAGCCACAGCTGACAATCAGACAGCCCATTCACTGTATAAATATTCAATAGACAGCTCATTCATGCATAAATATACAACAGACAGCCCATTCACTGTATAAATATACAATAGACAGCCCATTCATGTATAAATATACAATAAACAGCCCATTCACTGTATAAATATACAATAGACAGCCCGTTTATGTATAAATATACAATAGACGGCTCATTCACTGTATAATATACAACAGACAGCCCATTCACTGTATAAATATATAATAGACAACCCATTCAAGTATAAATAGACAATAGACAGCTCATTCATGTATAATTATAACAATAGATACAGGTACCACATTCACTGAGCGTGTAAATACAACAATAAACAGTCTAATTATTGAACTCTGATAAATATGTCAACAGAAAATCAATCGACTACAGTATATAAAATTACTAAATGAACAGCCCATTCTTCAAAATCGAGGAAAAGCAGAGAGCTTTTCTTCCATGCTACAACGGACTAGGGAGAGCTTGACACCACTGACTCTTTGCTATGCATTGTCTGGGGATGGGGATATATGTAGCTATATAAATTAGTTTGGACCGTTTGCTTCCAGATGAACCAAGGAAAATGCACTAAATGTAAGAAGTAATGACTTGCAATACTGAATAAGAAATATTTAGTGCACACATACATTCAAGGATCCATAGGGGGCTTTCTCAAATCTTAAACTCTGATTTTGGTAAGAATCTACTATTTCCACATATCCCCAAATCCATCTCAATTTGGGCTACAATTAAGCTTTACATTAAAAATAAAACCCCGACTATGATCTATTGAATCTGATTTGTACAATTTGGAGTGGCCGCATTCATTGGGATGATAAACTGAATAAAACATTCATGGCTAGCCAAAATATAACAAATTGATTCTATCTTCAAGCCTTAGTTTAATGAGCACAAAAGGCCACTCACCTTGGGCTGAGGTCAGGGGGCGCAGTACAGTTTACAGCAGGGATTTGTAGTTGGGATGGCTTGCTTCCACTGCTATTCGAAAGTATGCTTTTGCCAGTATCCTTACTGCTGTTATTCAGGGTTCCAGTGGGAGGGGCAGCTGTATTGGACAATTGTTTTCCCACCAGTGAACAACCACTAGTCATAGGTGAATGAAACGCTTTGATGGGTGATGTTATTCCTGTTGTACTATTTGCATTGGGAGCAAGGGGCGTGTTCTCATCTTCTTCAAGCTCTTCATCCTCCAGAATAGAGGGCAACTTTTGGATAAGGCCCCCATTGCGTTCATATTCCAACTAAAAAAGTGCACAAAACAAAACAAGTCAGGCAATAGAAGTGACCAGTGCTGAGAGAATGAAAAGCAATTGCTGTTGGACCTTACACAGCCTATCTTATCAAACAAGATGTCCTTTGAATTATGAGAACCACTGTGGGACATTCATTGGTATTTGTAAAGAAATGTCATGGTTTTGAAGCTCAATGAAAAAAGAATTAGAGTGAACATAGGGGTGATTTTAACCCACCCTTCTTCCAGGAACAGGGTGGCTGCACAATTAAAATTGCCTCCATTAACTTACTGCCCCGTTCCTGCTCACCGCCACCTTAACTTTTTGTTTAGGTGGCCACCTGACTCAGAGAAGCCAACTTTCCACTTTCATGTGACACACAGTTTTACAAGTTTGAGGGTGAGACCACAAATTTGGAATTTATTTATGATTAAATCAAATATTTAGCTGCAAAGGTTCCCATATATGACACACCAGAGTTCTGTACACGATAGATAGAACTAATCAGATGCTGCTTTTAAAGATGGTAGTTTGGTGAAGTGGCTGGTGAAGGTGAATGAGCCTCCAACAGTGGAAGGGAGTTAGTGTCGCACACAAAAAAGAAACCAGTTTATGGAATAAAATGTGGCCTTGTTACTACAAGATTGAATGCTTGGCATCCGTGAATGCTTCTACCATCTGCATAGAGAAATTTGTCCAAAGACATCCAGTGGATACCTTTTGGGGATGCCTATGCAATATTAAATGGTGTTTTGGGGATGGGATGAGGGTTCACCTAAAGCTGTCTTTATACTGGCTGTATGACATGCCAGTGACATCAGCTCCCAACTGGTGGGTCCTGTGCAGTCGGCAGCACCACCAGCTAAACGTTACCTCCCAAAGAGTTTCCCGCATGCTAGCCTTACTGAACCCGATTTACTTTGGTGCTGCGGTGAGACCCTTTGGTTAGGAACTGGCGTCGCCATGAAACCAATATAAAAGCAGCTTTAAAAGACTTGCATTTATATAGCACCTTTCATGACCTCAGGCCATTCCAAAGCGCTTTACAGCCAATTAATTATTTCTGAAGTGTAATCACTGTTGTAATGTAGGAAACACTGCAGCCAATTTTAGCACTGCGATGTGATAACGACCAGATAATCTGTTTTAGTCATGTTGGTTGAGGGATAAATGTTGCCCAGGACATTGAAATAGTGCCATAGGATCTTTTACGTCCACCTGAGAGAGCAGACATGGGCTCGGTTTAATGCCACATCCAAAAGGCGGCACCTCTGACAGTGCAGCACCTGCTCAGCATTACACTGAAGTGTCAGCCTAGGATGTGTGTTCAAGTCTCTGGAATGGGACTTAAACTCTCAACCTTCTAACTCAGAAACAAGAGTACTACCACTGAGCCACGGCTGACCACTGTTCACCAATTTATCCCTAACATTTAGTATCCAAATGTGACTAAGTATGCATGCTGAATGTTAGAGATTTCTGCCTATGGTACCAAAACTCTAATTCCAACTCTACAAGCTTGAGTTTAATATTCTTTTCCTAATTCACAGGTTCAGTAGTTCAGCAGGCACAACAAAGAAGCCCTTCTGGCATCAACATAACTGTAATGAATCTACAGACTGACGTTAGACACGAGAGAGCCTTTTTGTGTAAAACATTATACTTTTGTTTGCTGCAGCATAAGTATAGAATGAACTGGTATTTTAACAGTGATAATGTCAAACTTAACCAACATGGATTTCTCAGCACTTCCTGCAATTACGACAGAAAGAACTTCAAGGGAAAATCTTTTGGTTGATACTATGGAATAGTCCAGTGCTCTGAATACAGCAAGGCAAGGCATTCTAATTTAATATTTGGTACAATATTATGTTAAAACATAGCTAATTAATTGGGACACCAGCTAATCCTGCCTATTTAAAACCAAGGGCAGATTTTCAACTTGCTACCTGGGCATTGCAGATCGGCCATTCGTTATAGTAACATTTCTGCCTTGCAATTATTTAGGAGCATGTGTCAATGGATTAGAATACTATCCTTTCATCACTGCGATCTGTGTCTGAATTCACAACAGACTGATGGGCAAAAGTTTCCTATTTCCTCCAGCTATAAAGGCAATGTGAAACGTGTTTGGGCAGTCTGAACATAAAGCCTAGTGGATGTGGATCCACAGTACAAAACATGACCTAGAAATGTGATTGGGCTGAAAACGGGCTTTGCCCGGTCCTGTTCACGTGGGCGTAAGGACAAGGTGAAATTTGAGCGGCTGCTTGTCAGGTACAGCCAGCGCTACCATAGAAACATATAAGATTCTGACGGGACTGGACAGGTTAGATGCAGGAAGAATGTTCCCGATGTTAGGGAAGTCCAGAACCAGGGGACACAGTCTTAGGGTAAGGGGTAGGCCATTTAGGACTGAGATGAGGAGAAACTTCTTCGCTCAGAGAGTTGTTAACCTGTGGAATTCCCTGCCGCAGAGAGTTGTTGATGCCAGTTCACTGGATATATTCAAGAGAGAGTTAGATATGGCTCTTACAGTTAAGGGGATCAAGGGGTATGGAGAGAAAGCAGGAAAGGGGTACTGAAGGAATGATCAGCCATGATCTTATTGAATGGCGGTGCAGGCTTGAAGGGCCGAATGGCCTACTCCTGCACCTATTTTTCTATGTTTCTATGTTTTTACCCTTGCTGCTTATTTGCTGCACACCTGTTTGGAGGAATGGGAAATAGAGCTTTACTGAGGTCACGTAAAGGCAGCCAGCACTTTGGAAATGTACTCTGGTTGCAGACAACGGGGAAACATCACAAGTGGAGTAAATGGCTGTAAGAGGTACAGAAAGGCCATCCAGCATGGAAGGGCTTGATCCAGGCAGTGGACACAAGGAGGGAATCCTGTTCCCCTCCCCCAGGGAGAAGGACAGAAATCCCACCAGGCAACATATCTCCCACTAATGGGAAGACGTTGCAGGGAAGGTCAATGCTAGGAGCTTAGCACCCAGGACATGGCTACAGTGGTTCAATGACCTCCCCAGAGTTGTAAAGACAAGAATCTTATCATGTACTTTAAAGGGTAGGCTAGAGGAAGAATTGTTATGTGGTGTATCACTGGCCACAAGTGTGCAGGAGCTGGGGCAGGGGAATAGGAAGGCGAGATCACATACTAGTTCTGTTGAAGAGGACTCAGATGCTGACTTCGAGTGTCCAGTCTACTGAAGAAAGCTGATGGGCATACATCCGAAGCTGCAAGGTGCACTGGGTAGCCTGTCAGTGAGCTTGCATGAATTGGCTCAGAGCATGGAGGAGTCCAGCTCCAACTTGTGTTGGGGCTTCGAGCTGAGCATGGAGATCATTCTGGGGATACACCTTGTAGGAGCACTAGGATAGGTAAATAAGCACACAAGGCAGGCACGAAGGGGTTACACGAGGATGATTATTAATTATTCCTGCTAACTATTTTACACATATGGAATGGAATTGTTGGAGCAATTTTCTTTTGATTTGGTATTGTTGCTAATATTTTTACTGAAGCAAGACGCATAAGGCTGTACTGAAGGAAGGAAATCAAATGATGGTAGTAAGGATGGTGGTGATAAGGATTGCAGGACTGGGTTATTGGGGTTGGGAGGGTTGGTTCACATGATACGCCCTTAGATGAGTCGCTCTCTAAGAGCACTGACAGCACTGGTGATCAATGCTGCTCCTGATCTTCCTCCTCCTCCCGCTCTTCCTCCTGCTGATTGTCCTCCTCCTCCTGATCTTCCTCCTCCTAATCTTCCTCCTCCTCCTAATCTTCCTCCCCCTGATCTTCCTCCTCCTCCTGATCTTCCTCCTCCTGATCGTCCTCCTCCTCCTGATCTTCCTCCTCCTCCTGATCTTCCTCCTCCTCCTGATCTTCCTCCTCCTGATCTTCCTCCTCCCCCTGATCTTCCTTCTCCTCCTGATCTTCCTCCTCCTGATCGTCCTCCTCCTCCTGATCTTCCTCCTCCTGATCTTCCTCCTCCTCCTGATCTTCCTCCTCCTGATCTTCCTCCTCCTGATCTTCCTCCTCCTGATCTTCCTCCTCCTGATCTTCCTCCCCCTCCTCCTCCTGATCTTCCTCCTCCTCCTGCTCCTTCTCCAGTTCTTGCTGCCCAGGTGGTGGTGAACCTGGTTACCTCAGTAAAGCAAAGTTATGCAGCATGCAGCACATGACCATAAATCTGGAAACACAGTCAGGGTGTGCACTGCAAAGCTCAACCAGGACGGTCTGGGAGTGGAAGCGTTGCTTAAGCATGGTGACTGTCTGCTCAATTATATTTCTGGTGGTGGCATGGCTCTCGTTGTAGGTCAGCTCTGCCTTGGTTCCTAACAGGAGTCATGAGCCATGTCGGGAGGGGACAGCCCTTGTCGCCAAGTAGCCAGACTGTAACTTGACCACCTGATTGGAATAAAGGCGACACAAGGGACCAGCGCAGGATAAATGAATTACTAATGCTGGTTCAAACCGGGCACTGACCAGCATGATCTGCAGCTGTGAAGCTGGACTTTCAGGGAATAGAATCCCTTTCCATTGAGAAGGATGCCAGGATGAAGACAAAGAGCATACAAGGCAATGTGGGTGCCATCTATGACATTTTGCAGCCTAGTGCTCTGTCCATTGGGAAGTGATGCTTGTGTTTCTCCTGGTGTAGAGATCCTCAGTGACTTTCCTGATACAATGCTGCACAGCAAGCTGGGAGATGTCACTGCTGTCACCAGCTGCAGCTTGGAAGAGCCCAGTGCTGTCCATGACCTGGTTTGAGGCTCCAGCTGTGGCTGCAGCAGGTGACATAGCTTGGTGACAGCCTCCTTTGTGAAGCGAAGGCGCCTCTCAAATTGCTCCTCAGTGAAACTGAGATCTGAGAAGTGCTCTCACTGTGGGAATGGCCTCCGCCTCCTACTTCTCCCAGCTGCTCCACTTTGTATGTGGTGAATTAGCCCTTTAAATAGCGCTCCTGCAGGGTTGCTGCCTGTTAGTGCTATAATTTACTGGATGAGTTTATCACATGGCAAGCCAAGCGGTGGGGCAGACCAATTTAAAAAAAGGATCCAATAAGAAACGAAGGACCCTTATTTAACTATTAGGGTGAACATTTTAAATGCTTTCTGTTATGTATCAATAAAGAGTCTGACTGGATACTGTGAGCTCAAAGTAAAGTGTGACCATAGTCTTTTATTGTAGGTCTCCAGAGTGCCTCTCCAGTCTGTGAGGCCTCCTTAAGTACCTGTGCTCCCAAGGGATTGTGGGATCCTGATACAATGCTGCACAGCATTGCATCAGGATCCCATAGGGGATGAGCCCTCTGGTGGCTACACAAGGTATATACAGGGTTTACATTTCTAACAACACTCCCCCGCAAAGTCAACAGGGTAACTATTTACAAGGTGAGTCAATCTGGGGCCTTTATTTCCCTGGTTGATCGTCTCGGTGCAAATGCTGGTTTTGGTGAATCGTTTGTTGGGCCCTCGCTGGGCTGCTGTGCAGCTGGCCTTGCTGGGCTGCCTGACATGGTGAGTCCTGCTGGGCTGCTGTGAGTGATGGGTTCTGCTTTGTGGCCAACCGCGATGTCGGTTGTCACTGGTGTGTATGTTGGGGGGTCAAAAAAGGTAGGGTCCAAGGTGGGTTGCTCTGGATAGTCCGTGAATCTGAGTTTGATTTGGTCCAAGTGTTTCCGGTGAATTAGTCCATTTGAAAGTTTGACCCGAAACACCCTGCTCCCCTCTTTGGCTATGACAGTGCCGGGAAGCCATTTGGGACCTTGCCCGTAGTTCAACACAAATACAGGATCATTGATTTCAATTTCACGTGACACATTTGCGCTATATTGATATGTACATTGTTGAAGCCGCCTGCTCTCTACCTGTTCATGTAGATCAGGGTGGACTAATGAGAGCCTTGTCTTGAGTGCCCTTTTCATGAGCTGTTCAGCAGGTGGGATCCCAGTGAGCGAGTGGGGACTCGTGCGGTAGCTAAGCTGGACTCGGGATAGGTGAGTCTGCAGTGAGCCTTCAGTTACCCTCTTCAAGCCCTGCTTGATAGTTTGCACTGCTCTCTCTGCCTGCCCATTGGATGCTGGTTTGAACGGGGCAGATGTAACATATTTGATCCCATTATGGGTCATGAACTCTTTGAACTCGGCACTGGTATAAACATAGCCCGTTGTCTCTCACAAGGACATCAGGCAGTCCATGCGTGGCTTTCAGTGGTGGCAGCGGATGTGCTTGCTGACATTATCTCACATTCAATCTATTTGGAGTACGCATCTACAACCACAAGGAACATTTTACCCAAAAACGGGCCTGCATAGTCGACATGGACCCTGGACCACAGTTTGGAGGGCCAAGACCATAAACTTAGTGGTGCCTCCCTGGGTGCATTGCTTAACTGCGAGCATGTGTTACCTTTGTGCACACAGGACTCTAATTCCGCATCGATACCGGGCCACCATACGTGGGATCTGGCTATCGCTTTCATCATTACAATGCCTGGGTGATAACTGTGGAGGTCACTGATGAAAGTGTCCCTGCCCTTCTTGGGGACCACTTCCCGATTACCGCACAGAAGGCAGTCTGCCTGTATAGACATTTCATCTTTGTGCCACTAGTACGGCTTTATCTCTTCCTGTATTTCCACTGGGACACTGGACCAGCTCCCGTGAAGCACACAATTTTTTACTAGGGACAGTAACGGGTCCTGGCTCATCCAAGTTCTAATCTGTCGGGCTGTGACGGGTGATTGCTCACTCTCAAATGCTTCCATAACCATAACCAGCCCAGCAAGGCCAGCTGCACAGCAGCCCAGTGAGGGCCCAACAAATGATTCAACAACACTAGCTTTCACACCGAGACGATCAATCAGGGCAAGAAGGGCCCCAGATCGAGTCACATTGTAAATAGTAACACTACTGACTTTGCGTGGGAGTGTTGTTATATATGTAAACTTGTATTTACTCTGTACAGCCACCAGAGGGCTCATCCCCTGGAGTCCCAAGGGATCCCATAATCCCTTGGGAGCATTCTTTCTCCATACATAACACTAACAGTGTGCTGAGACTCGGTAAGAGGTTAGTCCGAGAGACGACTGCAGCTCCGTCACTTTCTGTGGCCTCGGTGCGTTCTCGATTCCCTCCGTCTTCGAATCGGTGGGCCTGATGTCGTCTGCCACGATTCTTCTCCCCATGAACTCCAAATCAGACCCCAGGAAAATGCACTTCGAGCGTTTTAACCTGAGCGCCATGTGGTTGAGTCGACTGAGAACCTCCTCCAGGTTCTGCAGATGTTCGACTGTGTCCCGACCTATAACCAAAATGTCGTCCTGGAAGACCACTGTGCGTGGGACCAACTTCAGTAAGCTTTCCATGTTTCTCTGGAATATCGCCGCGGCTGATCGAATCAGAAACGGGCATCTGGTGTAAATGAAGAGACCTTTGTGCGTGTTGATGCAGATGAGACCCTTCGATGATCCCTCCAGCTCCTGTGTCATGTAGGCCGAGGTCAAGTCCAGCTTCGTGAATGTCTTTCCTCCCGCCAGCGTCGCAAAAAGGTCGTCAGCCTTTGGTAGTGGGTATTGATCCTGCTGAGAGAAACGATTGATAGTTACTTGTAATCACCACAGATCTGACGGTGCCCTCTCCCTTGAGGACTGGAACAAACGGACTGGCCCACTCATTGAATTTGATCGACAAAATGATCTCGTTGCAGCCGGTCCAGCTTGATCTCTACCCTTTCTCTCATCATGTTTGGTACTGCTCTCATCTTGTGATGGATGGGTCGCGCCCCCGGAATTAGGTAGATGTGCACTTTTGCTCCTTGGAACTTCCCAATGCCTGGTTCGAACAGCGAAGGGAACTTGTTTAAGACCTGGGCACACGAAGTGTCGTCAGCGGATGAGAGTGCTCGGATGTCATCCCAGTTCCAGCGTATCTTTCCCAGCGAGCTCCTGCCGAGCAGCGTGGGACCATCGCCCGGTACCACCCAGAGTGGTAGCTTGTGCACTGCTCCATCATAGGAGACCTTTACAGTAACACTGCCGATTACGGGAATCAGTTCCTTTGTGTAAGTTCTCAGTTTCATGCGAATGGGAGTCAAGACCGGCCTTGCTGCACCACAATTTATCGAAAGTATTTTTGCTCATAATGGACTGGCTTGTACCCGTGTCTAGCTCCATTGACACCAGGAGTCCATTTAATTCAACCTTCACTATTATCGGGGGACACTTTGTGGTAAATGTGTGCACCCCATATACCTTTGCCTCCTCGGTCTGAGGCTCTGGTTTGTCGTGATCTGCCATGGATCTGTCCTCCTCTGCAACATGGTGATTTGCAGGATTAACAGGGTTTGCAGCTCACCTGCACATATGTTGGAGGTGTCCCATTGTTCCACAGACCTTGCAAACGTACCCTTTGAAGCAGCATGATGGAAACGATGATCACCCCCGCAGCGCCAACAAGATGTTAATGGCCTTGCATTCGACACCCTTGATGGTGGACTCTGATATCTGCGGACGTGCAGCTGCAGGCATGTGGGGCCTGCCCTGTCCATTGCGATTTGAAAACAACATCACTTTGTTCACAGTACTTGCAGCAGTACTCGTGTGCTGAGAGATTTGCTTAGTGTTGTCACTGGTGGCAATGAACGCCTGGGCTATCGCTATGACTTTACTCAAGGTTGGGTTCTCTACAGTCAAAAGTTTGTGAAGGATCACTTCATGGCCAATGCCAAGTATGAAGAAGCCTCTGAGCCTGTGCTCCAAATGTCCTTCAAATTCCAATGTCCTGCAAGGCATCTTAGTTTGGCAACTTCCTGGCCTTCAGATCTTTTGTAGGTGTAGAACCGGTACCTCGCCATCAGAACGCTTTCCTTCGGGTTCAGATGCTCCCGGACCAGTGTGCACAAATAATTGTACGATTTCTCTGTGGGTTTCGCTGGAGCAAGCATATTTTTCACGAGGCCATACGTTGGTGCCCCGCAGTCGGTGAGGGGAATCGTCCTTCGTTTGGCAGCATTCACTTCTCCTTCCAGTTCGTTGGCCAAGAAGAATTGGTAGAGTCGCTCCACGAAGGTTTCCCAATCATCTCCCTCCGAGAATTTCTCCAGGATGCCCACTGTTTTCTGCATCATTGGGTTTGTCATCTGTGTCTCGTCGCCAGTTGTTATGTATGAATAAAGAGTCTGACTGGATACTGGGAGCTCAAAGTAAAGTATGACCGTAGTCTTTTATTGCAGGTCTCCAGAGTGTCTCTCCAGCCTGTGAGGCCTCCTTAAATACCTGTGTGCCCTAGGTTTCTTGAGTCGCAGGCCTACCCAGTCCAGTCAGCGTAGCACCTCTTCCAGGTTGTGGAGGTGTTCCTCGGTGTCCCGACCTGTGATGAAGATATCGTCCTGGAATACGACCGTTCCAGGAATGGATTTGAGCAGGCTTTCCATGTTTCTTTGAAAGATCGCGGCTGCTGATCGAATGCCAAATGGGCACCTGTTGTAAACAAACAGTCCCTTGTGCGTGGTGATTGTGGTCAGTAGTTTGGATTCGTCGGCCAGTTCTTGGGTCATGTAGGCTGAAATGAGGTTCAACTTGGTGAATAGCTTGCCGCGTGCCAGCGTGCCAAAAAATCCTCTGCTCTCGGAAGCGGGTATTGGACTTGTAGGGACACCCGGTTGATACTGGCCTTGTAGTCGTCACAGATCCTGACCGAGCCATCCGCTTTTAGGACGGGAACAATGGGGCTCGCCCAGTCGCTGAATTCAACAGGCGAGATGATGCCCTCTCTCAGCAAATGGTCCAATTCGCTTTCAATTTTCTCCCGCAGACATACGGCACAGCTCTGGCTTTGTGGTGCACTGGTCTGGTGTCCGGGGTGATGCGTATCACTACTTTGGTACCTTTGAACGTCCCGACGCCAGGTTGGAATAGTGACTCAAATTGCTGTAGGACCTGTGAGCATGAACTTCGCTCCACAGATGACACTGTATGCACATCCCCCCATTTCCAGTTCATCTCAGCTAACCAGCTCCTCCCCAACAGTGCGGGACCATTGCCCGGGACAATCCAGAGCGGCAGCTGGTTCACTGATCCATTGTGTGTGACAGCTAACGTTTCACTGCCTAGCACTGGAATGATTACTTTGGTGTACGTTGTAATTGAATCTCAATGCATTCTTGTTTGGGTCTGCTGGCTTTGAGTGGCCATAGCTTTTCGAATTGTTGAACGCTCATGAGTGTACCGGGATGACGTTTAATAGGACCTTCATCATCATTGGTGGCGTTTGGTATATGAGCTGTGAATGTTTGCCACATGAACCCGCTGAACTTCAGCATCCATTGATTTGCCCCACGCATCATCCTGCCTCGCAGACCCCTCTTCTGGTCCATCCGCCTCATAAATTAGCCTGGTCGCAGGCTTCCTGCATATTCTGGCTAAATGGCCAGTGAGGTTACAATTTCTGCAGGCGAACTGTTGAAACCTGCAAGTCCTAGCAGCATGTCTGCCCCCATACCTCCAGCATGAACTGAGATTCCATGTTGTGAACAAAAGAGCTGTTACCAGGCATCCCTCGCTGATTGTCCCTTTGACTGCTCTTGAGCACCCTGTTAGTGGGTGTCAATGGCCCCATCCCAGAATGCATTGTCCACTGGGATGGCGTAAATGTCCGTTCAGCCTGCCATTGTCTGTGTTGAAAACCTGTTCTGGGGCCTATTGCTGCCTGGGGTGTGTCGAACTGCCCTTGCCTGCCTGCTGGGCTCTGAGTCGCGTTTATGATATTGACCCCCTGATCCATTGCCACGTTGGAGTCAGGGTTGCGCGCGTATATTATCTTGGTTTCCTCCTCCCCCGCCATAAAAGTCTGAGCCAGCAACGCCGCCGCTTCCAAGGTCAAGTCCTTGGACTCGATTAACTTTTGGAAAATCCCGGCATGACCGATGCCCTCAATAAATAAATCCCTTAGCATCTCCCCCCTGCAGGCGTCTGTGAACTTAAGAGGCTGGCCAAGTGCTGGAGGTCCGCAACGAAGTCCGGTATGCTCTGTCCTTCCTGACGTCGGTGGGTATAAAATCTGTGTCGGGCCATGTGTATGCTGCTCGCCGGTTTGAGGTGCTCACTGATTAGCTTGCTGAGCTCTTCAAAGGTTTTGTCCGCCGGCTTCTCGGGTGCTAGCAGGTCTTTCATGAGCGCGTAAGTCTTAGATCCACAGCTGGTCAGTAGATGAGCCCTTCG
Organism: Pristiophorus japonicus; assembly: GCF_044704955.1. NCBI lineage: Eukaryota > Metazoa > Chordata > Chondrichthyes > Pristiophoridae > Pristiophorus > Pristiophorus japonicus. Next base: position 158,713,859 of record NC_091979.1, on the reverse strand, counting down.
CTTGTCGGCCACTGTATCTCCCAGCCAGTCCTTCGTGACAAAAGCTCTGCTGAAGCCTCTCAATGAAATCGTCCCAGTCCTCACCAACACAGTACTGTTCCTCTGTGCTACCAGTGGCCATTCTCGTGGGTCGTTGATTCCCGTTTCTCGTCGCCACTGTAAAGTCCTTACACAATACCACAAATCCACACGAGGCACATTCTATAGACAAGGTCACTCTGTGGCCTGCACCTTTATTCACAGGACCAAGAAGTGATGACCCTGCGTGGGACCTCCCTTTATATACCTGGATGAAGAGTGTCTCCCACAAGTTCACCCCCTGTGGTCAATGTGTGCATTTCTTAGGTGTATACAGTATTGCAGTGTTGTTACATGAAGGTTACATACATGACACTTTTGACTCAGAGGCGAGGGTGCTACTAACTAAGCCACGGCTGACACTCTATAACAGTGCAGTCCAACATGTGATTTTCGCCAACTTTTGTGATTGTGATTAAAAATTACAATCATGTCAAGGGGTTATCAACTATACTTTTTAACCTCAAAAATAAAAGCATGGGCAGCTCCTAATCATTATATTTTTGGGGAAACACATGTGATCACTTCTTTCTTTCAGTAATTTCTGCTGGAGGTCAATCTTGTGTCATGAGAGGAACACAAGAAGGCTTTTCATTATCAACCTGCCATATATTTTTAACTCTCTCTTTCAATAATTCACAAACCTTGGACCCATTCAGTCTTCCAACTTCTATTTTTAGCAAGAATAGTAATCCCTTCTGGAACTCGGAAAAGCTAGCCAGAAGCAAACTAAAAATAACCTCACGCACAGATCCTTTGTGCAAGCGAACAGTCTTCAATTTATGTGCAATCATGATTCTTTCAGACAGTTTGCAAACGAAAGGAAGGATTTTGTTGAATTATTGAAACCATCCCTCTCATTTGTCTGCTGCAACATATCATCAGGGAGGTAATTACAGGAATCTGCAAATCAATTTTTTACTCTCTTCCACGGTCTTGAAACAATTGTATCAGCATGTGCAGAGAGGCCTGCCCTGTCTGTATTATTGATGAGACTAGAGAGAAGGGAGAGTGCATGCTGCTATTTTTAGCTCTGGTTTTACAGCCGATGTCCCCGAGAGACTTGAAAAGCTCCAGGACAAGCTGCTGTTATTTTAGGCTGTGCTGGTTATTATTAGAAACGCTCTGTCAGATCTCATTTGAAGCAGAAATACCTTTTAAACCCCAACAGTAAACATCCTAGCACAGCACAATTATATGTTTCTAAATCTGGTCTACTTCAAACCCCCTTGCAGTCTCCAGACCAAGCACAAGAAAATCCTTCAGAAATGTCCTGTCTGGCTTCACCACCATTACAAGATATCACTCATTATACATTTTATGCTGCTCTGTCAGTGATGAATGGGGGTTAGCCACATTTTATAGTCAGCATGCTTTCTATTGTATGATGTCCACACTAAATGATTTTTATTTTTAATTTTTATCCCTCCAATCTTCTTCTCTCCTCTCTTGAAGGCACTGACTCAATAACAACTTGAACTGATGTGGTCTCCTCTACATTGGGGAGACTAAACGCAGATTGGGTGACCGCTTTGCAGAACTGTTTCGCTTAGTTCGTAAACGTGACCCTGAGCTTCCGGTCGCCTATCACTTTAATTCTCCGCACCACTCCCACTCTGACCTCTCCATCCTCGGCCTCCTACACTGTTCCAATGAAGCTCAACATAAGCTCGAGGAACAGCACCTCATCTTTCATTTAGACACTTTACAGTCTTCTGGACTCAACATTGAGTTCAACAATTTCAGACCATAACCTCTGGCCATATATTTTTTTCCCGTTCCTCCGTTTGTTTTACAAAGCCCTCCTTTTTTTCTCTTTCCCATGACAACTGGAAAATGATTCCACCATTCACAACCCATCTAAACTCATCTTTTGTTTCTTAACTTGTGCCATTAACATCTAATTTTGGCCCATCATCCCTTTTGTTTCTTAAATCTCTTCTGCCTTCCAACCTACCCCAGACCTTCCCTTTTGTGCTTTCCTCCTCTCCCCCTTTCACTGCCCCTGCACTTCCTTAAAAATCTGTTACATCTCAAACTTTTCCAGTCCTGACGAAGGGTCACAGACCTGAAATATTAACTCTGTTTCTCTCCACAGATGCAGCCTGACCTGCTGAGATTTCCAACATTTTCTGTTTTTATTTCAGATTCCAGCATCTGCAATATTTTGCTTTTATAACAACTTGAATTTGTATGGTGCCTTTTACATAAAGGACCAGCCCAAGGTGCTTCTCAGGTGGGCGTAAAGAAATGGATGTTGATCTAGGAAGAAAGATTAGATGGGGTGCTTGAAAGCTTGATCAAAGAGATGGGTTTTGATCAGGTTTTAAAAGTGGAAAGAGAGGTGGAGAGACAAAATGGTTTAGGATGGGAGTTGCAGAGTGTAACCACATTGGGGTGTAATTCCACGGGCATCAGGTCCACTCCATAGCTTTCAAAAGCAACTATTATTCACATGCGAGCCTAGACGGATTGATAGTAGACTATTTGACTGTAGGGGGCACCGCTGCTGAGTCTGATCCAGTCGTCATGCAGTATCCACGTGTTCACTTCCAGCAGGGTTCACTGGTTAGTGATGAGGAGTATGAACCCTGGCTGCTGTTTTCCCCGCCACAAACTGCGTTCTCTAGCCACTGACTCCATCCCTCTCCCGCATCTGTCTGAGGCTGAACCAGACTATTCGCAACCTAGGTGTCATATTTGACCCTGAAATTAGCTTTCGGCCACATATCTGCGGCATAACTAAAACCGCCTATTTCCATCTCTGTAATATTGCCTGCCTTTGCCCCTGCCTCAGCTCTCCTGCTGCTGAAACCCTTATCCATGCCTTTGTTATCTCTAGACTTGACTACTCCAACCCGGTCCTGGCTGGACTCCCACATACTATCCTACGTAAACTTGAGTTCATTCAAAACTCGGCAGCCTGTGTCCTAACTGGCACCAAGTCCCGCTCACCCATCACCCCTGTACTCGCCGATCTACATTGGCTCCCGGTTAAGCAATGCCACGATTTCAAAATTCTCATCCTTGTTCACAAATCTCTCCATGGCCTCGCCCCTCCCTATCTCTGTTAACTCCTTCAGCCTCACAACCCCCCGAGATGTCTGAGTTCCTCAAATTCTGCCCTCTTGAGCATCCTGGATTATAACTGCTCAACCAATGGTGGGCATGTCTTCAGCTGCCTGGGCCCTAAGCTTTGGAACTCCCTCCCTAAACCTCTCCGCCTCGCTACCTCTCTTTCCTCCTTTAAGACGCTCCTTAAAGCCTACCTCTTTGACCAAGCATCTGCCGTAATTTCTTTTTATCTGGCTCAGTGTAAAATTTATTTGTTTTGTTTTAAAACACTCCTGTGAAACGCCTTGAGACGTTTTACTATGTTAAAGGCGCTATATAAATACAAGTTGTTGTTGTTGTTAATATTTCCTACATTACAACAGTGACTACACTTCGAAAGTGCTTTGGAATGTCCTGAGGTCATGAAAGATGCTGTACATGTCCAAGTCTCTCTTTTGTTTCTTTCTCCCAAGCCCAAATGTGTTGAGGACAATTGTGTCCCCCCAAAACTTGTCTAAGTTGGAATCAACTAACTCAGCACAAACTGTGAGTGTACCACAAAAGTTGCATTTACCCACTAAGCCATGGGGGAGATCAGGAGTTCGTATTTAATATATTTTATAAATTGTGGACTGACATAGCTTTGAAACACATTTTGTAGTTCATCAGTGACAATTTGAAGCATGAACTTACGTCAGCTTCACTCCCTTCTCGCAGGTTGTAAGTCAAGTCGTGTTGAATGTCTTCGATGAATTTCTGTGCGTATTCCGGATACAGCTCCAGTACTTCCCGCAGACCCTTCAGGATAATGTACTGCAGGTCACAGTAGGTCAAAGCCTTCACGTTGGCATTGGTCTTAATCACCTGGTCCTTTGCCAAAAAATCGGAGCCAATCAAGTCTCCTTTTCCTGGATAGGTGAAGAGAAACCCCAAGTCAGTAGTTTTCTACATTTTTCTGGGACAGTTGTTTTTTTTAATTCATTCACAGGATGTGGGTGTCGTTGGCAAGGCCAGTATTCATTGCCCATCCCTAATTGCCTTTGAGAAGGTCGTGGTGAGCCGCCTTCTTGAACTGCTGCAGTCCGTGTATACTTCTTTGCAGCAGTCAGTTAAGAGTCAATCATATTGCTGTGGGTCTGGAGTCACATACTGGTCACACCGGGTAAGGATGGCAGATTTCCTTCCCTAAAGGGGGGGACATTAGTGATCCAGATGGGTTTTTACGACAATCCGATAGTTTCATGGTCACCATTACTGATACTAGCTTTTTATTCCAGATTTATTTAATTAACTGAATTTAAATTCCACAGCTGTTGTGGTGGCATGAAACTCGTGTCTCTGGATCATTAGTTTAGGTCTCTGGATTACTAGTCCAGTAACATAACCACTATGCTATCACACCCATCAAACATGGCAACGGTGAAACGGGTACAAAGACACTTTTACTGTTCCTGTGCAAATACAAATCATTACTGAACAGCGCACTGTATTGTGAAGTTGTCCTTGATTCAGTACTAAACACCGAATTTCAATAAAAATTTGCAAGCTTTTGGTTACTATTAGGTTACATGTGGCTTTGAATAGAACATGTCAACATTTGGCCCCAAGGTGGCAACATACAGAAGGGCGCACTGCTGGTGCAGTTACAAATATTTAATTCCCTCACCCCAATGCACTGTTGCAGTTATAGGATGCAGCTTAAAGGTTGACTCCAATTCACATTAAACTAAAATTTCTGTGGAATATTCAGACTAAACCCTAATTTAAAAATTATTTAAGGGGGGATGATAAAGTGTTAAAGTGCTCAATGTTTGGAAACACCTTGGTCCCAGTGAACTCACTGAATTGTAAAGGCAAGCAGGTTGTTTTAGAAATCTGATTAATTATTGAGAGGAGCTGAGCATATGCTGCAGCAAATGTAATAAAATCAATTCATTGACTATTCAACGCTGCAAACAACTATTACTTACTCATTTGTCTAAACAGTTAACATGTTAAAATGCTTGAGTGGTTGACGTTTACATTGCATATTAAAAGTGTATTTGAACTTGGAGGATTGCTACTGAAACATTCGGCATTTCTAATCATGTGCAGCTTGCTTGCACTCACGGCTGCACCCTGGGATAGCAGCCCAGATTGTCCTCAGTAGTGGCCTTTCCACCCACTGTTGGAAGGGGGCAGTATGGGGCACGAAGTAAATGGATCGCTCCATGACTGATTCCACCCTTGGATCAGGGGCGCTATATTTTAAAGAGCCATCTTGCTATCCTTAGCAATGTAGGATGCCTTATCATGCTGGAGTTAGCTGCATCCAGTATTGCTATGGTGCTAATAATGGCAAAATCTGACATATGATGCCACTGATATTACCGCCGACCTTGGATATGTTCATCCATACTCCACTGTACGTATTCAATGTCTGCAGTGGCAAGTCCAGGAAGTGATGCTGATGGGAGGGGAGCTGGGGTAATGGATTTATGAAAGAGAAATCATGTTTCTTGAGGTAGTAACTAGCAGAATAGATAAGGGGGAACCAGTGGATATGATGTATTTGGATTTTCAGAAGGCATTCGATAAGGTGCCACACAGGAGGTTATTAAACAAAATTAGGGCTCATGGGATTGGGGGTAATATACTAGCATGGATTGAGGATTGGTTAACGGATAGAAAACCGAGAGTAGGAATAAACGGGTCATTTTTGGGTTGGTAGGCTGTAACTAGTGGGGTACCGCAAGGATTGGTGCTTGGGCCCCAGCTATTCACAAATTTTTGGATATTAAGGTAATCAAGGGATATGGGGATAGTGCACAAAAGTGGCATTGAGGTAGAAGATCAGCCATGATCTTATTGAATAGCGGAGCAGGCACGAGGTTCTCCTGCTCCTATTTCTTATGTACTTATGGCTCCCTGTTGACCTCCTGCACTTGTCTGCCCCAATACCACCCAAATTTGGGCAGCAAAACCGAGGAAAATCCAGGCATTCAATCCTGGGTACAATGGTCACGCTTATCATGTGCAGAGGGATCAATTGGAGGGAAAACAAATGTGAAGACATTGGTTCAAAAAACAAGGCTTACAGCCAGCTGATATACCATCTGCTCTCCTGTAGTTTACTTCTTAGTGTCTTATGTAGAATTTGTAGCACAAAAATAGGCCATTTGGCCCAACTGACCTATGCCAGTATTTATGTTCCACAAGGAGCGCCTCCCACCCTACTTCTTCTAACCCTATCCTTCTATTCCTTTCTCCCTCATTTATTTATCTAGTTCCCCTTAAATGCATCACTGGGCCGTAATTTGCGGCCCCTACGGGTGTGTACAGGTGCGCACGAGGTTCCAGGTTTAGGCATGCGAAGTGCATGTGCTAAAACCTGGAACTTGCGATCTTCTTGACAGATCGCACCCATTCCCAGGAAAAGGGCCTTTGCGGGCAGAGAGTTGGGCTATTTGCCCAACGAATGCCTGTGAAATTCTTGCACCTGATAAAGGGTGAAAGACTTTAAAAGCACAAAAAAATCATTCTTTTTCAATAATTTATACATTTAAAAACCTATGAAATAATGCAAGTTTATTTTTAGCCCCTTTAAACGTACATTTATTTTTCCCAAAAATTAATTTTTGTTTTAAATCTTTAATTAAATGCCATTTTGATTAATTTTAAATATGTGATGTTTAAAAATATATATTTGAAGGGTATATGTATTTTTGGGGGTATTCCCATTCATACTTATGGTGATTCCGTACCTACGGAATCGTCATAAGTATGAATGGGGATCCCTTCTTTCATTGGTTGGGTCGGCCCACACGATCCCATGGGCGCTTGTGAACTATATGCGCCCTGGGATACATGGGCATCTATGCAGGTAAGTGCGTAGATTTTTTGCTGGTCAGAGGCATCCGCCCGCGGGAAGCCACTGACCGCAAATTCAGGGCCTATGTTATTTGCCGTAGCTACTCCATGTGGCAGCGAGTTTCACATTCTAAGCATTCTTTGCGTAAATAAGTTTCTCTTGAATTCCCTATTGGATTTTTTAGTGACTATCTTCTATCTTATATTTATGGCCCCTAGTTTTGGACTTCCTCACAAGTGGAAATATCTTCTCTACATCTATCCCACAAACCCCTTCATAATTTCAAAGAGCTCTATCAGATCATCTCTCAGCCTTCTATTCTCTCGAGAAAAGAACTCCAGCCTGTTGAGTCTTTCCTGATAGTTATAACCTCTCAGTTCCGGTATCATCCTTGTAAATCTTTTTTACACCTTCTCCAGTTCCTCTCTATCCCTTTTGTAATCTGGAGACCAGAGACTGTGCTCTTTATGTGTGGTCTAACCAAGGTTCTACATACATTTAACATAACTTCTCTGTTTTTCTATTCTATCAAGTCTTCAGTCACCTTTACCTGAAAATGGTCCTTTTCTGCTTAAATTAAAATGAGCCTGAAGAAAAGTGCTAATAATAGTCATGTTTAGAATCTGCTCAAGTACTAACACACTTTCTTTCAACTCCAGCCAGTGGAGATGTTACCCTCTTTCCGGTAAGAGTGATTAATGCATGTGGTGCCATATTTAGCCAAATCCAAAGCCAGAGGGAGAGTGGGATGAGAGCTTCTCCTGAGGGTTTTTACAATGGAAACCTAAGTGTCCTCAATAATTAACACCTTCACACATTAAGTCACAAAATAGGTGGTAAAATTACCTTTTATTTTGAAAAAAAAAACAGGCTTTCGGGAAAACTTTCCTCTGCTCATTATTTTTTAGTGAATTCAAAATGTATTTATTTTTAATAAAAAGGTTTTGATTATTTCTGATAGTAATAAAGAAAATAGAAAACCTTCCTATTATGTTTATGGCATCACTAATACATAGTGGTCAAAGGAAACTATCCCCCCTTGGTGTCTAATTTATTATTTTGACATTTCTAGTGAGACTAAGTAACATCAGCTATACTTGAAGAGCATTACCAAATGAGTTGAGAAAGGTAGGGGGAGTGACTGGAGACATGGTTAAAGACTAGACATACTGGGTTCTACTTTTGTTGCACCGGCATGTACTCTCTTCACTAAATGTTCCCACTGAGGTACGGTGGAAACCATCAGCTCGACAGACTGATCCTATTAACAGTGTACTCTTCCCTCCCAACCGCAGCAAGGAAGCCAGATGAGAAATGACTTGCCTCTGAAGGTATTCCTTAATTAAAACATCCAGCATCTTTTGCCTGCACAACCATCCAAGACAGATAACTGAAACAAAGAATAATTCTCCCTCTGTGATCATTCATCCATCAGCCAATTAATATCAATCATTGTGGTGTAATTTAACGAGCTCCACGTGCCCAATGAAATATTGTGTATATATATACTTGCTCACTAAGCTTTTTCACAAGATTAACAGATTGGAAATGCAACAAATGTTTAATATCCATATATTGGACACACTCTCTAGTCGTATACTGTTAAAAGCAAATTTCAGCAAGAAATATGCACAGACCAAAAAGTTCTTTAAAAACATTTTGCTGCCTCATTTCAATAGGTTTGAGAACTCCTGAACTATCAACCATCATCGAGCATACTTTTCCTTTAGTGAAACCTACAGAGATACAAAGTTAACATGGCTGAGAGATTCTCAATGAATATTGGAGGAAGTTAAGACAACAACAACTTTTATTTATGTAGCACCTAACATAATAAAACTTCCCAAGGTGCTTCATAGAGTGTTATCAAACAAAATTTGACACCGAGCCACATAAGGAGATATTTATGGCAAATGACCAAAAGTTTGGTCAAAGTGATTTGGCTTTAAGGAGTGTCTTTAAAGAGAAACGAGAGGTAGAGAGGTGAAGCGATTTCGGGAGGGAATTCCAGAGCTTAGGGCCTAGGCAGCTGAAGGCATGGCCACCAATGGTGTAGCGATTAAAATCGGGGATGCTCAAATGGCCAGAATTAGAGGAGCGCAGATATCTTGGAGGGTTGTGGGGCTGGAGGAGATTACATAGATAGGGCCATGGAGGGATTTGAAAACAAGAATTAGAATTTTAACATCGAGGCATTGCTTAACCGGAAGCCAAAGTAGGTCAGCGAGCACAGGGGTGATGGGTGAACGGGACTTGGTGTGAGTTAGAACACGGGCAGCAAAGTTTTGGATGACTTCAAGTTTATGGAGGGTAGAACATGGGAGGCCGGCCAGGAGTATGTTGGAATAGTCAAGTCCAGAGGTAACAAAAGCACGGATGAGGGTTTCAGCAGCAGTTGAGCTGAGGGAGGGGCGGAGTCGAACGATGTTACAGACGTGGAAATAGGCGGTCTTAGTTATGGTGTGTATATGACATTGGAAGCTCATCTCGGGGTCAAATATAACACCAAGGTTGTGAATAATCTGGTTCAGCCTCAGATAGTGGCCAGGGACAGGGATGGAGTTTGTGGCAGGGACCGAAGACACAAGAGAGCTCCCAATTAATGCCCACCACCTGAATACAATTAACAAGTGGGACAGTACCCGAGGAGAGAGAAGTGTTTACAATATCAGCTAACATGGGGGCCAGGAAGGGAAGTTGGATGGTCAACAGTTTAGTTGGAATAGGGTTAAGGGAGCAGCCATGAGCCTGATCTCATCTGTTGGAGGACTGAGTTATGAGGGAAAACAGACTTTTCAGCCTTGAAAAGTAGCAGCTGACAGACCTGATTAAGGTTTAAAAGATAGTAAATGGTATGGAAAAGGTAGATCCTGAACACTACCCCAAACTAAACATTACACTACAATAGTGACTACACTTAAAAATTACTTAATTAGCTGTAAAACACCTTGGGATATCCCGAGGTCGTGAAAGGTGCTTTATCAAGTTCTTTCTTCCTTAAACCATAACAGAAGGACAAGAGGGTACAGGTTCAAACTAGTAAGAATTAGTCAGGAAGTTCTTCAAAGAAGGAGTGATCAATACATGGAGTGGACTTTTGGGTAGAGTAATGGATGCAAAAACTATGGAATAATTTCAGAAACAGTTGGATGCCATGTTGTTGGGTCTATCTGGATGAGGGGCTGAATGGCTTTCCACATCTGTATTTATCTTGTGATTTTGTGAATCTAGAGAGCAGGGAGATGTACAGCTAGAGAGACGGGATGAGCCGAGAGCTGTCGTTGTATCAACATACCCAACTCTGTGGAGATTCGCAAAAAAGTACAGAGTCCACAGACCAGAAGACACTTTAAACCATCATCATCATAGGGAAGTATAAATTGTGCTATTTTGGAAGAAGTGTATGACTGTAACCCATTTTATCGGTTACATTTTAAATATGAAAATGTATCAAGTTGGACATTGATGTGAGTTTGCTGTTGTGACTGAGACCGAGACTGACAGTACATTCACTGCCATGTGCTGCCCCTGTAATATTGACACACCCTTTTAGTGTTCAACATCTCTTTATATCTCTGTGTACATTCAGCATTTCATCAGGTGCCAATTACGCTGCACCATTCAGGTCTGTGTACCATATTTAAAAGACCTACATAAGGTTTTAATGTCGTTTTCTTCTGAATCCTGGATTGCTGGGAGTTCAAGTGACAATGATAAGAATGAGCTAAAAAGAAACGAAAACTATGAACGATGAAATGGTGAAATAAGACGAGCGAAGTTCAAGTGACTTTATGTAATGACTGAAGCCCCGGATTAAATTACAACCTCACATGCACTTTCTTCCAACTGCAATTGTTTGTCTATAACTCTGCAATATATACTGTTGTCTCACTAATGGCAGAAGTAGAGCTAAAATTCTGTTCATTGAATCTATGAGAGGCTATTGTGATAGCAATTCAGTGGATTCGTGTTT